>NW_012115500.1:2730594-2797108 GCF_000951035.1 Colobus angolensis palliatus | reverse complement strand
AAAAAAAAAAAAGAAAAATGCATAGGAGCAAATCTTTGTGATCTTGGTTTAGGCAATGGTTTCTTCTATAACACCAAAAGTACGTCTCAAAAAAAAAAAAAAAATAGATAAAATTTTGTGCTGCAATTGGTACCATCAAGAAAGTAAAAAGCCAACATATAGAATGAAACTATTTGCAAATCACCTATCTGCTAAAGACCTTATATTCAGAATACATAAAAGACCCTTACAATTCAATAACGAAAATAAAAATAACCTGTTTTTTAAAAGTGGGCAAATGATTTAAATAGACATTTCTCCAAAGGAGATAACCAAATGGCTTACAAGAATGTTAAAGAATGATCAACATCTTTAACTGTCAGAGAAATGCAAATCAAAATGACAATGAGATACCATTTCACACCTACTAATTTGGCTATAATCAAAATAACAGACAATAACAAGTGTTGGTGAGGATGTAGAGAAACTGAACCCTTACTCTCAATGCTGTTACTAGAAATGCAATATAATGCAGTCACTTCAGAAAACAGCTTAGCAGCTTCTCAAATTGTTAAACAGTTACCAGAAGAATTATTCATGATCGCCAAAAAATGGGAAAACTCAAATGTTCATCAACTGATGAATGCAAAAACAAACTATGGCACATTCATACAATGAAATATTATTCTATAAGGAAAAGAAATGAAGTAATGAGGTATGCTATAACATGAATTTTTAAAATGTCATGCTAAATGCAAGAAGTCAGTCCCAAACACCACTTATTGATCTGCAGGATTGGAGGTCAGGTTTTTCAAATAAGAAAAAAAAGTCAAAAAACGAAAACAAAAGACCACATATTGTACGTTTACATTCACATGAAATGTCCAGATAGACAAATGTAAAGAGACAGAATTGTAAATCAGTAGTTGCCAGGGGTCAGTGGGGGGAAAATGGGGAAGGAATGTTAATGGAGATGGGGTTTCTTTTTGATGAAATGTTCTACATTTGGACTGTGATAACGGTTGCACAACTCTGTAAATATACTAAAAAACCACTGAATTCTATGAGTTAAAAAGAATTGATTTTATTATTAGCATTTTTCAAATAAAGCTATTGTTTAAAATGTTAAAATCACAAAAGTGCAATCTCTCTAATGCTACATCTCATAATTTCTTGAACAATAAAAATGTCTAATGGAAGTTTCCTGAATGTTTAAAAAAAATAATGAAAATCTTTACTCAAATACATATGGGCAGAAGGAAACTTATTTGAAGAAATTAAAGAAATGAATGATTATAGAATACCTATATCAAATAATGTATTAACTAATATATAGAGGGGCTGCAGTGGAAACTAAAGAGAGAAGAAAAGCTGTGACCAGGGACTAGGACTATGTGCTTTTAAGATGGGAGGGAAAGTTTTTATACTCTAAATATCCGTGGTCCTGGCCCTTTATATGAAAAAAGAAACAAAGCTGAGATTTAAGCATTCCATTACTTCAAAATATCTTCCTACTGATAGCTTTACTAGTGCAAGTAATGGCCAATTAAACAGAAAGATTAAAAGAAGTAGCTTGTGGAGGCAAAATGAACAAGCTTCCACAGCAAACACGTATCGGCTGCAGATGTTTCAAAACTGTCAGAGTTAATAAAAAAGTCACTTTGATAGCATTTTTCTTTCACAAATTCAGTTTTTTGTTTTTGTTTTTTTGTGGGGTTTTTTTTTTTTTTTTTGCAGACATTACCTAATTAAATTGCAAAATATATAAGGCTGTTTAATCAACTCTCAAGGTTCTCTGAGAATCGTATTGGAAAAATAAACCTTTCATCTGAGCATTTATTTTAGTCTTTTTATCTCCTTTGTTCTAGGCAGAAAATGGATCTTATTTCTATTCTGTGTGGATTTTTTTTCTTCCAGTTCCGTATTTGCAACTTGCTCATGTATGGTAGAGATTGTTCTCTAGAAATGACCCTTAACAACCATGGGTCAAGAGAAAAACTGCAGCACCCATGTGTGCAATCAGTGTTGTTTACTCATCTAAGGTTAGTGAGGATGACCTGAACATTCACAATGATGGATCAGAATGTCACACTTTCCAGTGTATCCTGAATGAATACACAATGGGCTGGGAAAAATCAGAATGTTTTCTATAAGTCCCCAGCAAGCCCCATGCTATGGTAATATGTTATCATAATAAAGGAGGTAAAATAATGCAGTGCACGTGTACTAAAATAAGTGCAAGCACAAGTATTAACCGAGAAAACACATAATTGAATGACAATGGTACTTTGCTTTCTAAAATACATCATTCATAAAAAGGAGCAGATGTAATATATATTCAGAGTTTAAAGTTTAATAGCTTTAACTATCATCCAGGTTAAGAGATGGAACACTAACATGCCTTTGAAGCCTCCTCGCCTCCTCCCCAATAGCATTACTTTCTTTTCTCTGAAACATATTCCTGAATTTGATAATTTGTCTTGCTTTCCTCGATAGTTTTCTTTCACTTACATATGTATTCCTAAACATTATGCATTTACTTTTGCCAGATTTAATATTTTTATAAGGGGAATCATAATGCATTTTTGTGATTTGTGTTTTTGGTCAATATTTGGCTTGTGGGATTCATCTATGTAGATTATGAGTGTGTTTATTCATTTCTAATGAATAATAATATTCTACAGTGTGAATATAACAGTTTATTCATGTTAATGTGAACTGATTTTATTTGCTATCATGAGCAATGTTCTACAAGCATTTGTGTACGTGTATCCTTCTATAGGCAGGTGTCACTCTAGGGTCTAAACCTGGAGTACAATTGCTGTGTCTTCTGGTAGGTACCAAATTGTTTTCTAAAGTAATTGTTTCAACTCGCACTCCTCCCAATGGTACATGAATTCCAATTCAAATCCCTGTCAACTCTGCACATTGACAATTTTTCTTAATGCTTGACAATCTGTAGAGTACAAAATGATAAAGTAATTTAATTAAAATTTACTTAATGACTAATAAAGTTAGTAAACTGTTTTTCTAATTGTAGTTCTGAAAAGAAAACTGTACATTTTTTGCCCACGATTGTATTTTTTGTAATTGACCTTTGCTAATTCTTTGTTTAATGTAAATCTTGCAAATGTGTTCTAACAATTTCTTTCTAAATTGGCATTTTTATTGAGATAATATACAAGCAGGTGTAGTAAATAATGCAGAGAATCTCATGTAATCTTTATCTTAAAGGTAACATTTTATAAAACTGGAGTGTATCATAACTAGGATATCAATGTTACTATGATTCCCTAATCTTATTCAAATTCCCAGTCTTTCTTGAATTCATTTATGTGTATTTGCATACAATTATGTGCATAGTTTCATATGCTCACCCCCACAGTCAAGATCATGAGCTATTCTATCACCACAAGGATCCCTCATGTTTCCTTTCATAACCATAGCTGCCTTTTTCCTGAGACTCCTATCATATTCTTAACTACTAGTTCCAGTAATCTGTCCTCAATGACTAAAAGTTTGTCAGGCCGGGCTTGGTGGCTCACTCCTGTAATCCCAGCACTTTGGGAGGCCGAAGCAGGTGGATCACGAGGTCAGGAGATCAAGACCATCCTGGCTAACATAGTTAAACCCTGTCTCTACTAAAAATACAAAATATTACCCAGGCATGGTGGCCAGTGCCTGTAGTCCCAGCTACTCGGGAGGCTGAGGCAGGAGAATGGCATGAACTCAGGAGGCAGAGCTTGTAGTGAGCCAAGATGGCACCACTGCACTCCACCCTGGGTGACAGAGTGAGACTCTGTGTCAAAACAAAAACAAAAACAAAAACAAAAAGGTTTGTCAGTTTAACTCCCTGGAGATGCATCCAGGTTGTTTCATGTATCAGTAGCTTTCTCTTTTTCATTGCTAAATAGTATACCACAGTTTATTAAACCATTCACCTGCTAAAGAATATCTTGGCTGATTTCAGTTTTTGACTATTACAAATAAAGTTGTTCTGAACATTTTTTGTGCATGGTTTTCTGGAAATAAATGTTGTGGAATAAATGTCTAAGAGGACAGTTGTTGGGTTGTGTAGTAGTTGCATGTTTAGTTTTATAAGGAACTGCCAAACTGTTCTCCAGTGTATCTAACATTTTTCATTTCCACCAGAAATGTATGTCAGGTTCAGTTTTCTGCATCCTCAACAGAATTTGATATTGTTAGTATTTTTATTTTAGACATTGTGGCTTGTGTGTAGTGATATCTGATTATAGTATTACTTTGTATTTCTTTTGTAGTTAATGATGTTGAACATCTTTTCATGTGCCTCTCTGACATCTGAATATTGTCTCTGGTGAAATGTCTGACCATGTCTTTTGCCTGTTTTCTAACTGGACTGTATGTTATTGTTGTTTGAAAATTTCTCACATATTCTGGATACTAGCTTTTTGTCTTTGTAGACGTCTTTGTAGTCTACAGATACTTCCTCCCAGTCCATTGCTTGTCTTTTTATCTTCTTCACACAACTTTTGCAGAGCAAACTTTCTTTTTAAATTAGGGCCAATTTATCCATATTTATTTTATAGATTATGCTTTTAGTGCCAAGCCTAAATCTTTTTGCCTGCCCCTAGATGGTGAGCATTTTCTTCCATGCTTTCTGTTAAATGATTTCCAGTTTTACATTTCACTCTTAAGTCCATGATTCATTTTGAGTTAATTTTTAATGACAGGTAATAGACCTAGATCAAGATTCTTCATTTTTTTTAATCGTGGATGTTCCAGCACCATTTATTAAAAAGGCTCTTCTCCCTACGTTTATTGTTTTTGTGTCCTTCTTACCAAAAACTAGTAGGGAATATGTATTTGCATCTATTTCTTGAATCTATTCTGTTCCACTATTTTTCCTCTGTAAGTATAACCAATTGGCCCCAATACCGTTACTTAATAGTCCACAATTTCTCACTGAAATCCAATGTCACCTCTTTCATGGATGACATTACTACTGATGACTGGGTCTGTATTTGGTCTCTGAAGTCTCACTTGTTAGTCTCTATCTTGCAGCAACATTACACAGTAAGTATCCTCAATATAATACGACACATTCCCTCTTCTTCTTTAGGAATTTCTAGAATATTTTGGCCATTTGCTTTTGTATATAAACTCAAGAAGAGCTTACCAAACTTCATAAAAATTGTTTTCAGATTTTAATTAGAATTACAACAAATTTGTAGATCAATTTGTGGATAATTAACATCTTTATAGTATTACAATTTCTTTTCCATGAAAATGGCACATCTCTTCATTAAATTGTCTTCCATTTATTTTAATAATGATATGTAAATTTTCAATATAGCTACTTGCACATTATATCAGACATAGTGCTAGATACTACATGTTTTGTGAAGATGTAATTTTTCTTTTATATTGCATTTTCTAACTTCAGTTCTAGTTACGTACAAGCCTAAATCATAGCATGGGGTAGGATTATAAGAAAACAATTAACAGTTTTATACTCAACCTTTATCATAAAAACTTGCTTAGTTGTCTAATATATTCTAATGATAGGTATATACTTTTTTTGAATATTTTTTTATAAATAATTCTATTAGATTTTAAAAAATCAGTTTTATTTCCTACTTTCCAATCTACATATAATTCATTACATTATCTTGTCGTGTCCTGGACAGAATTTGCAGAAATTCTTGAAAACATGGGGTGTGGTGGCAATCTGCCTCGTTCCTGATTTAGTCATCTTGACATATTCCAATTAGATCTGATTATTAACTGTAGATTTTAGGTAGACACTATTTATCCAGATAAGAAATTTTTATTCTATTCCTTGTTTGCTTAGAAATCATTTTAATTATGAGCAGTTGTTGTTACTTTTTTCTTCTTTTTTAGAGAGAGGGTCTCACTCACTCTGCCACTTAGGGTGTTGTACAGCAGCACAGTCATAACTCACTGCAGCCTCAAACTCTTGGGCTCAACCGATCCTCCTGTCTCAGCCTCCCAAGTAGCTGGGACCACAGTTGTGTGCACACTATGACTTGCCATTTGTTAACATTTTTTGTAGACATGAATTCTCACTGTGTTGCCCAGGCTAGTCTCATTCTCACAGCTTCAAGCAGTCTTCCACCTCAGCCTCTCATATTGCTGGGATATTAGGCATGAGCTGCTGCTCCCAGTGATAATGTATTTTTTTAACTTTAAACACACTGCATTCTGGAAGCAAACATATGTTTGTATTTAAATATGTGCTTAGGGATTTGATAAATGCTGTGAAGGTTTTAAAGATAAAAGATGTTCTTGGCTCTTCAGAAGCATAAACAGTTCAAATGAAATAAAATTAAATAGGTTGAGTCATTTTCTTACAACTCATATAATTGTTAAGTACATGGATTTTGGAGTGAAGAGATCTGG
This sequence comes from Colobus angolensis palliatus, assembly GCF_000951035.1. Taxonomy (NCBI): domain Eukaryota; kingdom Metazoa; phylum Chordata; class Mammalia; order Primates; family Cercopithecidae; genus Colobus; species Colobus angolensis. The sequence continues at coordinate 2,790,727 of NW_012115500.1, read as the reverse complement.
ATTTAGATCCTTATTTTCCCTTTTACCTGTTGCTTCATCTTGGCCAACTCCTTTACTTCTCTTCTACAAAATTTGTCATTGATAAAATAAAAAAGAAAAACATTTTATCCACTTTATATGATAAATGCCTAATATCCCAGCAATATCTAACACAAAAATAGTAATTGAGATAAAATGAATGCTCTAGAAATGATACGATCTGCTATAATTAGAATAGAGTAATCCCTTAATTTATGACCTATTTATTTTTCCTGCTTCATTTAGCCATAATAAATTGGTCATTGGTCTTGAAAATATGGACCATAAAATCTAAATTCTTTATAAAATAAAACACAAAGATACTTGCATTATTGAGTATGTAAATTTAACTGTGGCAGCATATTTTGCTATCCAACTGTGTGTTTTTTTCTGGTTAATTCTCTCATCCTCTGTCAATAAATACACTGCATTCAGGAAGAGATGACAAAGTGAAAACAATAATAACACTGTGGGCTTTTTCACTCTAAATGACTTGGGAAAAGTATTTAGTCAAAGTAACAAATATTCTTGAATGCTTTGGTTTTCAATTATAATAAAATAACTTGAGATAAAAAATGTTTTGTTTTTATTTCTGAATCCTTTAGGAATTAAAATATGGTAATCACATCAAAAACAAAAACGTGGAGTGGAAAGGAATTCATGAATATGTAGTTTTTTCTCATCAAAAGGATACAAGAATTTTAGCAGTGGGTAGAAAAAAGAGAATAAGAGGTGATTGATGTGTAAAGAACAAAGATGATTTCTGCTAGTGGATTTCAGGGCCCCTCCTATGTAGAATCCCAATGTGTCAGTGAGGTAGGACTACTGCAACCCCAGTATACATCCTAGTAAATTGTGGAATAATGTCAGAGAAGAAAAGTTGTCCAAGATACTGCCTGGGATGTTATAAGTCTCACAGAGAACTTGCAACTAACATGGCATCTATGGGATGGGAAATTATTTTCTGAGCAAAGTGCCTAGACCAGTTCTGAACACAGCCTCATTATACCTTGTACAAACCAATGAACTATAGGTAGAAAAACTGAAAATTCTGAGATGTCATGACAGTTGTGAACTGGTTGCAAAGTCAAGATCGTCTACAGAGGCACTGAGGTTGGGTTCAAGAAGACATGGTGCATGTGAACCTGAAATTGGGGACTAGAGTGGGAATGTGCACTTCAGCAGTAAATGCATCAGGAACAAAGGGAACCGTTATTGATCTGATAGGATGAGTCACACCTTAGCAGAAGCCAACAATGAGAGAAGATTACCAAGAATCAATTGCAAATCCAGTTCCCACACTTAAAATGCCCAGTGAAACTCCTGAACCCAGAAGCTTCATAGGAGAGGGAGAAAAAAAAATGAGCAAGAAAATAGAATATGAACTGACCATGTTAATCCTAAATTGATTGAATTTTAAGCCAGAAGCAACTAAATTACTATCAATGGTAAGAATACACTTTCTTCCACAGAGGAAAAATGCAGAACAATAAGCTAAACTGAGCTTCCCCACACTTCATATTTTGTTTGTTATACTTGAATTTTCTATAACTGTGTAAAATTCAAATCCACTACAGAAATATACTTTTATAACTATTGTTTTTTCTTGCTTGGGCTAGACTGGGGGAAGCATTTTTAGATAACAGTCCAAGAAGTCTAAAGTAAAAAGTATTTTTTTTTTTTTTTTCCGTGAATCCCCCTGAAATAAGCACAGGCAATCTTCACTACTCCCAGGAAACTAAAGGCATAAATCTTGATTATTTTTTTCCCATTTCTGATTCAATACGCACAATTGCTCCCACTATATTTGAATGACAAATGGTTGGGTAGGGCCCGTTCCTCTAGTGGCCTAATTTCCTATGATCCCTGGCTTAATTGACTCAGTGCAACATTGACAGCAATCTCATATGGTAGTAATCATTATAAGTTTGTCCTTATTGGCGAAGTATTATTCTCCGTAAGATTCTAAAAGCTGAGGGTCTCAAGTTGAACTGCCGTAGTTTTGTCTCTATATTATTAAAAATATTATCAGCTATTTTTGAGTCTGGTTTGCAGAAATGAATTCATTCTGGGAATGCAAGATGATTGGGGTCGAGTTAGAAGGATAATAATAGAATCAAAACATTGTATGTTGCAGAATGAAACAAAAGATCCTCTGCTCTTTTCAGAATTCTGTTTTTAGTAATTTACATTTTTTTCCTACAATGAATGTGTATTATTTGGATAATATGTAAAATACAGACACAAACATTTTTTAAAAAACAAATAGCTGGATAGGAATTGAACAGTCAACTGGTGCAAATGCCTTATTTGAGAGGTCAGTGAATTAAGATTCTGATGTCCTCGCCCTACATGCCCTCTATCAGTGTACAAGTTGGCAGGCATTCTCAAATGTTCTTTGCATTAACTCATTCTAGGGAGGAACTGGCACAGTAAAAACGATGGCACGTATTTTCAATTATTCTTAGAAAGGAAGGTAACATATGTAAATGAGCTCATAAAATCCACTGCATAGATTATGTCTTCCTAATGTTTTTACCTCTATCTGAGAAAGGCTAGCAAATTGTCTCACACCAAGAGAAATGTCAACAACTTCTAAAATGAATACATATGATGCGTATTGTAAATTTATGTTTTTCAGTGATTCACAGAACTGTCATTAACTTTGCAATCTACATGTTATATATTTTGCATAATTCTTAACGCCATAATAAAGATATTATATTTGAAACCATAGCAACATTTTATTTTATGCAAAAGGAAGATCTCAGGGGCAAAGATTGATGCCTAATGGGAACATGTGATGCTTTGCTGTGTTTCATCATTCTAATATTCCATTAAAACTAGTTGCAGTTTAAAGAATTTCAGTACTGCCAGTTTCCTTATGAAGTCTACACTTCTCATATGAATTTTACTTGTGTTCCCTGAAGCTCACAGCTGATATTTTCCCAGATTCAGGTTTCCAGTGAATAAAATAAAAACAGAAATTAATAACATCTTAACTTTTGGAATAGTGTCAGGTTATGCATCACAGATCCTAAAATTAAGTACATTTTTTGGTTGTAAAATTTTTATTTTAATACTGGGGACACCAACTTGTATTTTCCAAGAAAAGGAAAAGGAAATAAATACCCTTCTTCTCCCAAACACTAGTGTTCTCCACTCCTTGCTTGTATTCTTCTGCCTATTTAAGGAAGAATGACATGAAAATGAATTTTCAGGAAAAAATATATTAAGACCTTTAAATCTTATAGGATAATATTTTTATGTGAATTTTATCATAATTCTATGCATTAATTTAATTTTGAGCTTTCATCACTGTAATGGGAATGTTTTATTTTCCAGATTAAATATGTGTACTAGTTGATTAAGATTAAATATGTGTACTAACTAGTTTACTAAGTTAAACTCTTTTTCTACTGTTAATTTCTAAAAGTAATTTTGTCACATGAATCTTCACAGAAAGAATACTGAATAACATTAACTTTTAGAAAGATATTTTTCTCACATAGCTACTACTTTTAAGAGCTTACATTTTGGTAGAGGATCCAATTTTATTTTATCTTGCTTTATTTAAAATTTTTATTTAAAAAAGTTTTTGGGGAACAGGTAGCTTTAGTTACATGAATAAGTTCCTTAGTGGTGATTTCCGAGATTTTGTTGCACCTGTCACTCAAGCAGTATATGCTGTACCCAGTATGTAGTCTTTTATCCCTCATCCCTCTCCACCATTCCCCCGGAGTCCCTAGAGTCCATTATATCATTCTTATGCCTTTGCATCCTTAACGTAGCTCCCACTTATAAATGAGAATATAAGATATTTGGATTTCCATTCCTGAGTTAGGTTACTTAGATTAATGGTATCTAACTCCATCCAAGTTGCTTCAAATGCCATTATTTTTTGTTTGGCTGAACACTGTTCCATCATATATGTATATATATTATATAATATACATATAATGTGATATAATATATAATGTGATATCTATATATTATATGTATATATCACATTTTCTTTATCTACTCATTGGTTGATGGGAATTTAGGCTAGTTTCGTATTTTGCAGTTGTGAATTGTGCTGCTATAAACATAGACATGCAAATGTCTTTTTCATACAATGATTTCTTTTCCTCTGGATAGGTACCCGGTAGTGGGACTGCTGGATCGAATGGTAGTTCTACTTTCAGTTCTCTCAAAAATTTCCATACTGTTTTCCATAGTGTTTGTACAAGCTTACATTAGAAGTGTGAAAGTTTTCCACACTTTTCACCACATTCATGCCAACATCTATTTTTTTTTTTTTTTAATTATGGACATTCTTGAAGGAGTAAGGTGGTTTCTCGTTGTAGTTTTAATGTCCATTTCCCTGATAATTAGTGATGTTGAACAATTTTTCATGTTTGTTGGCCATTTGTATATCTTCTTTTGAGAACTGTCTATTCACATCTTTTGCCCTACTTTTTTGATGGGGTTGAGTTCCTTTTAGATTCTGAATGTTAATCATTTGCTGGATGCATAGTTTGCAGATATTTTCTCCCACTCTGTGGGTTGTCTATTTATTCTGCAGATTATTTCTTTGCTTTTTAGTTTAAGTAGGTCCCATTTATTTATTTATTTATTTTGTTGCCTTGCTTTTGGGCTCTTGGTCATTAATTCTCTACCTAACACAATGCTTACAAGAGTTTTACAAATGTTATCTTCTAGAATTTTTATGGTTTCAGTTCTGGATTTAGGCTTTTGATCAATCTTGAGTTGATTTTTGTATAAGATGAGCAATGAAGATCAAGTTTCATTGTTCCACATATGGTTTGGCAGTTTTCCCAGCACCACTTTGGTCTGAGATGATACTTGATATGATTTCAAGTTTCTTAAATTTCTGATAGTAATTGTTTTACAAATTTGGAAACTCCAGTATTAGGTGCATATATATTTAGAATTGTGGTATTTTCTTGTTGGACTAATATTTTTATCATTTTTTTTTTTTTTTTTTTTGAGACGGAGTCTTGCTCTGTCACCCAGGCTGGAGTGCAGTGGCCGGATCTCAGCTCACTGTAAGCTCTGCCTCCTGGGTTTATGCCATTCTCCTGCCTCAGCCTCCCAAGTAGCTGGGACTACAGGCGCCCGCCACCTCACCCGGCTAGCTTTTTGTATTTTTTAGTAGAGACGGGGTTTCACCTTGTTAGCCAGGATGGTCTCGATCTCCTGACCTCATGATCCGCCCGTCTCGGCCTCCCAAAGTGCTGGGATTACAGGCTTGAGCCACCGCGCCCGGCCGTATTTTTATCATTATATAATGTCTGTCTTTTTTGTTTGTTTGTTTTTACTGTTGTTGCTTTAAAGTCTGTTTTGTCTGATGTAAGAATAGCTACTCCTGCTAGATTTTGGTTTCCATTTGCATGGAATATCTTTTTCCACCCCTTTACCTTAAGTTTATGTGAATTCTTCTGTGTTAGGTGAGTCTCTTGAAGACAGCAGATACTTAGTTGGTGGAATTTTTTTTCCGTCTGCCATTCTGTATCTTTTAAGTGGAGGATTTAGGCCATTTAAATGTTAGTATTGAGATTCGGGGTACCGTTCTATCCATCATGCTAGTTGTTGCCTAGTTTGTTTTTTTTTTTTTCATCGTGTAATTGTTTTATAGACTCTGTGAGATTTATGGTTTAAGGAGGTTCATTTTGGTGTATTTCAAGGTTTTGTTTCAAGATTTAGAACTCCCTTTGGTATTTCTTGTCAGGCTGGCTTGGTAGTGGCGAATTCTCTCAGCATTTGTTTGTCTGTGACTTTCTCTCTCTTTTGCTGCATACAAAATTCTTGGCTGACTGGCTGCCAATTATTTTGTTTGAGGAGTCTAAAGATAGGACCCCAATCCCTCTGGACTGTAGGACTTCTGCCTAGAAATCTGCTGTTAATCTGATAGGGTATCCTTTACAGGTTACCTGATGCTTTTGCCTCACAGCTCTTAAGATTTTTTCCTTCATCTTGACTTTAGATAACCTGATGTCTCTATGCCTAGGTGATAATCTTTTCACAATTAATTTCCCAGGAGTTCTCTGAGCTTCTTGTATTTGGGTATCTAGATCATTAGTGAAGCCAGGGAAGTTTATCTCAATTATCTCAATTATTCCCTCAAATAAGTTTACCAAACTTTTATTTTATTTTATTTTTTTGAGATGGAGTCTCACTCAGTTGCCCAGGCTGGAGTACAGGGGCATAATTTTGGCTCGCTGCAGCCTCCACCTACTGGGTTCAAGCAACTCTTCTGCCTCAGTCTCCCAAGTAGCTGGGACTACAGACGTGCATCACCATGGCCAGCTAATTTTTGTATTTTTAGTAGAGATGAGGTTTCACCATATTTGCCAGGCTGGTCTTGAACTCCTGACCTCATGTTCCCCCTGCCTTGGCCTCCCAAAGTGCTGGGATTACATGCATGAGCCACTGTTCCCTTAAGAACACCAATTATTCTTAGGTTTGACCATTTAACATAATCCCTTTGAGGCTTTGTTCTTTGTCTGATAGGGTTAACTGAAAGCCTTATCTTCAAGCTTTGAAGTTCTTTCTTCCATTTGTTCTAGTCTACCATTGAATCTTTTCACTGCATTTTGTATTTCCCTAAGTGTGTCTTTTGTTTCCAGAAATTGTGACTGTTTTTTTCTTTATGAAAAACAATGATATCTGTTTATCTGGAAAATTTTCATCCACACCCTTTTTTTTTTTTTTTTAATTTCTTCAAGTTGGTTTTTATCTTTTTCTGGTATCTCAAGTAGCTTAATAATCAGCCTTCTAAATTCTTTATCTGGTAATTCAGAGATTTCTTCTTGGTTTAGATCAATTGCTGGGGAGATAGTGTGACCTTCTGGGGGTTACAGAACTCTGTTTTGTCATATTACCAAAATTATGTTTTTGGTTCCTTCTTATTTGAGTAGGCTATTTCTTCAAACTATTCTTGAATTTATTTTTAATTGGAATGTATTTTTTTTATTTAAATTTCTTTTTTTTCCCCCTCTTAAGGATCAGACTTCAATGGTTATTTTACCCTAATTTGGTTATTAGTGCTTCCAGGGGTGAAGACTCTATGAGTTCCTTAGTCATAGAGTCTTTGTATGTTGATTTTCCCTGAAGCTACTTGTAGCAGTTACATTCTTGATGTGTGGGTAGGTTAACTGTCTCCTATGCAGTTGTAATGATGGGGATCTCTTGATCGCTTATGGTGTATACTTTACTTATATATTTGATTTTTTTCCTGGTGTTTTGTTTATTGAGTTGATGATCTGGGCTTCAAGCCAATAGGGAATGTATCCCTGGGTAGGCACTAGTTATGGCTAAGGCAGGTGGGTAGATGTAATACCCAACAGTGGGCTGAGGTCCCAGTCTTGAGGAGGGTGACTGGGGGAGCTCTCAATTAGATGTGCTGAGGTTCTATCAGAGTGAAGAGTGGGAGCTACTTCAGCTTCCCTTGCCAGGTCAGCAGGAAAGCCATTTACCTCACAGCCTCACTTCTGTCCTAGTGTTTTAGTTTTCAGATCAGACAGGCACCTCTTTTCATCTATAGGACTGTTGATGTCCCAAGTAGGGAGGAACTATGACTCTGCCTCTCATGCAGGCCTGAATCTGGAGGGTGTACCTCCAGTCACCCTGAATTGTTCTAGGAAGGTTATCTATAAGCACCTCCATGCTGCTTTCCTTTGGGGCAAGCCCCAACTGTGCCTTTAATGGAGTGCCTGGGGCAAACAAGTACCCCTTCTCCAAGGCCCTTCATGATCACAGAAGCTGGCCTATTGGGGTAGAGGTGCAGACTTTCCCTACTGCTGCAATTGTGTCTCTGTTGCAAGAAATTACTCACCAGCAGAAAGACATGGAACTTGAGGCCTGCTGTTCAGATTCTTTTGTCCCATGGGGTAATACCTTGATGTGGTGTGCTCTCCCTCTTCCCCTAGAGATGGGGCTCCCTGAGAGCCAGACTGTAGTGATTACTAGTGCTCTTCCAGGTCTAGCCACCCAGTGGGACTACCAGGCTCTGTGTTCATGCCAGGGAATATCTGCAAATAGTTCTGTGATGTGACCAGCCCTCAGGTCTCCTAGCTGTGGATATTAATACCTGCTCTGGTGGAGGTGGATGGGGGTGATGTAGACGCTGTAAAAATCTTTGGTTGTAGCTAGGTTTGTTGCGTTGGCCTTCCTGAATGTTGGTTATGCTAGCAGTGAAGTTTTCACGTGGACAGACTCAGGACCTCCGGTTAGCCAGGATGTTGTAGGCAGTGGTATTAACCGTTGTTTTCTCCTTCCTGGGACCAGTGTTATTCTGTCATGAGTTGCTGTAATGGCCTGAGTTGGTTGGCTTCCGGCCATGAGGTGGTTCTTACAAGAGAGCAGCAGCTGTGGTATTAGCAGTGGGATTTGAGGTTGCCCTAAGTTACCCAGGGGAAGTATTCTGGTTTCTCAGGTGATGGGCAGGGCCATAAAGCTCTCAAAATTTTATGTCTTTTGTGTTCAGCTACTGAGGTAGGTAGAGAAATACCATCAATTTGGGCAGGGTCAGGAGGTTCTGAGCTCAGACTTTCCTTGGATAGGGCTTGCCATAGCCACTGTAGGGGATAGGGGTATAGTTCTCAGGCCAATGGGTTTATGTTCCAAAGGGATAATTATGGCTGCTTCTGCTGTGTAGTACAGTTCACCAGAGAGGTGAGGGATAGCTGGTAGTGAAAGGCCTCACCCACCTCTCATTCAGTTGGCAAGGTCAGTCTTGCTCCTGCAGTGCCCCATTAACAGTGCTGAGTTTCGATTCCGGCAGCATACAGGCAGAACTCAAACCTGCCCCAGGCCAGAAGCTTCCCTGCTGAGAAAGCATGCATGGCTTTCAGGCCACACCTCTCCTCCCTCCCCATCTGCTCGCAATGGCAGTGGCTCCTGTGCTCAGGTCTGCAGCAGTTCCCGTTCATCCCCCAGATTCTGCTCAAGGAAGTGTGTGCCCAGTAAATGATCATAAAATTCACCTGGAAGCTTCTTTTACCCTGCAAGCCCTCCCTAATTCCTCTGGTTGCCTACCCCAAGGAACCCTGTGAGATAAAGTCAGGGATGCCTTCCCTGGGCTCAAGCTGAAGACTGGGAGTGCCTACAAGACTCTTTTCAGTGCTGCTACTACTTTTATATTTCACATAGCTCCCTAAATCCATTCCAGCCCTAGGTAAGGTTAAATCCTTCTTCTGTGATCTGGATTTTCAGATTCCCCAGTGGAGATATGTGTTTGGAGGCAGGTTTTCCCCTTCTCACCCAGACTGGAGTGCAGTGACATGAGTTCACCTTTCTCACATTTTCCCTCTAGGAAATACTCCCTTATCCTAACCCCAGCTACTCTAGAGGGGTAAGCATGAGACTAAAGCTGAGCCTACTAGAATTAATCATGCAATTTTACTATATGGGAGAACAGCAATGCTCTTTTCATTTAGATTGCAGAAACTAAACCATGAAGCCTGAAGCTGACAAATCTATCATCACTACCATATTGTACATGAGACAATGTGCATGAAAAAAAAAAAAAAAAAATGCTCTTCAGTGCCAGGTGTGGTGGCTCACGCCTGTAATCCCAGCACTTTGGGAGGCTGAGGTGGGCAGATTACCTGAGGTCAGGAGTTCAAGACCAGCCTGGCTAAAATGGTGAAACCCTGTTTCTACTACAAATACAAAAAATTAGCTGGGCATGGCGACGAGTGCCTGTAATCCCAGCTACTCGGGAGGCTGAGGCAGGAGAATCACTTGAACCCAGGAGGCAGAGGGTGTAGTAAGCTGAGATCACGCCATTGCACTCCAGCTTGGGCAAAAAGAGGGAAACTCTGTCTCAAGAAAAAAAAAAAAATTGCTGTTCAGAAGGAAAAAAGAAATGAGTGACAAAACCTTAATGCCATTTGCTGTTGTCCTAATTCTGGAGTAGCAAACTCAAAAGTCTTCGACTGAAGGTGGTGATATAAATGTGTGAAACAATACATGTGAAACATTGATGTCCTTGGTGAAAAAATGAAGACATTCCAGTAATAGCCATTTGCATTTAATTTTTTCAGGTATTATTATGGTCTCAATAGCTTTGTGGGCACATCTGTCCTAATGGGCACCCGATGGAACTCTCAGCATGAATCTTAAAGGGTGATCTACATAGGGTCCCTTTCCCCTCCTTCTTTCCCGTACTATTTTTGGTTGGATTTTCAACTCTTGACAAAAAGATAATTTAATATTTCTACAACATACAAAAATAAAAATAATGACGAAAAGTTATGTTTTTCAATGAAAGAATCTGAAAAGTACTGACAATTCTGTTTTAAAGTCAATTAGCCTGGCAGTAGACTTGCAAGTTAAAGTACAGTGTCGCAAAGGGTGGCTCCAGACAGGCAAGCAGTATTAGTGTCACCTGGAAACTTATTAGATATTCAAATTCTCAGGTCTCACCCCAAGCCTCGTGTATCAGAAACAACCACCTGTATTCCATGTGATTCTGGTGCACAGCAAAGTTTCACTGGCACTTGTTTAAAGGGGTGTTGGGATGATGATCAGAGACATATTCAGACACCCACACGTTAAGTGAGTCTGCAGTATTTTAGTGGCAGTGGTAAGGGAGAAAAATATAACACCTCAAGAAGAAAGATTGACATATTTTATAGATAAATGAACACAGTAATAACCTACATGAATAAATGTATGAATGTCAGCAAGAAAGAAGAACAAGATTAATTTAGAAGTTAAAGATGGAGAGACACAGTTGTGTAAGCTCTGTAAATATACTAACTAGGTTTAAATTCCAACTTTGCTATTTCCTTCCTACGTTAAGCCTCTCTCTACTCCAGTCCTCTCATTACTATAATGAGGAAAATATGAATGCTTAATCCTTGTGATTATTATGGAAATTCAAATAGTTAATATTAAGGGTACACATAAGGTTCTTAGATTAGGCCAGGCACATGACACACCCAATAAATATTAAATAGAGATTAGCTCTATAGTTGCCCTATCAAATTTAGTAGCCCATAACGACATGTGACTATGTAGATTTAAATTTAAATAAATGAAAATAAAATGAAATGTTTCGCTCCTCAGTTGGACTAGCCAAATTTCAAGTGCTCAATAGCTATCTATGTTATAGAACATTTCCATCATCAGAAAATTTCAACTGCACCATAATGCAGGTGTAAGATTTCTATGCTAACAACAGTGTCAGGTGTCCTTAGGTGAGGTGAAGACCTGGTTTGTTAGGAGAAAAATGACTGTCAGGTCTCCCAACTGCCAACATGTAAAACAGAAATCATGGGCGGGGTACGGTGGCTCATGCCTGTAATCCCAGCACTTTGGGAGGCCAAGGTGGGCAGATCACCTGAGGTCAGGAGTTCGAGACCAGCCTGGCCAACATGATGAAACCCCCATCTCTACAGAAAATACAAAAAAATTAGTCGGGCATGGTGGCACTTGCTACTTGGGAGGCTGAGACAGGAGAATCACTTGAACTTAGAAGATGGAGGTTGCAGTGAGCCAAGATCGTGCACTGCACTCCAGCCTGGGCAACAGGAGCAAGACTCCATCTAAAAAAAAAAAAAAAAAAAAGGAATAGCAACCATCGACCTCCTCACTCTCCTGATGGGGTCTTCTGTCTCCTTCTGATACCTTGAAGCCCAGGATGGCAGAAATGTAAACTGAACCTGAGTGTGAGCGTGCTCACGGTGACAGCCTCCTTTGCTGACCAGGCCTGTCCCTCCTGCATCTCACTTAATGAGTGAGTACAAGTGTGGATGTGCCCAGGCTTTTCCCTACTGCTAACCAAACCATCGGCTTCAAAGTCCTCAATGTATCTTTTTCCTCCATCCTAAAATATGGCATGTGAACTCAGTTTGGAAGATTCTAAGTATAAAAGCAAAGAAGACATGAAGCTCAATGTATTCTATTATCCAATCGCAGTTCTGAAAAAAAATTAACTAGTATTTCCATGTGACTATTCTACTGTCATCTCTACTTACGCCTCAAAGTCAAGGCCATCATGAAGAGCGTTCTAAGAATCCTTCTCTATGACCCCTCTTTCTGAGCAATCTCATGAAGCCTTTATACTGGTTAGTCAGGCTTTCTCTCTGAACTGTGACTACACCAGCTCATTTTACATCTGTACACATGCTCATGTTGTGTTTTCGTGCCTGGGACTGCTGCTTTAATTTTCTCTCCACATATCAAAATCTCTCCATCCATGAATGCACAGCTCAAGTCTTACCTGGAAGCCATTTCTGAATAGTTCTTACATCACTGATGCCATAATGTAAGTGTATAACACATAATTCAGACCTTATTTATATAACATTTTCTTACATATAGATAGATAGATATCTCTATATAAATCATATGTATTACTCTAATTCAGAAACATGTCATATCCTTCAGAGCTGCAAAACTGACCTTGATTTTTAAAAATAACTCAGGAGCAAGTCTATTGTGTTGTGTTTTGAGGCAGGGTCGCACTCTGTCACCCAGGCTGGAGTGCAGTGGCATAATCATGGCTCACTGCAGCCTCAACTTCCTGGGCTCAAGCAGTTCTCTCGCTTCAGTCCCCAGAGTAGCTGGGACTACAGATACATGCTACCACGCCCAGCTAATTTTTGTATTTTCTTTTTAGAGACAGGACCATGTTGCCCAGGCCTGTCTTGAATTTTCACCGTGTTGCCCAGACTGGGCTCAAGTGATCCTCCCACCTCGGCCTCCCAAAGTGCTGGGATTACAGGTGTGAGCTACAGTGCCCAGCTATGTGTCTCTCTGTAAAGAAGGATTGGGCAATACTGAATGACTAAATCAGTGTCCTCCAGTAAGGATGACTGGTTCTCATAGACATTTGGAGGAGGTGGCTTTCAATAAGAGCATGGACAATTCATCAACAGTAGATAAAGTTGCAGATAGATGTTTAAATGTGATGATGAAAGTTTGTGAAAGTTTTAGGATACCTTCAATTTTCTCAGCGAGGCAAGAACCAAATTAGCCAAGTAAGAGGGAGAATGAAGGAAGAGATGGCAGAGATTTGAATAATCAAGAAAAAAAAAAGTCTTCTCTATAAGTAGGAAATATAATGGACTAGGGAACTGTGGCATATTTGATACAAGGTGAGGACAAGAGGAAGTGAAAACACGATAGGATCAGATTCCAGGTGTGACTGAAACATTTTTGGAGCTAGAGTATTAGAGGGAGAAAGATAGAAAGATAGTATTGTGGATGGAAATCAGGGAATTTGAAATTGAGAATACAGAGTGGTTGCAGGAAATGATCATGGGCAGGGTGCCTGAGTTAGGATGAAGGACAGATAATTGAAGGACAGTGGGTCAGGGAGGCCCACCTGAGAAGCCAGATAATTAAAATGATCATTTACCACAATGTTGAAATCACCAGTAATTAAAGCAAGAGTAGTGGTGAAGAGGGTGATGATGAGCCAAGAGAGAAACACTTCAAGAACTCTAGGGGAGCGTGACCTGGAAGGGACAAAGGATGGATGATGAGTGAGTTGTGAATGCTCATGAGAATGTACTGTCAGGGGAGAGTAGTGAGGTGAAGTAAAGTTCACAGAAGAGGATTAAAACACAGTAGATTTTTGCCAATGACTATCTTTTGTGTTTTGGCAAAAACTATGCATAACACTTTAAGAACCTCTGAAATAAGACTCCTATAATTCTGTAAAAGGTTCTAGAGCTTGAAACTTCTCTTGAATTGTTACTGCCTGCTGAAGCATAGTATGGATAACATGTGGTTTGGAAAGCAGAGGGGTATATATCTTTATTACAAAATGTAATTAAAAGAAATGTTTTAGAATGCTGCTTTTTATTCACAATAATTGGCCATATTAAAAGGATGGCTCTAAAGGGGAATCATTTGTTCCCTATTTTAATTTTTATCAGCCCATACTTCTCCCTACCATCCCATTAGTCATTTTGACTTAACTGTGTTTGCCTTCTTAAAATATGGAGCAGATAAAAATTGATGGCTCATAAACACATATTAAAGAGTAATTTGAGATTTATAGAAGAGAATAAAGAGGAACAGAGGAATGGCCACTACAGACAACGTTTCGTGCAGGTAAAATGAAATAATCCACATACACAGTGTGAACGCGTGTGCATGTATGTTTATACATGCAAGCCCCCAGAGGGAGAAAGAGGGAACTGACTTGAAACTGAATCCTGGAAAGCTGTTGTAAAATCCTCACAAAATAATCAAACATACTCTTGTATACATTTGTTTATTTATGGAAATGACTTTTATCTATATCCTGTATAGCCACTGTTATTTAAAAATATTTAGACTTGGCAACCCAGCAGGTAGAACATGACTCATCTATAGGTGATGTTCAAATAAGTAGGGGCTCCTGTTTGCAAATATCCATCAAATTGAAAATAGTTTTTCGGTGACACAATGAAATTTGTGCACTTATTCAAATTCATATTTACCTATGACCTGTTATTTGAATAAGTGCAGAAATGGACTCTATAATATTATTAACTCTAGTTACAAGTACATAGAGGAAAAGGTGATAGTGGCAGCACTGAAAAGAATAGCCAACGGCACACAATGATGAAAAGTCCAGATCTATCAACCTCTACCTCCATAATACTTCCAAAGCAAATATCATCTGCATATCTTGACTCAGGAGAACAATATTTACTAAATCATGTAGTGATCCATAAGAGACACAAAGAAGAAAAAAACAATATAAAGACAGGCATAATACTAAAAATCATTTATTTTTAATTCTATTCTGCTATGGTTCACAAGGTGAGAAATGATCCTACATATAGAAATGAGTAGAAGACACCTTTCAAAATTCAAATTTTTATCTTGTTTAACATGTGTCTCCTTTTCTACTGTGCAAAGTATTAGGCTGAATGATTAACATTTTCTAAAAAGAAAAAAGAAGTAGCTATATTAAACTACAGGACTATTATCCATAATAAATAATAGATTTGTCATTTTGAAACTCTAGATACTTTATATGATTCAAGTTCCCATTAACAATTTCCCATTAATGCTGTGTTGTAACTGGAAGAGCAATAATTTATATACTCTTCTTAAATGACATTAAAAATAAGTGATTTATTGAGATAACTACTGAAAATCAAGAAAAGACAATGAAGCTGCATATTGTGACAGACAGTTGCAGGTGCTATAAAATCTTCTCTTTCACAATTATAAATAAAAATAAAACATCTTTTCCAGTGTAATGTTTCAACTGAACTCATGCTTTTTAAATTAGAAATTAATAAAACATGAGATTAATAGGTACCATTATTTTTTAGAAAATCAATGATTGTCAACATCTTCAGACCAAGCAAGTATGACAGCATCATAGCTGCTATTGTCTAGTGTGAAAGGCAGTAATAAAGTAATGCACATAGAGGACTGTGATGGCTCATCCTAAAAGGCCAGTGATATTGATGAATCAGTATCCTGCATTATGATAACAACTGGACAATCCAATTAACCAAAGTCGAGTCTTAGATTTCTCTCTCTCTCAGTGTCTCTTAACATTGATTAGGCAATCAACTTTGTTTTAAAATGCAGTGGTATCTCCTTGCAGTTTTGAGTGTTTCTGAGTCATCCAACTATATATAGGAAAGGATAAAACAGGCTAAAGAGCCCAGTCCTGCCATTTGGTAGTATATGATTCAGGAGGTCAATATTTACTTATAACATAACTAAGATCACAAAGTCATTATGAGAATTAAAATGAGAAGCTACTTTTTTTATTATGTCATCATCCAATCTCAGAAATAGGTTCTATATCATTTTTTTATCAATCACTAGATGACTGATACAAAACTCTGAAATAACAGTCTTAGATATTGTTATGAACATGCAACAAATGCACATCTATGCAAAAACCTCTTAGGATTCATAAAATATCTAGGATATAATATCAGAAAAAGGAAAATTACCAAAAAATAGTATGAAAACAAATACTGTCTCTGGGAAAAATACTGTCCCTGGGAAAAACAAGAATTAGCTACTCCTTACATATTGGAATTTCTTTTTGGTTCCTTTTTTGGTCTCAGTGGCTTTCTCTCTCACCCACATAACCATGTTGTCCTAAGCTCCTGCCTCCTTCTCCCCTGCAATGCTCTAAATTCCATCTTCCTTTCAGGAGCCTATTAGAGTAGTCTTCCATCAGGTAGTCAGTCAAGCATTCACTGAACAACTATTATTTGCACAGCACCAGAAAATTTTAAGGTGAGCTTTAACACATTAATCCAATGGCTAAAGGCAGTGAATTTCCAGATACCTCAGCAATCCGGTAACAGCTTACATTTATACTAGGAATAATTATAAATAACAAAGCTAAAAAAGGGAAACGTATTTTGTAATATGATCCCTAACATTTATCACAATAGAGATTAAAATGATTTATACTACAGATAATTTTAACTAAATTTATTTCTAATCACTTCTTGGCCTTTTGGCTATAATCAAGTGTATTAAATTAATTTCTAAAAATTATATTCAATTCTCTTATTATCTTTATTTCCTTTCTTTTTGTTGTTGTTGTTGTTTTTAACATGAATGTAGAGACCAGATACTTTGGGGGAAGGGAATAATAAACCATCATGCTATGGAAACTTCTTCAACCAGTGGCAAAGACTTAACAGAGTTTTATCAATTTGGACTATCTTATTAAACTTTAAGGACCACAGACTGCCAAGGAAATGTAAATTTCTGACAATGATTTAAAATTATGGGGAGTCATTCTTTTTTCAGAAATACTATGAAATTTGAGGTTGCTATTATCCATTGCAATTTGTACAATTTCCTTTGTTAAAATTTGCAAGCATCTAGGACTATCTGAGCTCATGGTAATACAGCATCACAAAATGCAGTGACAAGTTAGAAATATGATAATTAGGTCTACTTTCCTCTTGTTGAGCTTTATACAACAATAAATTTCCCTTAAAACTATAGCCTATAAAACTTTCCTCTCTGAAGTCAGTCTAATAACATAGATAAATATGAGTCTAAGTTGTATAAAAGCAGCAATTATTTCATTGAATGAAACTATTGAATATATGCTTTCTTATCTATCCAGACTAAACATCTCGTTTTAAAGATAACATGTTCACAATGTTCATTTTGAATGGAAATAATTAAAAATATATATACTAAGTGATCTCAATTTTATATGAAAAAACATATTTAAAGCAAAAGAATGGACACTTCAAATTACGTCATTATAGGTAAAGGTACTATTATGGGTGATTTTAAGTCACCTATTTTGTATCAACATTCCCCAAGTTGTCTTCAATACCATGCATCATTTTCAGAGCCAGAAAAATACATATGATTTATATAAAATAAAACTTTTTTCTGGATGAAAATGAAATAATCTCAGTGAAACATGAACATTGAGGTGTGGTCATGAATTCTTCAAATATATATTAGCCTGTAGACACAAATGGAAAAATATTACTCTGCAAAACTCACGGTTAAGATATTTGTGGGACAATATAATAAGAGATACCTAATGATCCCCATCCATCTTTAGTACCTGTAAATACACCAGAGGGACAAATAAGGCATGATTAGCGGGTGACCCATTTAAAGGCAACCCCAACTAATCCAACAAGGCTTGGAACTTGACCTGCATAATTTAGAGCTTCTAAAATAAACTTCACAGCATGCTAAAATCTTAATTTGCTTCCCAGATCTACCAACCCTTGCCCTTTACCTAGCTACCTGGAAAAACTTAACTTCTCTTTTTCTTTCATTTTATCAACCCCTACATCTGAATAGTGAGCAATGCATCCAGACAGACTTAATCATAAGACACATTTCAATTCTGATAGTTCATGAAATCTGAATGTGTCTTCCAAAAATTGGCATGTTTGATATGCTTATCTTCTTTCTGAAAAACTCTGATTGCATCAATGATGTGTATTATTATAATTAATAGTATCTTGGTATCAATAAAACACAACATGTATGTATACATATATTTAGCTATGTATAGATATACTTATGTACTATATACTATAAATATATACACTTACATACTATAATCATCCATTATGGATGGTGATATTTTACAAATATTTTGTGTATTTATTCTCCATCAACCTACTGGAAAACAAATGGCTTCTTACAACTTACAGATCATTGTTGGACCTCACTGAAAATGATCTCAACACTCTGTCATATTTTTTCCCCTTAATAAATTAAAAGTTTGTACCTCTTGGGCAAAATTATACACAGGATGGCAGAGCAAGTTGAGGAGTGATTACATAAGTTCAAAGGGAGTTCAGGCATATCTGCTTCTCTACTAAGCACTGTTAAATTTCTGTCCGTTTGCAGAAAAGATTTCAGGAACATTCTGTTTAGCTTTTATTGATCTTTTTTGGTCTTCACTCTCCTTAAATATAGAACAGTTTAGGACTAGTCAGTACCCTCAGGGACTGATAAAAGAAATCTGTGCCTTAATAGAACCATGAGTATCAGTTTCTTTAGAAAAACCCTCATCAAATAGTATACCATTTTAAAACTGAAAAGCATCAAGTTTCATGACCTCTTCTTTCTAAATCTTATAAATCGGTGAATCTACTGAATTAACCAGCCATATGTTCTAGCAAATACAATATAAATCTAGCATATACTTTTCTACTTTATTAAGGTTTTATATTTAAAAGCTAGAGTGATTTTCAACAGACAGTTGATATTTATATATCATTACTACAGGAAGAAACACGGTCCAAGATCAATCTAATTTAGATATAATTTGGAGCATATGTTTCCAACTCTTAACTGCACGAAGTCAAGGCAGTGAAATCCAGCAGCTAAGAGTAAGGGTAAAAGACTTTAGTTGTCTTACCTGGCAGCTGTGTGACCAGCAACTTGTTTAGCTTCACTCTACCCCATTTTTATCATTTATGGAAGAGGGATAAGACAATCCACTTTACAGAATTTTTGTGCAGATTAAATAAAATAACCTAGCTAAGTGCTTACCCTGCTGCCTATAAGTATTCAATAAATCTTACCTATATTACTCTTGATACTATTATTATCCAGTAATGTTATAAAGTAGGTTCAATTATCAGGTAATTGGTGGATACCATTTGCAACAAATACATCTAGGATGTTTGTATTAAAATTACAAGATCTATGAGGATTTAAATAGTATCATTTCCAAACCATGTTCCACGGGAAAAATGTGGTCAATAGTTAAGTGGCCATGACATATAGGGCATTAAACTGAAATTTTAAAAAATGTATTTGTTAAAATGAGTTTGAGATTGCTATACAGTGTACTCTTATCTTGGAAACTGAAACTGTTCATTAATATATTAAAGGATAATGAGAGGCCCACAGAAGACACCTGCCTTCTTTGCTTCCCTAAGCATACCTAAGCTTACTTAACTAGAGAATTCCTTTATCACAGAGCTACTAATAACCTCCTGACTTTACGTTACTCTGGGATCCTAACAAGAACCACATAATAGAAGAAAACGAAGCAGACTGGGTATACAAAAGAAAAAGAAAAGATATATACATGGGACCAGGAAGGATTTGTTTCTTATGGACACTACTAAAGCAACACAGCAGGACAAGCCGGGTTGTGAATGCTAGCAGAGCCCAGTCGGAGCTCCAGGGTGACAGGTGTCTGGTAAAAGCTGTGTACACTGGAGGCCACATGCCTTGCTCACATGGACTGTTTTCATCCAATGCAGCAGGCCTAAGGCAGTCAGATCTACTTGTTTTTCTTTTCCCTAAAATATATTTTTTCATGTAAAGCTACCATATTTTTTTTCTCATTTGCATCACAGACACTTATACAGTCCATGTTTCACAGGACAAAGTAAATACTTCTATGGGTTGGATACAGTCCTGTATGCAAGCATTTGGGAGTTCTGGCATGTACTTTAGGACCCAAACTATAATCTATCAATTCATATCAATCATTCATCTAACGGCTAAACATTTTGCCTCGTAGCAACCCTGTGAGGAATAAATTATTATGCCCAACTTCCTGATAAGGAGATTCAGTTAAAAATAGGTGAGAAAAACGTGCCCGTGGGCACAGATCTGGTAGGTAGGTGATCATTCCCAGATGCACATGATTTATTATTATACTTTCCATGAGTCACATATGAACATACATTTCTTCTGGAGAATGCAGAATTTTGGGGCAAGGGGGAAATGTTCCCCGATTAATTATACTCATTCACCCTTCCTAATTCAGAGGTGAGGTAACTCTGGTTAAATTCTTTACTTTTTAAATGAAGACATCAACCACTTTCTGGTTGGGGAGCTATACCCTATAGTACCCTTACCTGGTAATACGATGTCTTTCAGGTCTTTAGTTTCAAAGAAGTACTTGAATTTCTCATCTTTGCTTTCAAATATTTATTTAAAAACTGTTCTGAGAAGTTACAGACTAGATAACTCTCTAAAGTGAATAAAATCCTATTTCTCTAGATCAGATTTGGCAAAGGACAGTCCATGAACCAAATCTGGCTCGCCATCTAATTGTTTAAAGTTTTATTGGTACCCCCATTCATTTCCACATTACCTATGGCTACTTTCATGCTACAAAGGCAGAATTGAGAAGTTGAGATGGAGAACATATGACCTTCAAAACCAAAATATTTACTCTGGCCCATACAGGATGGCTTTGCCAATTTACTGTTCTATATATTCTAAGTTGTTATCGCAGGAACAAAATGACAGATTATAGACCAAACAGAACAAAATGGCAAAATTATAGACCTCTGTCCTCAGAGATCACTGTTTTCAGATGATCACTGTTCTATAAAAGTGCTTTTTACTGAGTTTTCATGTTGCGGTCACCCCTGGGCTTATATTACATGTAGACAATAAGAAAAATGCCTACAATAATTTTTATTGTACTCACTGGAGAGGGTATCATTGAGGATGCCGTTAACCTCACCACAGTGCGTCCTGTGAGAACTGGAATGCAAAAATTGTATTTGTTTCCTCCCAAGGTATTGGCATTAATAGCATGACCACTTCAAATCTTATAATCATTTGTTTTCTCTTCATTTACAAGTGAAAAAATTATTTAAAGACAATACTTGCTATATTCCAATTTACACTGCAGAACATCCCTTTCTACTTTCTAAATTTAATCGCGGCTTCATCTGAGTTTCCTAGGGTTGTTTTCTTTTTATTCTGATTTTTTAATTCATTTTTTGTTATTGCCATGTGTGCATATTTTTAGCCATACCTCCTCTTTTAAAAGTAAGATTGGATATAAATAAATGAGAGTATCAGTTCTAAAGAAAAAGACCTCAATGAAAAGATATTTGAAACTTCTACCTTTGTGACAGGAATCTATTCCTATGATAGCATCATGCCTTATCCCCAGGACTCAGTTTAAATCTTTAGAATACAAGAAGGAAAGAAAATACTCTGATATCATAAAGATCTCAGTTGAAAAAAATCTGTAGCTATCTACAGGGCTATATCTCAAGGAGAAAGAAAACCAGACTCCCTTAGTTTAGTTAGCACATCTTCTAAGGTATGGCCATCTTGTCCCGATAGTTTTAAGAACTTTTACTTAGAGATCAAATGAGATTTAGGATGGACTATATGCCTTAATGGTAGCTTTATATGACAGTGCAAAATAAAGTGAAAGAGGGAATGATGCCAATATGGAATTATACTGATGCAACTAAAATTACAAAAGAGTAGAACACAGGCAGGTGCTCAGGTCAGCTTTCTGTTTTATTGCCTGTGCTGATCATTTTGCCTCACTGCGTGCTTCCTGGACAATCAAAAATATTGAGAAAGATGCTATCAAATGCCTCAAACAGATCATTTAGGAAGGATGGCTTTGCCTTTTGCTTAGATATAGGTAAATTGGGTACCACTGAAGTTCATCTGTGATCCTAACTATGGTATGCAAATACAATATTAATTTTTCTCCTGGACCTCCCTAGAGAATTTTTCTACGAAATAAGTTTTTCCACCTTGACCAAAATTGAATTCACTTCAAATTCGCTATTGAAAAAAAATGAAATTGATTCATCCCAACTTCTCATGCCTTTCTTGGTGGGAAGGCAAGTAATTAGAAAGGTTAATAATTCAAAGTAAAAAAGCATTTTATAGCTAATCACTTTAAGAAATAAGCAGAACTTTGTGTCAGTCCCTGTACATACTTCCAAAGTATTCTGTACATACTTCCAAAATGATCTGTACCTAATGTCTTCACTACTTGGCTATCTGTGAAAGTGTATATCTATGGCCCAGTGTTTTTCTTAAATTATTTTTTCTGCATCATTCATAAACATTAATTAAATAAGAGTACATATTATCTGGATCTTTACCACTTCCTTTATCTTCATCTTTAAACATGATTATATAACGGCTATGGTTACATGTAGCCGACATTCAGTAATTAGACAACTATGAAGCTTACAAGTTACCGGATGGTTTGATGTTAGAAATAGCTGCTCCATAGCACTTCCCTGAAGTGCCACTTCTTTGTTCTCCACTAAATTTCCTTAAGGTTCAAGTCCAGCTTTCTGGTGGATATTCACACACAAAAAAAACAAAATGTTTTTTTCAGCAGTATTATTGCAACCAAGTTTTTAGGATCCTGCATAAGAAAATCTGCATTAAAGTTAAAACATCTTGAATTCAAGATGCTTTTAAAAGATAAAGAATTATTACCATAAAGTTACAATACAGTGTCACATTAATCAACATTACACAAACATCTTAGAAGCATGCTGTTCCCGTGATAGCCTAATCTGACTTCCAGAAAGAACTCTTCACAAATAAACATAGAATGCACTGACAAAATTCACCCATAAACTAGAAGATACAAGTGTATGAATTACTTTGCAACACAGCCAAAAGAGCAACTTAGAGCAAACTGCTGACTGCACCCCAGGTGGAGTAATTAGGATACATGGCTATGTTCTTTACATAGCCTTAATTTTATTACTAATAGTCAAAAGACATGGCATCAGTGCAGCAAATGAAGAATAACATTTTAACAGAAAAATTGATATTAACCCAATAAGAATTTTGTTACTAATCTCTAAGAGCTGAACCTGCTTTGAAAAGTTATTCAGGGAAGGCATCTACTAACTATAATAAAAATATAATATTTTACATAAAAAAGAATTTGATATTTAATAAAAAGTCTGTGTTTGCAAAAATGCATTTTTGTGGATTTGGATTATTTGAAAGATACATAGCACACTAAGACACTAACATTATTAAAAACAAAAAGTTGAGGAGCTATAGTTTTAAATTGCTACATATCACTAATAAATACCAAAACCCTTTTTCACATTTTAATATTTCTGAAATCAGAATGAGTTTTTAAAAGTGAAGGCATATCATAATTATAATGGCAGTTTGCTACATAAAATAATGGTATATGATGTAATTGATGGTGTCTTAGAATTCATAAAATGTGATAAGTCTTCACCATAAAGTTAACTCGTTTACTGATTTTCAAAATTTTTTAAGGATTACATTGCTGATGAAGCAGTGCTATCAATCACTAAAATATAAAAATTCTTAATGCTGCCAAGCAGGGGTATCTCTACATTCTCCTGTCACTACTGCTCAAGGAGGAATATAAAATGCCACTCATTTATTTTTCCTGAATTTCTTTTTTTCTCAAGGGAAGTATATGAAATGGTCTGTTTGATAACACTATAGTCATGTGACAAGGCTTGAACTTCACTGATAATCCTAATCTCTCTTGCTTTGATATGCTCAATATAGAATATGTGAAGGCACATGACATTTAAGGTGTGGCTGACCTATGCTCATAAAGAGGAACAGCCTTTCTTACTTTGGTTGCTAAAATTATTTCATACAGATAAGGATTAACCATGTTTTTTGTAAGTCCTTTTTGAAAAAAATTTATTGGAAATCATTAAGAATCTAATTGGCAAAGCTTTACTAAGTTCACAGTCAACTAAATCCATTAAATTCCATACCTATAGCCTAATGTTAAATAATTATTTCTCGATGCATTTAATATATTACACCTCAAGACAAAACTTCCTTTTTTAATCTTATTAAATGACATGTTGACAGATTTAGCCTATTATTCTTGCTTGTCAAATACATACACACAAACATTTGTAAAAAGCTTTTCCAATTGCATATCACTTGTTACAACATGCTTCCAACAAACTGACCTTTCTGTCTCTTAAACTCCTTTCTTCTTGTGATCTTGTCCTTCAGCCTAATAGAGCCCCTGTCTCAATCATCATTCTCCAGACCTTTACATTACTAATAGCTAGAACTGAATATAATTATAGAGTCAAGCGTCCCACCCTCTGACCACAACCTTTTGTTCCCTAAGAATGTAGCAGAATCCTCCCTTTGGGCAACATCAGGCACAGTTAATCACTGCGTCTCTACTGAAAGCTCTCCTTTCTTGGGCTTCTGAGTGTCACATTCTTATGTGTCTTCTGTCCTCTCTGGCTACTTAATCTCAGAATCTTTTCCTGGTTTCTTTTAATGGGTGCAATTCTGGAGGAGTTCAGGGCTTAGTTGTCAGCTCTTTTCTACTTACAATTCTTCCCTTAGTGATCTCACCAAATCTCATGGCTTTACTATCATCTATATGCTGATGATCTTCAAATAGATGTTTCCCTGAACTTAAACTCATATAGCCACTTGACATCTCTACTTGAACTTATCTAACAGGAATATCAAATCAACATGCCTAACACTCAATTTTTTATATTCCTTTTCCTGCCTCCACCTGCATATATTTCAGTCATCCCTATTTCTGTTAATGGACAATACCACTTTTAGTTGATAAGACCAAATGTCCCTAGTGCCATCCTTTTTACCACTCTTTCCCTTGAAACAATATCCAATCACCATAAACCTACTCAATGTCCATAAAAACAAATCCAGAAAATGCTAATTAAGACCCCATTAAAATTTTACTCCACACATAGTACTATTGCTGAAATTAAAAAGGCTGATAACACAACATGTTAGCTAGAATGCAGAGCAACTGGATATCTCATATATTGCTAGTCAGAGTGAAAAACAAAATATTTTGAAAAACTGGAAGATACCTTACAGTGTTAAATACATGCCTACTCTGTATGCCAACAATTATATTCCTACTATTTACCTAAGAAATATAAAAACATATGCCTACAAAACTAATCATACAAGAATGTAGCAGAGTGATGTCAGCAAGATGGCAGAATAGGAAACCCTGGACTCTCCTTCTTTGTACAGCATATCAATTCAGCCACAATTGATGGAAGAATTCCCTGTGTGGGAAATCAGAAACTAAATGAAAGGTACTTACATCCTGGGAGAATGCAAAATCAGACTCACTGAAGTTGGTAGAGAGATATGAAACACCCTCTCACCAGAGACCCTTCTCAGTGTGGTTCCCTTAGATCAGAAAGAGATGCCCAAGCTCCTGGTTTCACCCAGGGGAAGTAAGGGCTTGGATCACATGTTCAATCCCCTTGCATTTCCAATGAAGCGGGGTGGGGCATGGGGGGTGGTACAGAGAACTGGCCTTTGTCTTGCTAGTCTTGCAGCTCTGAGGGGCCCAGCACAGTCTAGACACCTGAGGAAGAATGCAAGCAACATCTTGGGCTGGTATAGGCTATTGTTCCTCCCCATTGCTTAGCACAGAGTGAGCAAACAAAAAAACAAAAAATCTCAATTTTCTTTTTCAGTTTTCCTCTTGGAAGGAAAAGAGTTGATCTATGTGTCCAATGCTACAATATCTCTAGGGCTTCCCAAATAACAAGCTTCTGCTTTGTGAATCCTGACGCTCTGACGGAGATGGCACAATCTAGCCACCTGAGGAGAAACAGAAACAGTGGGTTACAGACACCATAGCTTCAGTTCATCACACAGTAAGCTGACAAAAGCCTTCCCCTCCTGTGGAAGGAAAAGAGTTGATAGAGGCCACCAGAATCCCTGGGTAGGTTGATTGGTGGGAGCCTTCTGTACGAGTCAAGCCAGTAACGACTGATAGAGGTGTCTGCTTTGTCTAATGTGCAGATACCAAGAGAGAGAGTCAAGAAAAATGAAGAATCTGACTAAGATGCTCCAAACAAAGGAACAAGATACTCTTCCAGAAATCAACCCCAGTGAAATGGTTAACCTGACAATGAATTAAAAATAACGTTCATAAGGTCAAGAGCCAAATGCATGTACAAAGTAAAAATTTCAACAAAGAAAGAGAAAATATTACAAAGTACTAAACCAAAATCATGAAGCTGAAGAACATAAGTGACCTGGAAAACACACTAAAGGCGTTTGGCAGCAGACTAGATCAAGCAGAAGAAAGGATCAGCGAACTGGAATAGAAGTCACTGGAAATAACTCAGAGGAGCAAAAAGAGAAAAAAAAAATAGAAAAAAATTTAAAGAAAGCTTAAGAAATTTATGGGATACGAGCAAGTAGACGAATATACAAATTATGGAAGTTTCTTAATGATAATAGAGAAAAAAACAGAAAACTTATTTAAAGAAGAAATTGTTGAAGGCTTCTCAAATCTGGGGAAGTTAATGAACATACATATCCAAGAGCCCACAGAACATCAATAAGATAAATTCAAAGAAATACACACCAAGGGACATTATAATCAAATTATCAAAAGTCAAAGACAAATGAGAATTTTGAATTCATCAAGAAAATGTGACCAGTCCCAAAGAAGGGAATATTCATGAGACTATGAGTAAATTTATCAACAGAAACCATGTAGGGCAGAAGAAGTTGAGGTGATATATTCAAAGTGCTGAAGGAAAAAGAAAAAAAAAACTGCCATCAAATAATACCCCACCTGACAAAAACTGTCCTTCAAAAATGAAAGAGAGATAAAGACTTTTCCGAAGAGAATAAACTGAGGGAGATCATCAACACTGGACCTGCCTTATAAGAAATGTTAAGTGGTGTTCTTCAAGTCAAAATGAAAAGACATTAAACAGCAACATGACAGCATAAGAAAGTATAAAACTGGTTGAGAAAAGTAAACATCTAGGCAAATATAAAATATTGTATTATTGTAACGGTAGTGGGTAAAAAACATTTCATTCTAGTGTAAAAGTTAAGAGAA
Source organism: Colobus angolensis palliatus (assembly GCF_000951035.1). NCBI lineage: Eukaryota > Metazoa > Chordata > Mammalia > Primates > Cercopithecidae > Colobus > Colobus angolensis. The sequence goes on along the minus strand of NW_012115500.1, from coordinate 2,763,636 downwards.
AAAATTATTTTGAAAACCATAAAGATACAAACACAATTATTAAAAGATACACAATATGAATAGACTTTGAAAATAATAACAAAGTATGTTGTGGGGAAGAAGTTAAATTGTAAGTTTTTGCATGCAATTCAACTTATCAGCATAAAATAGACAGTTGTAAGATATTTTATGTAAGTACCAAGGTAACCACACACACACATACAAATCTGTAAAATTTACACAAAACAACAACAACAAAAAACTAATCGAGGCATAACAATACCAAAAAAAAAAACCAACAAAACCCAGTGAAAAACAAGAGAGGAAGATATACAAAAAAACACTATAAGAACAATAAGAAACAACTAACAAAACGGCAATAGCAAATTATTGATAGGAATATCAATAATTACTTTAAATGGATTAAACTCTCTAACCAAAAGACATAGAGTGACTGAATAGATTTTAAAAAAAGAAACTTACTTTAGATTTAAGGACACACATAGGCTGAAAGTGAAGGGATAGAAAATGATATCCCATATATTAATAAATCATAATCAAAAGAGAGTAGGGGTACATCAGACAAATTATCATTCAGTCGAAAACTATTAAAGAGACAAAGGAAAAGCTTTTATAATGATAAAAGGGTCAATGCCTCAAGAAGATAGGGCAATGACAAACATATATATGCACTCAACATCAGAGCACCTTGATACATAAAGCAAACATTGACAGAACTGAAAGGAGAAATAGACCACAATACAATAATAACAGGAGAGTTCACACCCCATTTTCAATAATGGACACAACATCCAGACAGATCAATAAGAAAACAGATAATCTGAATAAATTAAAGAAAAAATGGACCTGACATTTAAAGAGCATTCTACCAAACAGGAGGTGAATACACACTCTTCTCAGACCTGCATCTTTCTCCAGAGTATTTCATATGTTAGATCACATAAGAAACTAGTATGAAAAATTATACCCTAACAAATTACATAATTAGAATAAATGAACAAATTGCTAGAAACACACATATCAAAACTATATCATAAAGAAATAGAATCAGTAATCAAACACCTCTCAAAAAACAAAAGCCCAGGATAAGATGACTTCACTAGTAAATTCTACCATATTTAAAATATGAAATTGAAAACAAGGGAACTAAATATATACCCAAAGGAAAATAAATCATTGTACAAAAATACACTTACACTTGCATGTTCATCTCAGTGCTATTCACAATAGCAAAGACATGGACTTAACTTAGATGCCCATTCATGGTGGGTTGGATGAAGAAAATGTGGTACAAAACACTATGGAATATTATGCAGCCATGAAAAAGAATGAAATCATGTCTTTGGAGAAACATGGATGCAGATGGAGGCCCTTATCCTAAGGAAATTAATGCAGGAACAGAAAACCAAAAACCACATGTTCTTACTTATAAGTGGGAGCTAAATGTTGAGTACACTTGGATATAACATGCAAACAATAGTTATTAGGGACTACTAGAGGAAGGAAGAAGGAGATATGGGGTGAAAAACTACCTACTGGTTATTATACTCATCACACAGGGTCATCTGTACCTCAAACCTCAGCATCATACAATACACGTATGTAAAAAATCCATACATGCACTCCCTGAAAGTAAAAGTTCAAAATATTTTTAAAAAGAAAAGAGAAAAAAGCAGAAGCCATTTAATCAAGTACAAAATTTTTCCTTATTATGAGTATATGTTGAATTTTGTCAAATACTTTTTCTGTGTCTGTTGAAATGATCAGAGGGTTTTTGTCCTTTCTGTTAATGCGCTGCATCACATTTATTGATTTGCCTATGTCAAATTATCTTTACATCCCTGGGATAAATTCCACTTGATCATAGTGAAATATTGTTTCCATGTGCTGTTGGGAAAGAAAAAGAAAATGAGGGAACATTTACAAACTCAATTCTTGAGGCCAGCAATTATCCTGATATCAAAGCCAGGCAAAGAAACCACAAGAAAACTACACGCCAATATTGATGATGGATATAGATGCAAAAGTTTTCAAAAAATACTAGCACATGGAATCTAAGAGCCCATTTATCATAGATGATGATTATGTGGCGTTTATTCCTGTGATGCAAGGATGTTCAATATGACCAAATCAATTAATGTGGCACAGCAAATCAACAGAATAAATGATAAAAATCACAGGATCATCTCAATAGATGCACAAAAAGAATTTGGCAAAATTCAACACCTTCTTATGATGAAAACTCTCAAAAATGAGAAATAAAGTAAATTACCTCAATATAACAAGAGTGATATATGAAAACTCCACAACTAATATCAGACTTAACAGGAAAAAAAATGAAAGCTTGTCTCTACAATCAGGAATGAGACAAGAATGCCACTCTCACCACTTCTTTCAGAATATTACTGGAAGTTCTATCCAGAACAATTATGCCAGAAAAAGAAGCTGATGACATCAACAGCAGAAAGAAGCAAAATATTCCGATTGCATCTTACATGATCGTATATACATATTCATATATACACATAATCTTATACACAGACAACACTAAAGTTGTCTATAGGCATATAGACAAATGATCTTAGACAACATTAGAGACTCCAAAAAAAGCACTGTTAGAACAAATACATTCATTTAGTAAAGTTGCAGGATACAAAATCAACCAGCAAAAATCAGTTTCATTTCTATATACTAGTCAAAAACTATCTGAAAGATAATTAGGCAAACAGTGTCATTTATAACTGCACCACAAAGAATAAAATATGTAAGAATAAACTAAGAAGGTGAAAGACTTGTTTACCAAAAACACTACATTGATGAGAGAAATTTCAAAAAACACAGCAAATAGAGAGATATCAAAAGCCCAAAGATTGGAATACTTAATATTGTTAAACTGTCCAGCCACCCAAATCAATATACAGATTCAATGCAATCCCTATCAAAATTCCAATGGCATAATTTACAGAAATAGGAAATACAATCTTAAAATCACTAGAAACCCACAACAGGCCATGAATAGCCAAAATCAATCCTGAGAAAGAAAAATCTTGAGACCTCAGACTTCAAAATACAGTACTTACTGATTTCAAAATACATGACAATGTTGAAGTAATCAAAATAGTATGGTACTGGCATAAAGATAGATATATAAACCAATATTATAAAACAGAGAGTCCAGAGATAAACTCATTCATATGTGATCAACTGATCTTTGACAAGATTGCCAGCGTATATAATCCGGAAAGAATAGCCTCTTAAACAAATGGTGGTAGGAAAACTAATATCCACAGGCAAAAGATTGAAATTAAATCCTATCTTACATGATACACAAAAATCGACTTAAAATGAATTTATAACTTAAAATGGAAGATCTGAAACTGTGAAACCCTTAGAAGAAAACATAGGGAGGAAGCTCCTTGATATTTGGTCTAAGCAATGATTTATTGGATATGACACCAAAGCACAGACATTAAACACTAAAAAAGACAAGTAAGACTGTACCAAACTAAGAAGCTTCTGCAGAACAGAGGAAATAATCAACAAAGGGAAAGAAATCTATTGCACGGCAATCTCTTGAATGGGAGAAAATACGTACGAACTATATATCCAATATATGTTTAACATCTAAAATATATAAAGAATCACTACAAATAAATAAACACACCTCTTGCCATATTTCACCCAAGTGAAATATGGGCAAAAGATTTGAATAGATGTTTCTTTAGAGATGATATACACATGAACACCATGCATATGAAAAGATGCTCAACATCACTAATCATCAGGAAAGGTAAATTAAAACCTATTGATATATTATCTTGTACCTATTAGGATGTCTATTACCAAGAAACAAATAATAACAAATATCGACAAAGATGGAGATACTGGAACTCTTGCACACTGTTAATGGGAATGTGAAACAGTGCATCTTCTATGGAAAACAGTATGGGGGTTCCTTGAAAAATTAATACATATAAATACCAAACAATCCAATTATCCCATTTCTAGGCATCTATCCAAAAGAATTAAAATAGGGATCTCAAAGAGATATTTGACCTCACATGTCCATTGCAACATTATTCATAAGAGCCAAGATGTGAAAACAGTTTCAAAGTCCACTGAGGGATGAGTAGGAAAAACATGTGATATACATACAATGGATACTACGTAGACTTAAAAAAGAAGGAAATCCTATCCATGTGACCACATGTATGAACTCTGAACACCTTATGCAGGGTGAAATAAGCCAGGCACAAAAGGACAGACACTTATGTGAGGAACCTAAAATAGTAAAACTCCTAGAAGCAGAGGGTAAAATGGTGGTTGCTGGAGGCTGAAAGAGAGGTGGGAGAATATGGGGTTGCTGTTCAATGGGTGTAAATTTCAGTTATGTAAGATGAGTAAGTCCTAGAGATCTGCATGCAACATTGTGCCTATAGTTAACGCTGTACTGTACACTGAAATATTTGCTAAGATTGTAGACCTCATGTTAAGTCTTTTTTTTTTTTTTTTTACCATAATATATCATAAAAAACAGTGCCTGGTACATAGTATGAATAATGTAAATTTTACCTCCATAATAAACAAATATCCAGAAATTGAGCTACCACCTCAATAATTACTGTTACCATTACCTTTTGGCTGCATTATTGCAGTAGCTCTCCTTACTTCCATCATTTATTTTTCCTACAATTTGTTTTCTACCCTATCAACTAGAACCACATTATCTAAAAAAACAAGTCAAGTCATGTAACACCTCTGCTCTCAATACTTCATTGACTAACTCACGAGTAAAGCCAACATGTTTTCATGATTTGCAAAGCTCCGTGGGTCTGGCCTCACTCTGTCCCCCTCTGACATCACATCTGGCTTACTTAGCTCAAGTCACCCTTGATGTTTCTTGCCTCAGGCCTTTGCACTTGTTCCCTCTGCTCTTCCCCCATATATCTAAATAATGTACTCCCTCACCTGTGAAGTCTTAGTCACGTGTCAACAACTCCAAGGCCATACCTGACTACCTTATTAAAAATTGTGAACCCTTGGTACTTTCTACCCACTTCATTCCTTTGTTTTATTAATAGTGCCTATCACTAATATGGTATACAGTGTCTATCACTAATATGGTATATACTTTGTTTGTTCTTTTTGTGTGTGAGTGACTCTCTTTCCACACTTTAATGTAAAAATCTATGAAGGCAATAGATTTTTTTTGTGTTTTGTTCACTGTTGCATTTCATGTCCCAAGATAGTGCCTGGCACACATAGGAGGTACTCTGTAAATATGAATTTCTGCGTAAGTGAATGGATGGGTCATAAATATGATCACTCTCCAACCAATGTCCTCATTTTGTTATTTATTAAAATGTTGAGGTAGACAGAGTCAAGGACAGTCATAAAGCACATCACCAGATAAATCCCTCCAGCTTTATCTAAATAGAATAATGAACACTTACTTTAGATGCATTTGCCAAGCTTAAATCATTCTGCCTCTCCTAAGGTAACAAAATCAGCTCTGCAAGTTGTTATCCAAGTAAGACTTTCATCTTACTACAAATTCAAAGCATTTATAGATTACTGTACTGCTACCATTAAGTGAATTAATATCAATATGATATCATAGATACAAACCTCTATCTTATCTCATCTTTAATTAAAACATACTACAATAATACAGTGTTTTCCCTAACAATAATCACAAAAAATCATAAACTCTTAAAGAATAAAAGTTTTCTCTGTTTTCAACCCTTCTCATTCCAGGTTGTCATGTCATCAATTTACTGCTAATGGAAGCCACCAACTACTAAATCATGTTAACTAGTGTCACTGTCCACTCTTCCCAAGCACTATGTAGTGGGAAACTCAGATGGAATCTTGATTTAAATAAATCATTTAAACGCAGTCAGAAAGTACCATGAAGTTCAAATAAATATTCCATTTATTGGTCATATAGCATGTTCTAGCATAGCATATTTCTCCCAGTAGTGGGCATGACATAGTGGGTAATCACATGCTATGTGAGTTCAAATCCCTCTTCTATAATTTGTTAACTGTAGGATCCTGGGCAAATTACTCAAATTCCATCTGCCTAAATTTTCCCATGTATAAAATAGTGATGACCAAAAAAGCACCTTCCTCATAAGGTTACAGAGATAATTAAGCGAGACAACAAATCTAAAGGGTATAAATGTTTGCTATCATTGTTACTTATATGTAATAGCAAAGGAAGTAGCACAATTATGTTTTTCTGTCCTTATGAATTCCCTCTTACAACCTGATGACTTGGCCTTAAAAAAAAATCAGAATAATGAAACATTGATGAATTCTATGACTGTAAGTTAAGTAATGCTTGATGTAATTGGATTTATATTTTTATTAAATATTTGGTTGTCATTTACAACACTGGAGATGATTGGCTATGAGCACCTTAAATTCATCTTTTTATGAAAATCAATCTATATTGGAATACAAAAGTCTCTGTGCTCCTCCAGAGATCAGAGATGGAAGTCTCTTACATGTGCCTCTCTCTGCTCAATTTATGCGGTCACACTGTAGTCTCAGTTACAGTCTTGTTGATCATTCTCTCCCAGACAAAATGCCAAAGAACCACTGATGCACAGGCTCTTGCTCCTGCTGCGCTGCCACGACCATTAACACAAAAACTGAGGCTGGCATTCGCCTCTTATAACTACACCTGGACTCTACCACTCAGCCCTGGAACCCACTGACGTGCAGATCTCCAAAGATTAGGTCAGGCAAAGATTGCTGTCAGCCCATCCTGTCCACAAAAGCTCCTCTGAAAGGCAAACACTTGCTGCTGTGCTGCGATTTAGAAGTTTTATACGTGGACCCATACCCAGGAAACATGAGTTTTTTTCCTGCTCAAACATTTATACTGCCTGGTTCACTTTACCTGCTGCCACACATAGCTATACCATCCTGCTGACTATGACGGACTTCATTCTTTATGATGAGTTCATCCCTGGCTGTAACCTTGCTTTTTTCACAGTACCTCACAACCTCATCCAATTAGATATGTTGTGTCTATTCAAACTCCAACATTGACAGAAGTCTTGTCTTTTCCACTGCCAGATATGTCTCGGCCTCCACATAAATCGCTGCATCCAGGTGGATTTTGAGGAGGAAGTATTGTCTAAACCTACACACTAACTACCCGTGTCACAGCATTGGACCAGTGGGATATCCTGTTGCATAGAAAAACTGCCAGTGACTTCCAGTGGCTATTATAGATTAATGCTGTACAGTAACTGTAGAACTGAGTAGAGATAAAAAGAAGTAATCTCATTTAGAACAAAATTAATTTCTCAGGATGATCATTAGTATGAACACTATATGTATTCATGAATCTCCAACATTATGTTTCCTGCCCTTTATTTTAGATACTTTTAAAACACCAAAATACATTTTCCTTTTCCTAGCATTAGAGCAAAGTGTGTGTGTGCGCATGTGTGTGTGTGTGTGTGTGCTGCATTCATATGTACATATATAAAGTACAGGAATTTAGAGAATACATATAAATGCAAAAGATGAAAATAAAGAAGTCGATAATCTCCTCATCCATATATAATCAATGAAAAAGATATTCTTCACTTGTGATAACATAAAAATATACCATTCTTGACGAGAAAAATATTCAGATAAGCGTTTCAAATTTTACACCACCAAAATACCATCATGATCATCAACCACCATCTCAGCAACACAAAGATACTTCTTCTGTAAACACATAAAGCCACATGAAATGTCCATATCAGAGTTCAAGCTTAGATACTGAATCTGAAATTTAGCACGACCAAAAAGGTTATAAATTTGGATGAGAAGCATTTCTTCACCATTTCATATTACTATGACTGGAGAAAGAGGGGAGTGAAGGAGTGAACAGGTAAATAACCAGGTTCAGAATATTTTTTTTTTTTTTTTTTTTGAGACAGAATCTCGCTCTGTCTCCCAGGCTGGAGTGTAGTGGGGTGATCTCAGCTCACTGCAAGCTCTGCCTCTGGGTTCACACCATTCTTCTGCCTCAGCCTCCCGAGTAGCTGGGACTACAGGTGCCCGCCACCACGCCTGGCTAATTTTTTTTGTATTTTTAGTAGAAACGGGGTTTCATCATGTTAGCCAGGATGGTCTCGATCTCCTGACCTCATGATCTGCCTGCCTTGGCCTCCCAAAGTGCTGTGATTATGGACATGAGCCACTGCGTGCAGCCCCACGTTCAGAATTTTTAAATGACTATCATATAACTAAAAAAGGAGACATTGGCTTAGGCTACTTCTACTTTCTTTATTATACTAATATTCATCACTTTAAAAATTACAAAAAAGAAATCTTTTTATGCTTCCTAGTCAGCGAATGCTTTCTTAAAAAGTAATATAATGATTTCTGTGATTCTAAGATTATTTCATTTAATGATAATAACTGATATTCAAATACATTTGAAGGCATTATTAGAAAAATAATTCCATGAATTACAGGGTCAGACATTCTTTAGCTCTAATCACACTCACCAAATAGTTCTCATTAGGTTATAGCACTAAAGACACTGATTGTAAAATGCTGTGAAGTATTAGAGTAATAGACTCTAGAAGATGCAGATGTAGTTTTTCAAATTGCACAGGACTGCTCTATAGTTCACTTTTTCATTGGGTTTCTAGAAAAGTTAATGTGAACACAGAGAAATGCTTCAAAGTAAATCCCCATATGTTGATAATATTAAGGAGAGTTCTTTTTGATTCACACTCTATTTTACATAGTATCAAATTGCTTTGTAGATTATTTTTAACAACATTACTCAAAATGGGACCAGCAGCAAGATCTAGTTTCCTTTCATTTCAGTCTGTCTGGATACCTGAAAAGTTTGCTTTCATATATAAGCAATTCTAACGGCAAACCCTTTACCACTTTTTTTATTTTACAGATAAATAACCTAATAATCATCATTTGTTCAGGTCACAAAAAAAAATACGGAATTAGCATTAGAATAATTAGTCATTGATTTTCAATCTACTGGTTTCTGAGTACAGTGTCACACAATTAATACGTGTTTCCAGTCAATGAGATTTTTGATTCAAGCAGATAATCAATCAATCAAAAAAAAAGATGTTTTGATCACATGTCTAGACAAACACTGTTAGGCCTCCTAGAATAAAAAAGTAACAGTTTGCCCTCCTTACCAATGTTTTAGAAAAACAAGAGTTACATATTTGAAACATTTAGAGATTATTAAGCAAGGATTATTTAAACACTCAATTACAGTTTTCTAGCTGCATTACAAAATTTTTAAAAGGGAAAAAGTCGATGTGATGGGGAAGAGTCATAAAGGGCTCTTTGAAGAAGCACAATACATTCACAAAAGAGGACATACTTCAGGGAATTGTCCTGTGCACAGAGCCACATACCTCATTTGAGCATCACTATAGATCAATACAGATGAATCTAAAACAGAAACATAAGCCCACCAGCGAACATAAGAAAATGCCTTGTACTGTTATCACAATTTCTCTCTTGGGGCATCGAACCACCACTTACTCAGAAGGTCACCCCACCTCCTTACTCTATCTTCCTTTGCACCTCACATAAATTCACCTTTTGGATGACACTGTTTCATTTCCAAGATAAGTTAACACTTTCTGAAAGCCTTTGTGTCCAAACTCCTGCCCCTTCATTTCTGATGGTAGTTGAAGCCTGGATTGAAGTCAGAGTGGCAAACCCAACAGTGGGCACCTAGTTTAGGCCCAGGCATATTTATGGCCATCAGATCAAGGAAGATGATGGTAAGGTGACCCAGATGGTCCATACCAGTGAAGGGGCAGTGGTCCCCACACCACATCGTGTTGTTCTTTTTCTGTGCTTCAGCAGCTCCATTTCCTACACACTAAGAGTCTGTTTCATTCTGTATTTCACCCACTACCCTCCTCTCAGGTGAGTTTACCTGGCCCATGCCAGTTCCTTGAAGTTCGATCTGGTACCAAAATTGACCAGTCTCTTGGAAGAGGTCTTGCCACCTGAGTGATTGTTGGACCATCATTTGGATATTCTCCCTGCCTACTCCAGTATCTTGGTACAGACAGCTTTTGGAATTGGGACCCCAGGAAGTTTTGCCCTACAGAGTCTGTGCCTACACTGTGTGGTGGTTATATCTAGGCTCTGTGGCAACATCACCTTCCTTCACTCCTCTCCCTGCCTCGCTGAGCAGGATCCTGTGCTCGAGGGCTCACATCTGCATCTGCTTGACTCACCTCAGTCAGTCATGTACTTTTGGTTCATGAGCCCAGCATGGCATCCCTCAGGAAGTTATTGTCCTGAAATACTGAATTACACCTTAGTTTATATCACATTCCAGGTGCTCTCATCTCATACATATTTTAGATGTATCACAACTAACTGAAACATAGGTTGATTCTTAGTCCCAATGGAGTGGAGTAGATAGATTAAAAAAAGCAAAAACAAACCAAAAAAACAAAATCCTACTTTGTCAAGAATAAATTTATAACAATAAATGAATAGAAATGATACTCCTAAAAAAGAAGGAACTATACTCCTGACATTCTGTGTCCAGCAAATGATCTAGTTAATTAGATGTCTGATTTCCTGGAGGATTTACTCTTGGAGCCATTATCCCTAAATGATATCTTTCCTTTAGTCAACTAGCTTTCAAAAATGGAATGGTGAGCAATACAGCCTATTTGGGTCTGAGTTTGAGGGTAGAATCTCCTAGCACTTTTCTTCAGTTGTTTGGCAGATTTTCAGAGATTAACAACTTTCAGAGATAATAATCTTTTTTTTTTTTTTTTTCAGGCCTCCAGATGGCTGAGTCAGTTCTGCAAACTTTAACATCCATCTTAGAGGGCCTAAAATGCCAACTTTAAACTGATCTTAATAGACCATTCCTCTCACACTTTTGTACAGTGTATTATTGCTTTTGGAAAGATATACATATGGCTTTACCACGCATTTTTGGGTATTAAACAATTGTGTGGCATCCAGATGAGGCCCTGTGACAATGGAAAATATATCTACCAGCTAATATAAAATTTGAACAATTCTACTCTACTAGTAAATATAGCACCTGTGGCAAGATAATTCATTCAGATATAAAATTGTCTTCATATATTTTGTCCCCACCCTCAAATTCCAAGAAGACAGCCTCTTTTTGCTTCCTTGCCTCAGGGCAAGTTTGTGATACTGAGCAGAAAGGAGAAATTGCTATTAATATGCTAGAGAATAGAGGGAAGGTTCTATAGGACAAGAAATGGACTACAGTTCTAGGGGCCCCACATCAATTAGAAGCCTGCATCTAAGTTTAATAGTTTCTCCTAACAAAGCAGAACTATCTAATTTAAATTGTCACGTTGTGACATCAATATCCATATTGCAGCAAGAGATTTTTGTTTTTAGGTACAGCACATGAGGTAAATGTGTGATAGAAAACCTCTTATATTAATATTATTGATACAATTCATCTCAAAAAGAGTTGTGTCCTTTACAGGTTTACATTAACATTCACACAAACAATTCTATTTGCTGTGGAATATCTTGCCATTTGCAGATGTTGACAAATGTGTCTGTTGGCTCCTTGTAAACATTAGGCATTAAATAAATGTTAAATTCAATATATTACCATGATAGGAGTTACACATATGTCGCAAAGAAAAAAAAATTATATCTGTATATACTCTTTAGACATGATAAAACCAATTTTTTTAAAGAATAGTATCTTCTAAACCAATTTCTTTCTAAGTAAACTTCATTAATAGAGTTCTTTTAGATTTAAATTACTTTCTAACTTCATTACTCGTCTTGCATACACTCCCCAAAATCTGCTAATTCAAAAGATGCACTCAAGCATCGCTTTGTGTCTCAAGGATCAGGAAATCTTACAAGAAACAATAAGTGGCTTTGTCAGGTTCTGAATGAGGAAGAAATTTCTGCAGTAAAAAATAAACTGTGTTCAATTTTCACATGTAAGAGAACATTTCCTTAACTTGCACAGGATTTAAAATTCCAATCACAAGAATGAAGGTCTTTAGAAATTAAGATATCTTTGTTTGGAGACAACCAGTATCCTACAAGGCAGTAATACTGGTAGCAATTGATCTTCAAATCCAACAGAAATCCAAACCAAAATAAACAGGACAAAAAGGGTCCCCTACTTCTTTTTGGGTAGGCTCCATACAAAGGCTTTAACCTTCTCTTTCAGCCTCAGCACTATTGATATTTTGGGTTGGCTAATTCTTTGTTGCTGTGGTCTGTCCTGTGCATTGTAAGATGTTCAGCAGCATGCCTGGGCTCTACTCACCAGGTGCCAGGAGCACCTCTCCCTACCCACCCCACACCACATACATTGTGACAGTCAACAGTCAAAAGTCTCCTGGAAGGCAACATTCCCCCACCTCCTCCTGAGAACCACAGCTTTAACCTCATTCCCTTCCAGCTGGCTTTTCAATGGCACTTCTTTCATACAGCCATTTACTGAGCAAGAAGAATTTGACTTTTAATGCTTTCAAAAATAAAAAGCTGCAAAGGCTGAACAATGTCTTTACATTGGTATGCATAATTAAGCAACGTGTCAAATCCAGTGTCAGAATGTTATTTGGGTTTCTTCCAATCTACATAGAGAGAAATTTTGTGATTAAAGCGATGCCTGTGCTTTCAGGTCAGGCAACCTAAATTCAAATTACATTTTTAACATTTAGAAGCTCTGTAATTGTGAATTTATGTTACTTAAATTCCTGACACTTCTAATCATCATATTAAAAAAGCAGATAATATCTCTACTTCATATTATTACAGGAATTAAATGGGATAACATCTCTTAAGGGCATGCCATATATTAGATAATCAGCCAATTATCTTATTCCTATAACCATAAAAGTATACAAATATTATACATTATATGTATTATGTATATTTTCTTCAACATAGCATATTTATGCCTCTAGCTTTTCAATCATTAAACTAGGACTATATCATATGGACCATCCTCTATCTAAAAAGTGAAATTTAAATGTATTTCAGTTTATCTTTATGACAGAACAGGGAATAGGGTAAACTTAACTTTATCTCTTATTTTATTTTTCATCTATAAGAATCTGGCCTTATTTTTTAAATATAATGCTCAAGGGGGAAAACACACTTTGTTATTTAATTCTTATTCTTATTCTTATTCTTATTTTTTTTGAAACGGATTCTCACTCTGTTGCCCAGGCTGGAGTGCAGTGGCCTGATCTTGGCTCACTGCAACCTCCGCCTCCTGGGTTCAACCGATTCTCCTACCTCAGCCTCCCATGTAGCTGGGACTACAGGCACATGCCACCACTCCTGGCTCATTTTTGTATATTTTAGTAGAGATGAGGTTTCACTATATTAGTCAGGCTGGTCTCAAATTCCTGACCTCATGACCTACCCATCTTGGCCTCCCAAAGTGCTGGGATTACAGGCTTGAGCCACTATGCCCAGCCCATTTATTTTTCTATTGGCAAAACTTTTTAAATTGTACTAAAGAATTAATTGTTCTACTATTTGTTACAAAACCATCCCGAAACCCATTCCTCCTAAGCAGTTGTGAAACCAATGAAATATTATTAACCAGATATAGTGTATTATTTTATTACTCAGTATTATGCCATAATAGAAGTCACATAGTCATACTTCATTTTGCATACATTTTGCTTGAAGTTAAATCTGTTGAGGCATTCCTCGCATGAGACATTCAAATAATGCATGATCCCTGTCCTCAAAGAGCTTACAGGTGTTACATGTTAAGTCATGCGGAAAATCATGCTTTGCAATTCTTAATTTGCATTATAATAAAAGTCTAATAAGGATGATACATATTAATTATCAGAAAATAATTAACCAGAGTAGAAACAATAAAGACCATTTAGTTATCTTTTTCAGGATGCATAGTCTTCTCACTTTGCCAAAATATCGCATCCCTCCTTTTGCTAGCCTTACATATTTAACAGGCTCCAGAATCTCCTTGGTCTCCTCTTCCCCAGTAACTCATCAACCCAAGAAATCATTCATCACCTCTAGGTGACTGACTTGGGAAAAATAATGAGAGTATAGTCCATCTCTTAGCCAGATGGAGATACTGCTAAATAATATCCAAGATATCAGGTTTCAGAGTAAATGTTGGCTCTGCAGAAAACTCTTCCCAGCTTTCGCCAATCACACTAGTTGGTTTCTTCTATAGTAAGCCCTTTTTCGCTCTACAGTTTTCCTGCATACACTTCCCATACAGAAAATATAATATTTTGATGCTTTGATAAATTTGTAATGGCCAATTTATGCATCAGCATTCCCAGGTTTCGAATTATAAACTTCTCATTTGCTTTGAAGTGTAGCCAGGCTGCTGACCTCATCTATTATAGCATGACTTTCCACAATTCTGGTTTAAGGAGCTATACTTTCCAACTGCAGGTAGCTAACAAATAACTGAGAAATCAGGTCATTTGAGAATAAACCTACACTCTAGCAAATAGAGTTTATGACAAATGACAGGCTAGTCTTTTATGTAGTATGCCTATCTAATTTGGAAACATTTCTTTTGTGCTATCTAAAGATGAAACTTACATTTATTTCAGCTTGCCTCTAAGTTAAATAATTACTTTTTTTTTTTTTTTTTTTTTTTGAGACGGAGTCTTGCTCTATTGCCAGGCCAGAGTGCAGTGGCGCAATGTCGGCTCACTGCAACCTCCAACCCCAGGTTCAAGCTATTCTCCTGCTTCAGCCTCCCTAGTAGCTGGGACTACAGGCACCTTCCACTGTGCCCAGCTAATTTTTGTATGTTTAGTAGAGATAGGGTTTCACCATGTTGGCCATGATGGTCTCGACCTCACGATCCGCCTGCCTCAGCCTCCTAAAGTGCTGGGATTACAGGCATGAGCCACCAAATTTCAGAAGAAAAATAAAAGCTAATTCTACTGAAAATTCCTGTGTTTTCCTTGATTTTGAAGGTTTCTATCATTTCAAGTACAATCAAGTATCAGCAGCAAAACAAAATGTGCTTTCTTATTTAGGTGTCTTGTCAAGGACTTCATCTACGTTCTTAAATCATTCTCAGTTCAATAAACATTTTGAAGTCTAAATATGAGAAAGAACCCTAGGTGTTGGGAGTGAAGAGTCTAATGAAGAAAACAAACACATAACAGATAATTTTAATAACACAAGCCCAGTGTAAAGAAAAAAAGTATCTATAGCCCCACCTGCAGTTCAGTAAAGAATTCCTGGGGAAGATGAACATGGAGTAAGCCTTAAAAGATGAGTAAGAATTTTTCAGAAGACCGTAAGAAGGATTTTCAGAAATAACATGGTCAAATGTGCTGAGCAGCGTAGTATTTGACTGTAAGTAAAAACAATTTGGAATTAGGAAAGCCTAAGTGTGTGGAGTGAGAATCCCATAATAGGGGTTGGGTAGAGCCATTCCCGGACCTGATCATTAAAACATCAGAGTATTGGGATTTCCATGAATGTATCCTGGAGATGTTTGACAGATAATTTTTTCAAGTAGGCCATGGAATAGCAAGATAGATTTCAACAAGGAAAAGAATAAAATGGCTATTCTTTAACAATTCCATTGAGTTGATAATGTTGGATCATCCTGGATGACATTTTGGAGACCATCACATTGCATGTAATACAATGAAAATATTGTAGTTATAATAGTTCACCTCAGTTCTTGTAATCAGACAGAACAGCAAGTAGATGCTGCAATTACTTATTCATGTGCAAAACTATTATTCACTTCATTAGACCAATGTTTTCCTTGTTCTAAAATTTTCCTACAGTTTTGCTTTCTAGTCTCTGCTTCTTGTTTATAGAGAACTAATTTGCCTAGTTTTCCTAGATAAATAAGGCATCACAACAAAGAGATCTCTGGGCCCAGGGATATACACATACACACTGTCACATGCATGCATAAATACAAAGATTGAAACTTAGATTTGATTCTTCAACTATTAGCCCAGTTGTTATAACAGTATTTTTAAAAGTACTCAGGGGAATAGGTAAGCTTGATGTTTAATGCAAACCAGCTTACAGAAAAACGTGATCTCTTCCTATTATAAAGCAATAACACAAAAAAGAGTCCTCAGGGAGATATTTAATGTTTATTGAGAGAGTTGATCTCATAAGAGGTTGTATACTTACTAAGGTAAGTGGAACACAATATTAAGAAAATTCTAAACCTAGTATTTTCATCAAAATTATACAGAATGTAAAATACACATTTGAGTATAACTTAAGTACACATCATGTTAAAATCAGGCTGCATAAAGGAGCGAAATCCATATTTTGATTAAATAATTCTACACACACTTTTGAAAGGTTATATATATATAGGTTTTTATAATAATCATACTAACATTTAGTTAAAAATAAATACATGTATGTAATATACAAAATTTTAAGTGACAACAGCAAGCCTTATTCAGATTCAGGATGTGTCACAAGATTTTATTTAGGACTTGGAGTCAACTGTGACCTGCGTGGGTCTTTTTCACAAATATATGCTTGAAACAAGGAAAACACACAGCATTTATGAAATTAGATTAAATTAATTGAATACATCAGTGTGAATGTTATCCAAACAGGCTAAAAAGTTTAAAATAACCTAGCTAAGAAGTTTCATTTACTCTCTTATGACTCAATTTTTCATGGAACTGTTGGGTTAACATGAACAGCAGTTTTTCAACTATGCTAATCGTCAGAGCCTACTTTTGAAGAAGAATCTCTAAATTCTTCACCACACTTTTACGACCATGTTATTACATAGTTTTTAATGTCTCAATTTTACAGAGAAATAAAATAACATTTAAAAAAGTTAAGTACTCTGTTCATAGTTACATGGATTGTAAGTGGAGAGAAGTCTACCACTCAATTCTAGCTATATATAATGAAAAGTAAATCTCAAACTTTCACATAATAAAGATATTGGTCATAATTTTAAAAGTTATGAAATGATTATCAGATAATAGAGAAATGAGCCAGTTCCTTTAGTGAAAAGAGTAAGAAGGTATTAGAATCTGACCTAGGTCTGTTTGATGTTAGAAATTGCACCCTTCACTGCCTCACTATGGGAAAAATGTTGATATATACTGCTTTGGTGACATCAGCAAACTTTAGATCACCGCACCTGAAAAACTGAAGGACAGAGCAATGAAAAACATAAGACATTTAACTATGTGAGTGGAAACAAGCTCTAGGTGTTCCTGACCAATTAAAGCTGAAATTCTAACAAAGTACTGATCTGTGATCTTCTTTACTCTTCTTACCTCATTCTTAGTCTTAACAAAGAACAAAGAAAAGCACCTAACATGTGAATTCCTGTAGATTTTTATTTCTCAATCTCCCTAGGAAGAAATGCAAAGACACAATTTCTGAGGAGTAAGAAACAACTAAGAAATAGTTACTAGGTTATTTTTTACATTAAATATGAACTTTAAAATATTTCAGAATTAGAGTAAGAAATACGGGAGGTTTCAAGGAGATATAAGATAAGGCTCTGATACTCAAATAATCATTTTTTTCTATATGAGGAAATGAATCGTAAGTTCGTGAAACAACTAGAGAGCAAATTTCTAATTCTCCAGTAGAGTGTTATAGGTCACAGTGCGTTAGGAGAAATAAAAAGTATTGTAAATATTCACAAGAGGAGAAGATATCTGTATCTTAAAGCTTCATTGTTACTGGGTGTTACATGGCAGACCGGCGTCATTTTTGTTTTGTTTTGTTTTACAGTGGACTGAGATCATCTACAGTGCTGTCCAGACACCAGAGTGAAGTGTGAGAAAGACAAAAACCCAGTTGCATATATCAAACGCCTTGCCTTCCAGTTAAAATCAGGCCCTTAAAAGCACATAAACGTTGATTTCTGTATTTCAGTTGCTTCCTTTTAGACAAGAAAAATCTGACGAAAATGGATGATGCTAACAACAACCTTTCGTTTCTCTGGCTTTCCTCTTGATGTGTTCCATGAGATGCCCTGGGTAGTGTGGTAGAAATCAGGCTGCAGGTGTCATCTTAACTGCTATAGTGGGCTCCCTTAGATAGTTTTGCAAGTCCCTATTCGTTAGTGTGCTTGTAGACTGAGGGAAATGATACAATCAATTTTCCTGTCATAAATGTTGCTAGGACCACGGACTTCATATGAAAATTTGTTTATTTAAACATATGTTAAACAGGTATAGCAAACTAAACATATTTCCAAATCTTGGTGAAATAAGAATGTGAGATTCCCACGCTATTTACAGGATTACTCCAAAAAAGTCTTTGAATATGTTAATAATAATAACAACAACTAACATTTGTTGAAGGTTATGTACTAGGTGCTTTTTCGTTTGCTTTTCATATATCACTTTATTTAATGCATATAACAATCCTATGAGTTAAGAGAATAAGCATCTTGCTCAAGGTCACATCGCTAGAAACTAGTAGATCCTGGATATGAAACTAGGTAGTGTGGCTTTGGAGCGTCTACAGTTACACTACTAGGTTTACCCCAATTTTCTTGGCAGCATGACTACAACAATAAACTGATTATCTGTAACCGCAGAGGAGTCAAATTCCTCTTGACCTGGAACGTAGGTGTATTTTCCTACTCTCATGTTTAGCCATGGTTGCCTTCCACATAGACACATATACCAAATCAAACTTGAATTGGAGAATTTTTGAGGAAGGGGTTCAACAGTTTTAAGTAAGCTTTAAAAATGCCCAGAGGAAATCACGCAGCTAAGATATGTACAACATTTATAACATTTAAGCAGATGAGAATTAGGGACTGTAAGACTTTAAAATTCATACTGGCAGGAAGCCTCAAGCAGTGATGATAAAAGAAAACAAAATGATGCAAATTTAAGTGGATTAAATAGAGAGAAAAATCAGTGGGGGAGAACATCTTTAATCAAGCCAAAGTGCTGAAGACAATAGAGGTTGATGATTTGGAAATGGTTAATAGTTTTATATCTACTGAGATCAGCCCTATTCAGGTGTTTTTCAGTTCTATCTAGTTGTTGATAATTTACTCTGGTAAGCCAAGAATATGTAGACTTGTAGGACTGAAATGAACTCTACATGTGGAAAGAATTTTATATAATTAGGCCAAACATATGAGAGCTAGAAAGAAATTTAGATATCATCTTACCCCATCAAGAAAAAAAAGTGAAACCAAAAGAGGTTAATTAAGCTTCCTTGAGGTCACTCTGGAGTTGATTAATGTGAGCTCGAGTAAAATAGTTATGAAGTGGCAGAGTCTACAGTGAAATATAAAAATCTAACGTCCAGTGTCCCACAAAGGAAAGAATTGCAGATAAAATGTTTTTAATATTTCCTTTCCATCCTTTTAAAAATCAACAGGAAGGAGGTTATAAAAGATGGGCAATTATAACAATCACTAAAATACTTTCACAGAAAATTGTTCCTTATATATTTGCTAAACCTCTGATGATCTCTGCTTGTTTTCATTAGATTTAGAGATAAAACCAAGCACAGAGATGTGTTCTCAATTTCTCACACTCTGGGTGCGACATAAATAATAACATAGGGGCAATGAGAATTTTAAGTTTTTAAATGCCACTTCAACCCCTGACAAAAAACGCTGACATATCTTCTCAGGCTTTGATTGACAGTGAACTGGACGCACTTGGTGCTGTGAATGACAGGAAAACAAAATAGAAAGAAATTATTTTTACCTTTAGGAAGCCTGCAACTTACTTGAGGTGAAAGGGCACATGGCATACTAACACGGAGAAGATTAAACTATGTAAGAAGCACAAGACAATGAAACTTAAGGTTAGCAAAGTACATAAGTGTTGGCAAAACTGAAAGGCAAAGATGAGAATAGTATTAGGTGAAAGGAAGAGAGACGCCCTGAGTGAGTTTGCAGGTGAGATTGTTGACTGAAGCCGAAAGTCCCAGGTGAAAATCAGTGAAGATCTGGATGTGATGTGGGAAAGAGTCAGAGGACGAATGTGCAAAAGGTTTCGTAGACCAGGTAGAAAAGGTAGACTTCAATGCACATGATAAAGAGGACTACTGAAGGTAAACAACACGACGTATATGTTATTTGGAGAAGGTAGCAACCTGACATTAAATACATTACTGAAATGAGGCAAAGTGTGGAAGACTATGGAGCTGGGGGGAAAAAATCATAATGCTTGGACCAAGTGCTCCTCAGTAAGAAAAAAGGTAACTGGCTCACAGTCAATAATTCAGAATTTGATAACGATATTTTATTTCAGACATTCAGCCAATGTGTACAAAACTATATACATTATTTTCAGATTCCCTGCTGTCTTTGATGGAAAATCAATGTTTAGAGACTCTGTCTGTATGAAACTTAGTTTTCTTATTATGCAACAAAGGTAGTCCTACTAATAATTTTTCTTTTTCTCAAATCTCATCTCTTTTACTGAAACATTCACTTTTTTGATATAAATATTTAAATATGTGTATCAACTAGGATCTATAATTAAAAGAAGATTCTTGCCATCATATATTACTCTTTCCAGTTCTGACCCAAAGTGTTTTCATGTGCCTGCTTTAATGATTTTCTTAATTTATAGCCATAGGCTACTTCTTTGGTCTGCTGGCATATAGCTTCTTTAATTTATGGAACATAAAGCTTCCTTAGATCTTACAATGCTTTACATTAAAATCAATTTAATGTTTATTTCACATTCAATTTTTTAGCCTTTTTACTTTGAGTTTTGGTCACGTGGACTATGTAAATAATCACAGTAATGTGCTATACTAATGTCCAATTCAAAAATGTATTTAAAATGTAATAGGTTATTAAGTTGTTATGACAGATTTAAAGGGGTGTGCAACTGGAAAAAACTTATAAATGTTTATCTGATAATATAATGGTTCCTAGCTACCATTTATATATAGCTTCCTATGGGTCCAGCATAGTGTTCTGTTACATCATTTAGTTCTTCAAATAACTCATGGGATTGATACTGGATTTTAAAATGTTTCACAGGTAAATGCACCAAACAATTATAAAAGGTCAGCACGTACTGATATGTGCAGGCAATATGCTGAGCACTTTATGAGTGTCCTATGACTTAATGTGCATTAAAACCTGACAGAGGCTGTATCTTTATCTTGGTTTCACTGAGGTGAAGAAAAGTAAAGTAATTTGTTTAGTTAATAAGTGGCAGTTCCTGGCTCAGAGAAGTTAAGTGTCTTTCTGAACATACAACAAAGCTTAGATTTTAGAAGATGTCTGCTGACTTGCATGCCTTGCTGTTAAACACGATACCTATTACCATCTCATCTGACTTACGCCTCTAGATGGACAATTTTCTCACTGCCCAGAACATGGTAAAGCTTCATTACTAATTTACATAAGAGGTGTTATAAGTTCCTATGATCATTATCCTATTATACCAAAATGACTGCAGTCAGAAAGTTTATTCCCCACCACCAACCCACATGTCAAGTTTTTGCAGCTAGAATTTAATATTCTTTAGCAGTTTTCATTCATATTAGAGATAATCTGACTTCTTTCTCTGTCATCTAACCAACACTTTGACTTCAGTTAAAGAATCTAAAATAGGTATGTTTAGAAGACCTGAAGGCAAAAGTAACATTTTCATAAATGGCTCAAAACAGGATTACTAAAACACTCTTCTAAAACATGACATCCTTTTAACTTATTCATTCAACAAATATTCTGCAAGTGTTTACAAAGTATATATTAAATGCTAGTTAGTATTGAATATGAAAGATATAAACATGGTTGCTGAACTTAAGAAACTTAGTATTAAGGTCTGGGGGAAAACAAGGGTACTGGTGTATACATATGTAACTATTCATAACAGAATATGTACATATACTATAGCAAACTGGCTAAGAGAAATGACTCTGGAAGTGAATCC
Organism: Colobus angolensis palliatus; assembly: GCF_000951035.1. Lineage (NCBI taxonomy): Eukaryota > Metazoa > Chordata > Mammalia > Primates > Cercopithecidae > Colobus > Colobus angolensis. The sequence continues at coordinate 2,741,737 of NW_012115500.1, read as the reverse complement.
TCGAATTGGAATGATCTGTCTGCCAGTTTACTAAGATTGGGCAACTTATATAAACTGTGTGTTTCAGAATCCTCATCCATAAAATGAGGATAAGAGTATTTATTGCACAAGGTGATATTGAGAACTAGCCAAGATAACGCTAGTGCCTTACAGTCGCTAGATAATACGTTTTGTATATTTTCATGGAATGTACTAAATGTGTATGAATAAAATCCAGACAAATGAACAATCCATTCTTTCTAAGGGACAGAGGTAGGCGCCTAGGTTCAGGGAACTCTTTGCAGAGTCTGCCTGCAATAATCTTGGGCTTTGATTTGGTTGTATAGAGAAGGAAGCTGAAATGAATGATACAAAGAGAAGGTCACATAAACACAGGCATAGTGAAGTGGAAATGTATGCTCTGCTGGTGAAGTATTGGTGTTTCAACATGGCAGATCATGGGGTTCTAGGTTAAAATAGCAAGGTTCAAGAAAATCAAAGTAGTAAGAGATAGATCATAGAAATGCTGAACAAACCAAAAGAAAGAGAGAACAATATCTGCCAGCAGGAATTCTCAGGTGTTAACTTAGCAACTGGATACTAAACAACTTGAGAAGAAAGACCATGACTTTCAGGCCCAATCACAGTACTCACACGAATGTGCCTGGTTGACTTGTGGCTTGTTCAGATTAAATGGTCGATAAATGCCTGCTTGATAGAACTATCCAGCAAAACGAGAAAACCACCACACCATCTAACCTGTTATATAGCTTGTTATATACGGAATATATTCTGTAAGCAAGAGTATCTCTCCCCTCAGGTTGTCAATGGTGATTGACTTTATCTTAGATCCAATGAAAATTTTATATATTCGTTAACTTCAACCATGTTGGCCATATTTTTCACAACCTGGAGGAAGTAGAGGATATTATTTAAAAGGATAAAGTATTTGCAAAAAGGAACTGTAGGTAGTATATGCAACACTTCCCACTATTGTGCTAAGGTAAGTCATGTGAAAATAAAGTTTTCTATGCCAATGTATAAAATAGACAAATAATGTATTCAGGCACTTATATATGAATTTGTAAACTTAAGTGTACAGTACATGAGAGTTCAGAATTTATTTTAGCACATAAATCCTAGTAGATGCTTTTGTAAAACAAAGCAATGTTGATAAATAACGTACCATATGCAAATCAACTCAACATCTTGTGTAATCAATCGGTACATCAAATATGGTTTTCTTTCTGTAGACTCTGCTTAAATCATTAAATCCAGTGAATATTTTTGGATTTGTGTTTTGACCAGGTTCCATTACTTGTCACAGAACGCAACAGTACTAGAGATTACTGTCTTTAGCAGGTAAAAGCTAAATCATTCTTTTAGGAACAATGGAAAACTTTTCAGTAAGTAAGCTGGCAAGGGGTTAACAAGTGACTGATAAAGACACCTCTAAGATAAATGTCAATTTTGTATTTCTCCACATTGAGCTCCTTGCCAGTGGTTTATTTTTTATTTCATTTTTGAGACATGGTCTCACTCTGTGGGTTGGGCTGGAGTGTAGTGGCATGATTGAGCCCAAACTCCTGGGCTCAAGTTATCCTTTTGTCTCAGCCTCCTGAGTAACTGGGACCACAGGCATATACCACCACACCTGGCTAATTTTATTATTATTATTTTGTAGAGATGGGATCGTACTGTGTTACCCAGACTGGTCTGAAACTACTGGCATCAAGTGAGCTAATGTTTTAAATTACAATTTTTTGTAGCAAGGGCATTTGAAAACTGTCTACTGCAAACATTTTTGTGCCATACAGATCTTTGGCAACTTTATGTTACTCAGCTGCTTTGTTACAACTACTGTTAAGGTTGTGTGACTCTAATGCATACTGCTTATTCTGAAAGAAATCCCAAAAGCAAAAATGCAAATGCAATGTAGTATTAACACTCTCTCATAGTTGTAGTAAATCCTTAAGCTACACATTTTTGGATTCCACTGTGATACGACAATTGAGTATATTCCACTACAATAAAATTTTCAGAATGTTAACTGGCATTGTCAGCTGTGTATGTTATCAGAGTACAGCTAACACATTTTCCCCCAAAGGAAGTATGCCAACTATCCATGTCTACCATTGCTAATAAGGCATGCTAATTTAAGACATTCAAGGCAAATCTAGTATACAAGATGTTTATGTGGTACTTTTTCCCTACTATTACATAAGCAATTGAATTTTCTCCTTTTTAATAGACTATTTTTAAAGCAGTTTTAGAGTAACAGCAAAACTGAACAAAAAGTAGTTCCCAATAGCCACAGATATACCCTCTACACACATGTATCTACCGTTATATGGTCATACCAACTTGTTATAATCATTAATTAGTCCGGGAAGTTTTTTTGTCAATTCTTTTAGATTTTCTACACAGACAATCATGTCATCTGTGAAGTTTCATTTCTTCTTTTCCAATATATATACATTTTTCCCTTTTCTTGTCTTATTGAATAAGCTAGGACTTTCAGTACTGTGTTGAAAAGTGATAGTGAAAAAGGACATCCTTGCCTTTTTCCTGGTCTTAGTGAAAAAGCTTCTAGTTTCTCAACATTAAGTATGTGTTAGTTGTAGGATTTTTGTAAACGTCTTCTATCAAGTTGAGGAAGTTCCCCTCTATTCCTACTTTGCTGAGAGTTTTATTATGGATGTGTGGTAGATTTTGTTAAATACTTTTCATGTATCTAGTTATATGATCAAATGATATTCCTTCATTAATCTGTTGATATAAAAGTTTACATTAATTGATTTTTACATGTTGAACCAGCATCGCATAACGGAGAAAATCCTATTTGGTTGTTACACATACGTTTTTAAAATATATTATTGGATTCAATTTGCTAATATTTTGTTGAGGATTTTTGTATCTATGTTCATGGGAGATATTAGTCTATGGTTTATTTTCTCATATGTCTTGGTCTGGTTTTGATTTTAAGATAATGCTGTTCTCAAAGAATGAGTTGGGAAGTATTCCTTCTGCTTTCACCTTCTGGAAGACATCTTAGAGAGTTAGTGTAATTTCTTCCTTAAATGTTTTGTAGAAACCACCAGTGAACCCATTAGGGCCTTGTGCTTTCTGTTTTGAAAGATTAGCAATTATTGATCAAAATAAGACTATTTTTGATTGTCTATTTCTTCTTGTGTGAGTTTTGTCAGATTGTGTCTTTCATGCATTTGGTTCATTTCATCAAAATTATCAAATTTGTGAGTATAGAATTGTTCACAGCATTTCTTTATTATCCTTTTAATGTCCATGAGATTTATAGTGATGTCCAGCAATTGCGTTTTAACTGGACTTCTTAAATTTATTTTGAGTTTAAACTGTGTTACACACTTGGTAATAGTTACTGTCTACAAACAACCAGCAAGAAAAATGCCTGCAATACCCACATGAGGCAAAACAAAAACAGGAAACAAATATCAATACCTAAAGGGATATTGCTTATAACACAATTGTCCATTATTGGGCTTTCACCAGCAACTTACAGTCATACCTGATATCACTGGTTCCTCAAAAAAATCAGGGAGGCAGCCCATGAATATAGATTCAGAAGATGTCACCTGAATGTATACTGAAATTTATATAGTTTGTCAAATGACTCCAAAGTTCACTAATCAGTCACATGTCAAACACAGAAGTTTAACTATCCTCATAATCATTTCATTATAAAAGGTTTATATGAGTTGGGAGCTGGAGAGGGGTAAGGTAACACTTGGAGCAGATGCGAAGATACCTGTGATAATGAATTATTGAAAATATGTTGAGCCTTTGTAGAATGAAAAATTTCTTTAAATCTGAAATAGTGATTTGATCACTATAACACTAGAGACCTATAATAATGCAAATCCTTCTTTTATATGTAAACTGAAGGATCCAAAAGTTATTTTACCTTTAAAAGGCAAGGATACTGATATTGTTTTGTATGAAAGCCCATTACCTAGTAGGGAAAATATTATGCCTTTTGTTTTGTACTTACATCTAAGAAAAAAGTTAAGTAGAAGATATGGGAGATAGATGAGATTTCTAAAATTACTGTTTTCCTCCATTTAAGTAAATACAGATTTGCTAAGCCACCATAATCTCATTCACAACTACAATTTATTACCCACTGATGCCAGACACATTGTAGAGCTCTTCACATATAAGATCTCCAGGAGGGCAGGCATACTTGTTTATTCATTCATGTATCAGAAGCATCTAAAACAGTGTCAGGCACATAATTGTCCCTCAGTACGTATTTTTGCATGAACAAATATTTACTGCATTTAGTCCTCTTAAAACCACATAAAGTATTACTATCCCCAGTGTACACATGAAGAAACAGAGGACAAGGAAAGTATTCCACACACCAAGACCACCAAGACAGGCATCTCAAGATTTGGGATTTGAGTCTAACTTTGACAAACACAAAGGGCCACTGCCTACCTATCCTCCACATTGTCTGCCCCTCAACCCAGTTCTGAAATACACAGATACTCTGCAAGTATATATACTGTATATCATTTGCCACAGTGGTTTTTCACTGGCCATTCAATGTATTTTTTAATGCTAAATTCAGGGTTATTTCATTTTTTCAGCAAAAATTATAGTTCTCAACATTCTTTCAGAAATAAACCACTGAAAAATTTATGGTGTTTCAATGCAGTAGTTGCATTAAAATATCTCCATTGCTATATAAATGTGAATTCCAACTGATGAGCATAAAATAATTTGCTGAGATGTAATCAAAATCTATTTTAAAAAGACAAAACCTTTTCCTGAGTTTGCTTTCACATCATTAAGGATGACACTATGTCACTTTCTCCCTACAAAATACCCTATTTACAGCATTTGTTATTCACTTATAAAATGCATGCAGAAATTGACTTCTAAGATCCTGGCATGAATCTCCTTTTAACAAATTTTAAGATCTTTGGGTAAATATCATTACAGCATTTACCTGCTGTGCACTACTTTTCACTGGAAAATGCTCTTTGGGTTTCTCAGCAAGATTAGCAAATTTTTAAGCATAGAGGTTTTTTTTTTTTTTTTTTTTCTATGAGGACAGGAAAAGATCTTCATAAAACCTGCTATGTTCTCTTCAAATAAGCTTTCATCTTGACCCAAAAAGATGCTTGAGTGATTAAAGCACAAGGATCTTGACTTCAGTTCTAGACATGCCAATTCATATGCATTTGATCTCTGAGATTTGTTTTCTACAAGTAGATGGAGCGTGTTTTCTCTTTTTTCCTAGACTTTCCTGGATGAAGTGATGCAGCATACGGGAAAGCACTTTGGAAAAGTATCAGGTTCTACAGAAATATAAGATTAGTACTACACAAAAAAATTTACATTCCTGTGTTGATTAACAACAGAGATACATTCTGAGAAATGCATGATTAGGTGATTTCATTCTCATGTGAACATAATAGTGTACTTACATGAACCTAGATGGTATAACCTACTATACGTCTAGACCATGTTCTGTAGCCTATTGCTCCTAAGCTACAAACCTGTACAGCAATTGTCACACAATGGTAAGCCATATCTAAACACAGAAAAAGTACAATAAAAATATCGCATGATAATGTTAGGGGACCACCATTATATCTGCAGTTCATCATTGACTGAAAAGTCGTTATGTGGTAGATGGCAATACATGAGAATAAACAGTCCTGGCCTGCGATACAAGAGATATAATGTCCTGAACTTAGGGAATTCATTTCCGTAATCCACTCCAATCTGTTCCTTATTTTCCCTCTCTTGTATGGGGAAATGCTCACCAAGTTATTCAAGCTAGAAATTTGGGATAATCTAAAATCACTACCTCCCCTTCACCCTAGATATAACTATGCTACCTAGCTAGCAAATCTCTACCTTCTGTTATAGCTTTATTGGTACCTGTTTCTCTTATGACCAAGATCAAAACCCTTGTTCTATATTGTGAGTCATTTTTAATCTATCTCCTCTTTAGTTTCCTGCTTTTCACCCTAGGATCTATCCACGCTGGAATCTGCAATTCCATGAAAACACCATGCTCTCTGTCATCATAGTGTCTTTAAAAAAGGCCAGTACACAAATGAAAATTGCAGGGAGCTAAGTATTGCTGCAGTCCCTCTTAGACTGAAAGACTGCTAGCACACGTGAGAAAGCATTTGTGTCTTTTTTGCATGTACTTTAACTGTACAGACCAAGCCCAATTGCTACAGAAAATTGAGAACTGGTTCTAACCTGAATTTCACATAGAACAGGAAGGAGTCACATTTTTATAAAGAAGTACTGAAAGAGAGTATATATTGATGAAAGAGCCATTACTAAATATAAACTTTGTATTATAAAAAATTAGAAAAATTTAGAACACAGAGAAAAATAAAACAGCCATTATTATCCTGCAACAAAAGAAAAACAATTGCCATATAATACTTACTGATACTTTTTATGTTTAAAAAAGTAATTGATGACAATAATAACAATGACAAAGACCCACTAACATTAATTAGGCATTATTGTGTATCAGGCACTCTATTAGATGTTATGCATGGATTTAGTTTTATTCTTGAAATAGGCCTATAAATTAATTCTGTAAATATCCCATTTTACAGATGAGTATACTAATCTTCAGTGATGTTAAGTCCAAAGTTTCACAGTAGTAATAAAAAATCTGAATTTTATTTGAATTATAATAAATATTTTGTATATACACATGAAGTTCCTTTGGGGTATAAAGTCTCATAAAAAGGCATATGAGGGTGTGAGTTTACAAGAAATCTTTTGCATACATTTCTCACATGCCTGTCTACATTTGAATGACTTCAGAATTAAAGAAAATTGCATTAATATTAAGCCTAATTCATATTAAGCTTATATTAAGAGCTTATAACATTAAATAATTGGATAAAAAAGGACCTAGTAAATAACTCATATAACACTTTGATTTTCATTGATGTTTAGCACAAGAATACAGTGGAAAGACTACTAACATCAGATCCAGTCCTTGCCAATACTTTAGAGCCCAAAAGTCAGCTCAAGTCTCCCTTCCTTTCCTGTCGCCCACCACCATGCCATGGTTTCCATCATGCCGCCCATGTGCCAAGTGTCTAGGCTTGGGTTATTTACCTTTTTCTTTCAGTTCCTAAAACACCCTTCCCATCATGTTATTCACTATCTGTATTGGCTTTACTTCTCTCTCTCCCTTAAGGGAAGGGGTGGATTGAATTTACCCTTGTGTTCTATTGAATAGCTGCAATCTTAATAAAGCTCAGCAAGACACTGAAGAGGATAGACTTTTAATTTAACGATTGTTGTTAAGAGTATTTCACATAATATGTAATTGTATGTGATCCAACTCACAAACTTAACACTTTTGGCCTCTTTTTCCTCATCTTGTAATAAGACATGTTTTAACTGGATTGTCTAAAGTACATTTTGGCACTAATAAGTCTATGGTGTATTGCAAATTGGCCTTGAAAAGTCAGAATTTTGATTCCCAATATTTTCAATAAGCATCATAGTATATTTTAATATTTACTCTATTTCATGACTCTGCTAGAAAATTCAACTAAATTTTAATATCCTTTACTGAAAGTAAGAAGCAAGTGTTTTTCTCCTCTTAACATTCTTTTGCAAAATGTGTCTGGTAAAGAAAACAGCATTTATGAGTAATTACCAAGCACTATACATAAGAACTTTATTTAGACATTCTAAAGATAATACCATTCAATTCTAGTAAAGAGGAGGAACAGAATATGTTACTTAAAAATGAATGCAAATTTTATGTAAAACCTAAGTGAATGAAACATAAAAATTCTGGTAAACTAGTAATATAACCTTATTTCAAAATGTCTTATTTGATTTCAACAATCACACACAAATAAAATTGGTCTCATTACTATACAGAAATAACGTGTTAAATTTTCTGCTGTTTGATAAACATTAATAGATCGATTTGAAATTTATGCATATGAATAACTAAAATTAGGATTAACTGAAATAATAACTAAAACTCCTCAGTCACCAAGAATTCCTGTGGCAGACAAAAATCTTTAAAAGTTCCAAGTAAAAACTGCATACGGGGAAGTCAATATGAAATACAAATATTTTAATACAGGATTAAATGGCTCTTTTTTAAGACTAGGAACTTTATTTTTATGTTATCTATACCTTCATAAGACAACGAATAAATAAATGTTAGAAACTAACTGTCCTGAAATCAATTTTTATTACTATGGTGGGATATATACCTATGCAGGCAAGTTGGTTTATCATCAATAATTTGGTCTACAAGGACTCCTGATTTCTCTGAAGTTTCTGGTAAAATGACATGGTATTAGATAAAGTGTTAGAAATTTGTAACACCAGGATGTTTGTTTCAAAAATATTTTCCCGTTTCTAGAAATACAGGAAAGAAGGAAGAGGATATAAAAGGCCTTCTATAAAGATCTTGGAGTAGGAAGTGTTTTTGCTAGTAGTCGCGTGTGTTTGTGTGAAGAACTAGATTCAATCAGGGAGGGCCATAAAGTTAAAGGGCTAATTATCCTCACTTTATTTTCTTCCTTTTCCTTTTCATTTTAATTGAGAAATGTAGTTGGTACAATGTTTTTGGTCTCATAAAACTCAAGGGATTATTACAAACAACATTAGCAACGGTCTCTGAGTACATTATATATAAAATGGAAAATTGATAAAAAATATTTAAGACACACAAAGAAGCATCAGTAAAACGAAAGTGTGAGATCTGTGACATTCAAATCTTTAAAAATATCTCTGACAATCAAAATGATTGAAGTAAGAAAACAATGAAAACTGTAACTCAAGTATATTGAGACTGATGGATCCAGAAGAAATTGCAAGAGACTAACCCAATTCTAAAATTCTAGCTTGTAGGAACGAGACAGCCTTTCGTCTAAGATCTTGAATAACTGAGCAAATACCTCTGGCAAATTGTATGTATCTTCCCCTTGCAGAAGTAGAATCCCAGGAGAGATGGGAAAATATATCAGCCTAGGTAAACTCAGATAAGACGACCAGTGTCGGAAAGCACCCTGGAAGCCTGGTTCTCAGGGCTGCTGAGCCAGACCTGTTGTCCCAGTTTTTTATCAGTCACACTCCCATGGGCGTTAATCTATATTTCACAGGTCCTTAATCCTTTGATGCCCAAGCTTCCTTTCCCATCTAGGTGTATAATCTAGTTTCTCCCACGCACCATTTCTCTCTGAGGACAAAGTTTTTTCCCTTTTTTTTTCATCCAAACGCCACCCCCCGCCCCACCCTTTTTATCCTTTCTGCCCACTACCTTTAATTTTACCATTGTTCTCTCAGTGACACGAGAAAGTCAGGTTTCCTGTGTTTCAGGAGACTGTCACTGTAAGGTAAATTATGCTTTTGCTAATACTCCCTAGCGCCACAGGCTTAGCAAAATAAATGGCATGCCCAGAACTAGAAGTTTTAAACTGACACAGCCTGTGATCTGTTTACACGCCAACTTAATAGAATTCCTAAGCATAAAGGAGAAAAAAGGATAGTTACAAGTTGGTAAAGCATATCTTGCTGCAGCTAAATGAAATATTAGAATACTGTTAATTTCTTCAATTGATCACCTTATTATCAAAGGCTATAAATACTTTTAAAGTTATAATGTATCCTTGCTTCTCTCTCAAACTCATACAAACACACAGATACACAGGAGAAACAAATGAGACTATGATTTATATTTTCATATGGAGGACAGAATAGATCTAAGAAAAATCTTTTTGTTAGTGATTTCAACCCCACACTGAATGATCTTTCCCCAATTCTACTATATTTTGTCTAAATTTACTAATTTGAAGTTTGACTCTTTTTTTTCTTTTTTAGTTTTTTGAGACAGTCTCGTTCTGTCGCCCAGGCTGGAGTGTAGTGTGATCTCAGCTCACTACAACCTCTGACTCCCAGGTTCAAGCGATTCCCATGCCTCAGCCTCCTGAGTATCTGGGATGGCATGTGCCATCACGCCTGGCTAATTTCTATATTTTTAGTAGAGATGGGGTTTCACCATGTTGGCCAGGCTGGTCTCAAACTCCTGACCTCAAGTGATCCACCTGCCTCGTCCTCCCAAAGTGCTGGGATTACAGGCATAATCCACTATGCCTGGCTATTTTCTTTGCCTCCACTGATAATGACTAGTAAAGACACATACAGATAATAAGGAAATAACAACAAATAGTAAGAGGAAGAAGAAAAATAATCCAGCATTTTCCATAATTTAGGAAATGATGAAATAACTATATTAGAAATATATTTAAACCAATAATAAACCAAAATAAACCAAAAATAAAAGTTATTTAAACCAATAATCTACTATTTAAAAATAAATGAAATCTCCATTTTACTTGCTATATAATTGCAATACACACACACACACACAAACAAATGATGTAGCCATTTTTGGCTTATTCACTTAATACATCTTAGGTAACATAAAAACCCGATTTTCAAAACTGCTGAAAATATCTAATAATATAGTAATTAAAATATAATCAAGAGAACTTCTTTAAACTAGATTTACAAAATGCGGAGACAGAGAGTTCTTCAATTTCCTATTCGATGCAGTCAATTCTCAGGTTTGATTAAGTTCATAGACTGTGGTATTATACTTCCTGTGTTAAAATTCTGTCCTGCCATTTATTAGCTGTGCGACTTTGGTCATATTACTTAACCCCTGTAAATTGCAATTTCCTTATCTGTAAAATGGGCTCAAAAATAGCATCTATCTCAAAGGGTTATAAGAGTCAATGGGTTAATATTTGTAAAATGTTAACAGCAGTGCCTAGTTGGCATTTTAATAAGTACTTGTTAATTTTAAAATAGATTTAACTTCCACTACTGCACAGTAAAATTTTAAGGGATTATTTTCAGGTAGGCCAAATCTTGATGAAAAGCAACAACTGTAAAATCTAAAAATACAGCTGGGTACAGTGGCTCACGCCTGTAATCCCAGCACTTTGGGAGGCTGAGGCGGGTGGATCATGAGGTCAGGAGTTCGAGGCCAGCCAGCCCAAGATGGTGAAACCCCGTCTCTACTAAAAATACAAAAATTAGTCAGGCACGGTGGCAGATGCCTATAATCCCAGCACTTTGGCAGGCTCAGGCGGGTGGA
>NW_012115500.1:2665034-2730544 GCF_000951035.1 Colobus angolensis palliatus | reverse complement strand
TAGTCCCAGCTACTTGGGAGGCTGAGGCAGGAGAATCGCTTGAACCAGGGAGGCAGAGCTTGCAGTGAGCCGAGAATGTGCCACTGCACTCTAACCTGGGCGACAGAGCAAGACTCCATCTCAAAAAATAAAAAATAAAAAAAAATAATCTAAAAATACAGAGAATAGTCCATTCCTGCAGAAACATTACATTACAAATGGAAATGTAATGCTTCTCTAGAAAAATTTTATTAATTCACACCTTTGAAATCTGTCCTTAGACCCATTTTAGAAGGTTCCATGCTACAAACCTGACAATAAATACATTTTATTCTCACAATACATATCCTAAATGAAAATGAAATCACAGGGACTGAGGCAAAAATACAATTCATTGTCAATGTGGAGTAGAATGCAAAATAAAAGAAAAATCAGCCTCAATGCTAAGGTATTTTGCATAATTCCCTAAACTTTTAGTTTTTCATAATGCATATAAATGAATTAAGAATTTAAAAATGTGGGCCAGGCACTGTGGTTCATGCCTGTAATTCCAGCACTTTGAGAGGCCAAGGCAGCAGGATCACTTGAACCCAGGAGTTTGAGACTAGCTTGGGCAACAAAGGGAAACCTTTGTCTCCACAAAAAAATAAAAGAAATAGCTGGGTGTGGCGGTGCGCATCTGTGGTCCCACAAGGGAGGCAGGCTGAGGCTAGAGAATTTCTTGAGCCCAGGAGGTCAAGTCTGTAGTAAGCCATGTTTGCAGACTGTCTCCAAAAAAAAAGAATTTAAAAATTTGGCATACAGCAATTCACACTGCCAGTGAGAAAAACTGAACTTTTAAATTGTACTTTACTTGGCTGCTGCATTGATAAAATGTTTTAAACCCAGGGATCAGTCATTTTAAAAGGCTACAGAGAGAATCAAGTAGATGTCGCCAGGACTGTGCATGAAACCTTACGTTCTTGCAGTGAAATTGCTCATTCTGAGCTAATTCACATTTCTATCAAGTCTCTCATGGTTTCAGAGCTAACAGCAGCTTATACACAGCAAATTATCAGAAGAGTGAGAAAATGATGTAAAAACAATGACAAAAATAAAATACATGTATGAAGGTTACAAAAATCATGGAAAAGATTTAAAGATTTTAAAAGCCACTGGGTATCTGTGGGATTGGTTCATGTGCATGCTCACATGCTAATTGTCCTAATGTATTCCAGCAATACAGGAGGCTCCTGACTGTGCTGCAGCACAAAACAGTAACTGATGCTCAGAACAATAGCCTTGGATTATCAAGAAAAAGTTCAAGGTGCCTCAAGTATATTTCATTTAACATGGCAGATGGTAACTACTGTAATTTCGAACTCACGAAGTGCATCATACAGTAAGTGCTTTATATACATTCATTTAATAAATAGTTACAAAGTGCCTATTCAGCATCTACTTCATTAAATTTACTTCATTAAATACATATATCTCAGATTACAAACTGAGATACTGTTTATAATTGCCCATTTACAATGGAGAAAATCAGGCATGTGAGCTCACAGAACTGGCAGACAGAAGAGCCTGGGTGTGACTCCAGATCTCTGCACTACAGTTTTATGCTCTTAAATTTTACAGGGATTTGCAAATATTGAGCCTAAAAGCAGAAAGCTCACCTTTCTCGACCACAGAGTCATGTGAACAATCTCATATACAAGAACAAGTCCACCTAAGTAAGGTACTAATGGATTTAAGAAATTTCTGTAAAAGAGGATAACTCTGCTATTTCTACATCATAAACATCAACTGGAATCAATGATCCATTTTTCACTCTCACATGTTCCATCTGAAGCAGACAGCAAGACAGGCTAGATTACTTTCCTTCATCACCTCTTGACTTTCTCTTGTCTTTTGTTTAGCAATCTCCTCATAAACACCCTAGCAAAATAGAGACCTTCAATCCAGTACTTATCTATGTCACCAGAAAAAGCCTTGAAACAAACACAGATGAAGAGGGCCCTTGGGGAATGTCAATCACCTCAACTCCCTCTTCCGTTTCTTTCAAGCCAAGCTTCTTTTCGCCCTCCTTAATTGCAAGACTATTTCCAGCTCAGACAGTGGACATCCTGCCTCAACTTTTTTAATAATCATTCTCCTGGGAATGTTTCCTGCTGTTGCTGCTGAATCCTCATTTTCTTCTCATCTTCTCAGTTGTAAATTCTTTCAGAGTAGACTACTGCTAACCAAAACTATGAGCACTAGATTCAAGAAATATGTTTTCCTTTCTAATTTTTGCTGATAGCCAATGCTGGGAGTTACAGAGGAACCACCCACCTACCTCTTCGTTAGGCAGCTAAAATGTTAATCTCACAGAGCCTGCCTGTGTGATATACATTGTCCCTCTTTCCACTTTTATCTTTTGCATATATGAATGAATATAGAATACACAAGTGTTTGCATATATGTCATATGCCAAGAGTGGCAGTTTTAAAGTGCCATACGTGCTGGGCACAGTGGCTCATGCCTGTAATCACAGCACTTTCAGAGGCCGAGATGGGCGAATCACTTGAGGTCAGGAGTTCCAGACCAGCCTGCCCAATGTGGGGAAACTCGGTCTCTACTAAAAATACAAAAATTAGCCGGACATGGTGGTGGGTGATGTAATCCCAGCTACTTGGGAGGCCGAAGCAGGAGAAGAGCTTGAACCCAGGAAGCAGAGGTTGCAGTGTGCTGAGATCATGCCACTGCATTCCAGCCTGGGCAACAGAACAAGACTACATCTTTAAATAAATGAATAAAGTGCCATACTTCCTAAAGTTTTATAGAAGCAATGTATGACATATCATTGAGCCTTGGAATTCACAGTAGGATGGCTTGGGTGATTGCAGATCTTGAAATGCATTTTAAAATAATGACAACAAAGTTAATAATGCCTACTTCAATAACAGATTTCGGAGATTTCTGAAAACAATACAATTAATTTAACTCTAGTTAATGTCAATTAAGACATCATGCTTACATGCACAGACTTGAAAAATAATATTAATCAATGTTACCAAATCAGAAGCAGCTGTCTTTTATAGCATATATAGTTGCATGAAAATCTACCCAACTTTTCAATAGCAAAGTCTATCTGGGGCACATAACTCCTCTTTGACTGTTTTTTGTTTATGTTTTAATTATTTATGTTCTGCTAGGAGAAGTTTTCTAATAGGTTTATAGCCTTAAGGACAATAACAGAAGTTTTTCTCTGATACCACTATATTATTAACACTGATAGTTAACACATGCCTCAATTTAACCCAAGATATTTAAAAGAATATCTATCACAGGACTAACTCCAGTGCTATGGTAACCCTTGCCAAAACTAGTAAGTATGTTCATCCTTCATTATTCAAATATTAACATAAATATGTTATATGTCAAGCATAATGCTAGGCTCATGAATAAAATGTGAAGACTAAATAGGTTTTGTTCTCAAGGAACTCAGATTTCATGGGGAATGGAGGAAAATGATAAAGTAATTACCATATACCACATAAAGTGCTATGATAAGGAATTTATGTATTCAGAATGGGTTCATAGCATAAAGCAAAATAAAACAGAAACACCAGGTCCATGGACTTCCAAGAGCATGTAACTCTGAAAGCTAAACAAGGATTAAGATTTTGAGAATAAAGAGCAAGCATAGCTCAAGACAAAAGACTAGCACATGCAAAGGCAAGTGTGTTAAGGTATTGAAAGTGTGTCAGTATCGTTGGAACCAGAGAAGCACTTACTCTGGAGCTGATAAAGGCTCACTATCTGGACCTCTGGCTTGCACAGCCCTTCCAAGGCCCTGCCTGGGAGTACTCCTAGCAATGTGTGCAAAGGTGTAGCTGTACACAGAAAGGAGTTAACCTAGCAAGCCTGAAAGTGCTGTCCTTGAAAAAGTCTGATTACAAAGTTGGCCTTTGGTATTTATCTGAGAACATGGATTTTGGGAGCGGTCCCACCATTCCCAAAATGATAAGATTGGCTCACTGTGCCTGTTTTTACAAACAAAATAATATATGATGAACACCTGCTCTCCTCCTGAGAGTCTGAAATTTTGGTACATGCTAGGCAGAGAGTGCCAGGTGACCAGCTCCAAATAAAAAGACCTGAACACTGAGTCACTAATGAGCTTTCCTGGTGGGCAACATTTCATCCCTGTCACAGTCTTGAGGAATTAGGCACATCCTGTGTGACTCCACTGGGAGATGATTCTTGAAAGTTTGTGCCTGGTTTCCTCTGGTCTTTGCCCCATGAACCTTTTACCTTTTCTGATTTTGCCTTGCATCATTTCACTGTAATATATCATAGCCATGAAACTGTGAGTACAACTAAACGCTGAATCCTATTGTCTGCCTAAGCCATATCCCCAAACCTGGAGTTCTCAGAAACCCCGAATACAATGTTTCATAAAATATTCCAAAGGAAAATGGTTGTAGATTATATTTTAAAACTAAGAACCCCAAATTGTTTAGCTTTTCAGCCCCATACAATCTGAATCTTCCCCTGCCCGGTGGGGGTGGGGGAGCATGGAGGACCACGGTGCTGGTGGGTTATTTAATCATACGTTATATGCTTCACAGAGTGTCAGAGCTCCTATGGTCATGAGGTTCAGAGGGATTTATCTTTTTAGTCAACATTTTGTTAGGAACCTGAAAATAACTTAGAAGGGTAGAGAGTGTTGTAGGTAATATTCATTATTTAACTTTAAAATATAAGTGTCCAAATACCTATTATGGAAAGGTTAATGCCTAACAGTGTCTCAGTCATGGCTCTCAGCTGGGGAGGGAAATCTACGGCTCTTTGTAGAACTCTCACATAGAGTCACTCCAAGAAACATAGTCACAGCTCAGCAAATTGCTCCTAGCACTGATTAGGTGCATTAATAAATTATACAATATGTTAGATACTTAAATATACTTTATTAGACATCATAAGACATTCATGAATCACTTTAAATATAGTTTAGCAAATATTTACTGAGCTTTGGCCATGTATAAAGCTCTATGCTTGTGTAGTGAATGTGATGGCATGCTGTGCCAACCTCCCTTCAAGACTGAAACATTCATTCCTCAAGCTGCTGGAAGTGTGGGTTGCTGACAGCAAAGGGCTGAGCCCTCGGGAATCACCTGGGGAATTGTTTTAAGATTACACCTCCATCCCGGGCCTCTGCTGTGTCCGTCAAGCAGAGGTCAAGGTAGGGGTAGAAAAGCCCAGCTATCTTGCTTCAATTTGGAGAACATAAAATCTCATCCAAGCTTCAGAGTTCCTTGTGGAATTGGCTGCAATGTTCATCACTGAACTACTGTAGAAAGTTCATCTTTGTTCTACTTCTTCACAACCCTACTTCCCTCACACGGGTTTCCAACAGGACTAAATCATCTACCTGCAAGCAAATCTCTATTTCAGAGTCTATTTCCTGAGGAAAATGACCAAACATAGCTAGTACGAATGGTCCAAAAACGATAGAGACATAGTCTCAGTCCTTTAAGGAACCTTCAGTTCAACTGGGTATCAAGATAAATCAAGGACATATATTCCATGAAAGCAGGAATCAATGAAAAAATAAATGAATAACAAAATGCAAGGTGTATTATTGTGAGTTAACAACAGGGGTACACAGGTCAAAGAAGAAATAAATAAAATGGGGGAATAAAATAATATTTCACAAAGAAGTGGATTTGGGCCGGGCGCGGTGGCTCAAGCCTGTAATCCCAGCACTTTGGGAGGCCGAGACGGGCGGATCACGAGGTCAGGAGATCGAGACCATCCTGGCTAACACGGTGAAACCCCGTTTCTACTAAAAAATACAAAAAACTAGCCGGGCGTGGTGGTGGGCACCTGTAGTCCCAGCTACTCGGGAGGCTGAGGCAGGAGAATGGCGTAAACCCGGGAGGCGGAGCTTGCAGTGAGCTGAGATCCGGCCACTGCACTCCGGCCTGGGCGACAGAGCGAGACTTCGTCTCAAAAAAAAAAAAAAAAAAAAAAAAAAGAAGTGGATTTGGAAATATTTCTTGGAAATCAAGAAACTTGCAGCATTTTTGCAGAGTGAGTCTGCCATTCAGGCAGGAGCTTATGAATAGAAATGTTGTAGAGAACAAAATGAGTGTCCTAGAGGTCTGGCATAGGGGCAGATGGAGGAAAGAAATGGTTTGTGTGGCTTGGAGGGAAAATAATGGCCTAATGTGGAGGCTTGAGAATGATAGGGGAAAATGAAATTTTTCCTTTTATTTTTTAATATTATTTTTTAAAATACTTTCAACTTCTATTTTTGATTCGGGGGTATGCATGCAGGTTTGTTACATGGGTATATTGTGTGATGCTGAGGTTTGGGATACAAATAATCCCATTATGCAGGTAGTGAGAATAGTACCCAATAGTTACTTTTCAGTCTTTCCCCATTTCCTACTCGCTCCACTCTAGTAGTCCCCATCTTTACGTCCATGACTTAGAAGGGAGAAGATGCCATATTTTGTTTTCTGTTCTATGCTAATTTGTTTCGGATAATAGCTTCCAGCCACATCCATGTTGCTGCAAAGGACATAATTTTATTCTTTTGTAATGGCTGCATAATATTTTATAATATACATGTGCCACACTTTCTTTATCTAACCCACTGTTGATGGGCACCTAGGTTGATTCCATGTTTTTGCTATTGTAAATTGTGCTGCAATGAACATATCAGTGCATGTATCTTTTTGGTAGAAAGATTTATTTTCTTTCAGATATACATCTAATAATGGTATTGCTAGGTGGAATGGTAGTTGTTTTTTAAGTTCTTTGAGAAATCTCCCAACTGCTTTCAACATGGCTGAACTAATCTACATTCCTACCAACAATATATATGTGTTTTCTTTCCTCTGTAGCATAAACAACATCTATTGTTTTTTGACTCTTTAATAATAAATATTCTGACTGGTGTGAGATGGTAATCTCATTGTGCTTTTCATTTGTATTTCTCTAATGATTAGTAATGTTGAGCATTTTCTCATATATTTGTTGGCTGCCAGTATATATTCTTCTGAGAAATGTCTGTCCATTTGTTTTGCCTGTTTTTAAGGGGGTTATTTTGTTTTGACTTGTTAAATTGTTGTTCCTTACAGATTCTGGATATTAGACCTTTGCTGAAAGCATAGTTTGTGAATATTTTCTTCCATTCTGTAGGCTGTCTGTTTACTCTGTTGATAGTTTCTTATGCTGTGGAGAAGCTCTTTAGTTTAATTAGGTCCCACTTGTCAATTTTTGTTTTTGTTGCAATTGCTTTTGAGGACTTAATAATAAATTATTTCCCACATCTGATGTCTAGAATTATGTTTCCTGGGTTTTCTTCTAAGATTCTTATAGTTTGAGGTCTTACATTTAAATCTTTAATCCATTTTAAATTAATTTTTGTATATGGTAAAAAGCATGAGTTCAGTTTTATTCTTTTGCACATGGCTAGCCAGTTTTCCTGACACCATTTATTAAAATTTATTGAATAGGAAGTCCTTTCCCCATGGCTTATTTTTGTCAACTTTCTCAAAAATCAGAGGCCTGTAGGTTTATGGCTTTATTATTGGGTTCTCTCTTCTGTTCCACTGCTGCCTTTCTTCCACTAGGCCACTTGTGAGCTTTTGTTCTATTGATCTTTTACACATTTTAGAAAATGAATAAATTTATCTTTGTCCAGAGCATGACTTCCAGCCTATCACCTCTATTCTGGCTGTGCTTAGCCCCTAACCTTGAGGCACAGGCAGTGTGTATAATTCTTTATACAATGCATTCACTTCCAACCTGTTTTTGTGCCAGTACAATGCTGTTTTTGTACCAGTGCCATGCTGTTTGGTTACTGTAGTTTTATGGTATGATTTGAAGTAAGGTAATGTGATGTCTCCGACTTAGTCCCTTTTGCTTAGGATTGCTTTGGTTATTGAGGCTTCTTTTTGGTTCCATATGAATTCTGGAATCATTTTGCTAGTGATGTGAAAGATGATGTTGGTAGTTTGATAGAAATTGCATGAAACTTCTAACGGGCAATAGGAGTCATTCAAAGATGTTTGAACTTAGGTGTGATACTAGAATAAACTGGAGAAATGGACAAAGTTAGAAATCAAACCCCAAAAATATGGCTCCAAAGCCTTGTCCAAGTCTAATCCACACCAAGACTGCCTCTCAGGACTGAAAGCCATGAGCTAAAGGCCAAGGGTTTTTGGTATCACCAATGCCAGTTTAGGATGAGGTGTGGGAGGAATACTCAATTCACACTGGCTGGCAATGTTTCTATCCAAGTATAACCAGATGCAGAATGAAGAATATATCCGGGTTTGAGGAATATAAAGCAGGAATAAAAACAAGTTCAAGAAGATTAAGGTAGGTCGAAAGTCAGTGCATTATATAAAGAATTACACATACAGCCTGTGCCTCTTGGTCAGAGGTTAAGCAGAGCCAGAATAGAGGTGATAGTCTGGAAGTCATGCTCCGGACAAAAACAGATTCATTAGTTTTCTAAAATGTGTATAAGATAAATAGAACAAAAGCTCACAAGTGGCCTAGCTGAAGAAAAGCAGTGAATATAGCAGTAGCTACTATAGATGAGAAGATACAAACAAGATGCAGGCTTTTAACTGCAAAGAAAAGATATGTGCTGACAGCAGTGTGGCCGAAGGTACAATGTATAGAGAGACCAATTAGTGAGGTTAAAATAAGTCATTCGTAGCTCTCCTGCTTCCTAAACCAGAGCTCTGTGACAATTTGTACCAGAGAATTGACAACGTTCAGTGTAAGTATAAAATGTCATAAATGACAGGCACAATCACGACTGGTCACAGCTTACCCTCACATAGAAACTGAGGTCGGCCTTTATAAGAGACCATCTGCAATTTGGCCTAAGTTCCAGAAGGGGAAGGATGCCTCCAGGCTGGCTGCTGAGCTCCAGTAGCCATCAGAGATTCCCTTGGTTGAGGCAGGTGGCGCCTGCTAGCAGGAGAGTAAAATTAGCAACATCACTTCTATGCATGGCCCTCATTCATTCATCTATACTTGAGCCACATCTCCACAGGAAAGCTGGGACTGGGGAAGCCACAAACCCAATCTGAAATTTGCTGCAGGTCACCTGTCTAGTTAGACACCAGGAGCTGCTTCTGTGCTCCAGCCTGTCTTCCCCCGGTGCTCCTCTGGACTACACAATTGAAAATTCACACCCAATTATAAAAACAGAATGAGGCTGCTTTCCTGAATGACTTGACTCCAGGTTTATTTTGCGTACTCTTGATTAGAGTAATGACTGCAGCCAGACTCACTGGCCAGCTGCCCCAGGTGGATGAACGTCCTAAGTCAGCCAATAGACCAGCCTCTCACTCAGCATTATACTGAAATCAGGGATTTTTAACTGACAATTCTAATGAAGATATGCTCACATGCAGTACTCTTGCTAGGCGACTGCTCCATAGAATTGAGTTGACTGTGAACAATTTCTAAGAGAAAATGTTAAAAACGAGGTAATAAAGTTTAATAGAACCTGAGTGATAAAGATGAAATGCCATATGCAGTAAAATACAGAAACATGATATGTTGGGCAACTGTTCACAGAATGGTTACTCAGAATACCTGGAATGAACAGATAACCAAGGAGATTTTCAAAATGTAGTCATCCCTGTATGTAACAGACATTAAAAAGGAAACAAAAAACATTGTGATCTTTGTTTGACAGGAGCTAAAATATTTTGAGGAATACCTGCGCCAGCAAAAACTGACCAATCAGCCGAGGATTCTACTCTAAGATATTCTGAGGCCGATGCAAACAGATGACCCATGTTCGAGACTCTATCAACCACTCCTCATCTCTCAGAAGGTCCCTTCTTGGGAAAGGACTTCTTTTCTTATCGCCGGATTTCCAGGCACATTGCTCTTCAAAAGACAAATGGTGTGGTTAGGGTGGTTGCTGGTTCCTTTCCCCTGTTTTTATAATTAAACTACCCTTCAAAATAAATTCAGAAGCTCAGAGGGCAGTAGAACATTTTTCTTAGGCTGAAAAAGATTCTTCAACACTGCCTATATCCACCAACTACTTGCTCTGCTAGCCATGGCTAGGCTCTCTTATAGCTCCTCAAAATACAAGCAAAGATGGAACATGCACATGCCTGGAGTACGTTAATGAAATGTACAAATGAACCATGCCTGTAGCCCCAGCTACTCAGGAGGCTGAGTTGGAATGCTCACTTGAGGCCAGAAATTGGGGGCTGCAGTGAGCCATGATTGTGCCACAACACTTCAGCCTGGGTGACAGAGTAAGACCCTGTCTCAAAAAAAACAAAGTCATATAATCATTGGCTGAAATAGAGTTGTCTAGATTATTTTATGTCTTTCATTGAAATGTAAAATATTATATGTGATCTCAATGACCCTAAAAAGTAGGAACAAATATTTATTGAAATGAATAATGACTGAGTATATTATACATTATAGCATCTTCTCTAACTCAAGAGCTACTATAACAAACTTCTTTTACCTTCTCATTCGTTTCTAGTACAGTTATTATTATTAATAGTGTGGTTAAGAGGTTGGGTAGTGCTTAGGCTTTTATCCTAGATCTTCCATTTACTAACTACATCAATTTAAGTTATTAAAACTCTACATATCTCAGTTCTTCCAAAAATAAACAGAGTAGTACTGACTTCATAAAGTTGTATTATGGGTTACATGAGTTAGTAGATGTGAAGCTTTTAGAACAGTGCTGGGTATACACTACTATCATTCTCTCTTTATATGCCCATTTCCCCACTAGATTTTGCTTTGTTCCTCATTTCTACCTCTAACACTTACATGCACATGCCTGTCATAAAATAGGTGCACAATATATATTTGCTAAATGGATGGATTTAATGTAATCCACACATTAGTCCTGTAAGGTCATGATTCTTGGATTATAACTGGGGTGTTTGTATGTTCAAGACAAAACATATGTAGTCAGTAGCAGAATGAAGATTTGAAACCAAGAGTAGTGTATTACCATGCTGATGCTTTCCCACTATACCACACAGAGAAATTGAATACAAGCTAAGGCCTTGCTATTCAAAAAACAATAACTTGAGAGCTTCATTGTGGGAAATACTCAACAAATACATTTCAGTACAAAGTGTTTTTTTGTTCTGTTTCATTTGAGAGATTCTTATTGTAATGTGGTAATTAGATATCTGGTCCTCAGACTTCTATTTCTGGCATTTATTCTGCTGTCACATGAGTCCATCCAAGTGAGGTGCTATGAGAATCAGGGTTTCTCATAATGGAATGTGGTCAAAAAAAGGAAATACTGTGGAGTGAAAAGGAAGGGCAAGAACAAAAGAAATAAATATAGACAGACGTAGGAGAACTGTCTCCACAAAGTGATGAGATATCATGCTTCACACACCAATGTTTTTCTTAGAGAGGGTTGAGTATGAGAGAAATATGCAATTCAAAAATAATGTTATCCATGCTGGGTCTGTACTAGGAAGGGTTCCCAGCTGTCACACTAATGTCCCACCTGTTCTGTAGCCTGCTTCAGACTCCAGAGAGAAGAACTTGGAAAAGCCTAAAAGGAACTGAGTAGCAGACAAGAAAACAGGTTTAAAACCTAGGGAGAAACCTACCATGTGATGCTTTTGGAAAATGCCCATTACAAGATGCCTCTGTCACATTTCACACGTCAGCCAAAGAGAGGATATTCTCTTCTGGCCTAAGAAAGCTACGTTAGATTGACAAATAAAAACATACTGCATTAAAGATAGTCTCAATCTGGGAGTTTGAGTATCTGCTGCTTTTAACACACACACACACACACACACACACACACACATACACAGACACACAAATGCAGCAAATTGAAATATACTTTCAAATTGCATCAATGTGTTTTGAGACAGTATCCTTAGAATATGCTCTGCACTAAAAGGATTATATGCATTCCTGTTTATTAGAGTGGTTACAGAAGCAAAAGGAAGCCTCTTCCAAATAACAAGCTTTTTACATATAAACACATATGGCTAAATCATATGTTACAATTTTATTTTTACAATTAAGCCCTGCCTTTTCTAGTTCTCAAATTTATAATGGTCTCAGGACCTATTTATTGCTGAGAGGTCATTAGCATACTATTTATAAAGACTAAATTCTAATTCTGATGTGCATATGCATATATGAGCTATGAATCAAGATCTATAACTCTTTTCTAATAACTCTATAGTGCCTGCTGGAAGTGCACTCTAGGTAAGTATACTTTACTGCTCTGCAGAAGCAATTAATTAGCTAAAGCTGTGCATATTCCTGCCAGTGCAGTCAGGAGCCACAACCAGACAAGGAAAAGAGACACAGCAAATAGCAGAGAACAAAATGGGTGCAATGCTTGATAAATGGCACGGGAAACAGAAATACGAACGTAATTATCAGTAGGCTCAAAATATATCTATAATTTGGAAAAAGAAAAATTCTAAAAAGGGAGAGGGACAGACTAAGAAGTTAACCCTTACACATAATTCTCAATGAGGTAAATATTTTATATATCTGGGTCTCTCCAGGTCTTTCCTGGATATATTTTATATAGCCAGGTGTCTCCTGAGACCTGAAGATGGTGGTCAAAAAGTTGAGATTGTGCAGAGGTGCGAATGGCACAAAATTAAGCCATCTCTAGCTTGACTTATGTTGGTCCCCACTTCATTCTCTTTAATCTCTCCATCTAGACATTCATGCACTTGAAAAATGCAGTTATGTATACAACTATATGTTATGTATGTATACCTGTGTGTGTATATATTATGCATAAGCATATTTATCATGCTAATAGAGACAACAGAAGCAGTTTTAATTATATATTTGGTATTTAAAATATTATAAGTGTGAGAATTTAAAATGAAGAAATATGCAACTGTGTATAAATAACATCCCAGTGAAATAGAGAAACACTGCACGTACAATGGAAGAGACAGGTTGTCTTATCCATTTGTGCTCCTTTAAAAATACCTAAGACAGGGTAATCTATAAACAACAGAAATTTATTTCTTACCGTTCTGAAGGCTGGGAAGTTCAAGATCAAGGCACCAGCTTTTGGTGTCTGGTGAGGGTTTTCTTGTTGCATCCTCACATGGCAGAAATAGGGCAAAACGGGAGGAACATTGCATTCTCACATGGCAGAGAGGCAAACAGCTCCTTCACATTTCTTTTATAAGGGCACTAATACTATTCATGAGGGCTCTGTCCCATGAGTGAAAGCACCAACTTCTAATACTATCAGGAAGTCTCGACATATGAATTTTGGAGGATACATTCAGACCATAGCACAGGCTTAGCAATTTGTAGGCCTGCGTAAGTGGAAGCTGCGGTGCGTGCCTGTCATATATGGAAAGGCAGCTAGTGAGTGCATATTTTAATAAATCAAGTGGAATCACTGGAGCTTTTCAGTTTGTTGAGTATCTTGGGTGCATGTGTGTGTGTGTGTGTGTGTGTGTGTGTGTGTGTGTGTGTGTGTGTGTGTAATTTTCTAAAGAAAAAGCAGGTGGGTTAGATTAGAAAGCTAAATGAAATACTGTGAAAATCTTTACCTTTGTAGAAATAAGAGGCTGTACTTTGTGTTACATTGTGAGAAAATGTGCTCGTGGGACGACAGAAAATATGAACACATAAAAGTCAGTCTAAGGGATTTTCATAGTCCACTTTTCTATTCATTGAAAGAGAACAACTAACTCAGTAACAGGACCTACTACACATTGAAGATATAGATAAACCTCCAGATTCAAGCCCAGAGATAGACAGCTAATTGGTTGAAACCAGGCAGATAACCTAGTAGGAAGAACCAAAGTCACAGGTGCAACAGCTATGAAAACCCTCCTATAAAACCTGAGAGGTAGTAGACAATACAATAAACAGAAAACAAGATAAAAGAGTATTTTTCCTCCTAGGCTGCTAACACTGGAAATGGTTGTAAGCTCTTAGTGGCTAACAGTTAAAACAAAAGTGACACTATAATTACATATTATTACTATCTAAATCGGCATTTTTCACTTGGCCAAGATGTCAAATGTTACTGCATATAGATACCTTGAGAAAAGAGTGGATTTCTTAAAGTCTAGCATATCTGGACATCTTTCAGTTTACTGGTGCCTAGAGAAATAGATTTGGGAATTTTTTTTCTAGCTTTAACTAATCTCACCCTCAAAAATGGCCTAAAATGTTTCTGGAAAAAAAAAAAAAAAAACAGAATGAAAGTAATGTACGTAAAGCAAATTAAACAGAAACTGGGAGGTTAGGAGTTCCTTGTCAGCCAGAATACAAGGTAAAAATTGTGACCATCTAATCACATTTGATATGGCTATTCCCAAAACATAATTTTACATTTTATTAGCAAAAGTACAAGTATTTTTGTAATATTCGCAAATAAGAAAATTATTTAAAATATTACTTTATATGTGAATAATCTGTAATCATATGTAAATAATGTAAGTTAACATTATATATTTTATAAGTATAAAATATGTTAGTACAGTAAAAATAACTACACATATATGTGCATTGTGTGCCAAAATATATTTTCTTTGCCAGGGATGAAAGATTTAAACAGTTTATAATACTGCTCAATTCCATTCCTGAAATCACATTTAACTATATGTTAGTTTGTGCTACTTCTAGGAGCAATTATATATTCAAATAAATATACTAAATTAGGATTGATTTATAATGAGAAAAAGATTTATATAACAGAAAAAATTACTAAACCAAATATATGGTTCTGGATTTTTGTATGAACCGTCTCAGTAACTCGCTAAAAATAAGAGTATTAAAAGCTATCATTCATTGAATAGCTAAATGACCATGCTTGCCACTGGGCTAATCCTTTGCATATATTAATTCTACTCCCCACAACAACTTCATGAGGTAAGTACCTAATCCAGTAGAAAAAAGAGAAGGTGGCCAGACGCGGTGGCTCAAGCCTGTAATCCCAGCACTTTGGGAGGCCGAGACGGGCGGATCACAAGGTCAGGAGATCGAGACCATCCTGGCTAACATTGTGAAACCCCGTCTCTACTAAAAAAAAAAATACAAAAAACTAGCCGGGCGAGGTGGCGGGCGCCTGTAGTCCCAGCTACTTAGGAGGCTGAGGCAGGAGAATGGCGTAAACCTGGGAGGCGGAGCTTGGAGTGAGCTGAGATCCAGCCACTGCACTCCAGCCTGGGTGACAGAGCGAGACTCCGTCTCAAAAAAAAAAAAAAAAAAAAAAAAAAAGGAAAAAGAGAAGGTGAAAGAAAGAAAGGATGAAAGAACTAGTAGTCTCATCAGTGATCAGTGACTAAATTAAATCATTTAATTAAATGAGATTTAAACAACATAGAGCTATTATTCCCCTGTTAACTTCACAAAATAATCTTTATCGTGTCTAATATTAAGGAAGACATAAAACATAGTACTTTTATTACTGCTTATTAATTGTGTGTCCTTGGGCCAGTTACATCACATCTCTGGAGTTCAATTTCTTCAAATTCAAGTCTTTAATTTTTTTTTCCATAATAAGAATACCAGATACTTTTTTTTTTGAGATGGAGTCTCACTCTGTTGCCCAGGCTGGAGTGCAGTGGCATGATCTCAGCTCACTGCAACCTCTGCCTCCCGGGTTCAAGCAATTCTCTGCCTCAGCCTCCCAAGTAACTGGGATTACAGGCACCCGCCACCACACCCAGATAATTTTTGTATTTTAGTAGAGATGGGGTTTCACCATCTTGGACAGGCTGGTCTTGAACTCCTGACCTCGTGATCCACCCTCCTACAGGCATGACCCACCATGCCCAGCCTGATAATACCAGATATCTTAAAGATTATTCTGAGAATTAGATGTGCTAATTTATACAAAGTTCATTCACAAGAGTGCCTATCATAGAAAAGCCCAATAAGTGTGTACTATCATACACTGCCAATGATAAAAATTATTTTGGAATAGAAATTGGAAGTATTAGTCAAAAGTCATAGAGAGGATTCATTAACAATAATCTGGCCAGACATGGTGGCTCACACTTGTATACCAACACTTTGAGAGGTCGAGGCAGGTGTATCATTTGAGCCCAGGAGTTCGAGACCAGCCTGGACAACATGGCAATATCCTGTCTCTACAAAAAAATACAAAAATTACTCAGGTGTGATGATGCGTGCCTGTCATCCCAGCTACCCAGAAAGCTAAGGTGGGAGGATTACCTGAGCCTGGGAGGTCAAGGCTGCAGTGAGCCATGATCGTGCCACAACATTCCAACCTGGGCAACAGAGTGAGATCCTGTCTCAAAACAACAACAACAACAAAACAACAACAACAACAACAAATTGAAATCAGCTATTCCTGGAACTCTATTCTAGGGAAATATAAAATATTTTTGAGACATAAGCAAATGCACAGACACAAAGCTCCTCCTTGTCACAATAATTATAATATCAACAATATATCCTATACTAGGGGGATTATATAACAATAAATGGTATTTCCACCATTAGGAAGGTATGCTAAAACATTTTGTTCTTGATCTTAAACACTATATTAAATATACAAAACAACATAGGCCATAAACTTAAATGAAAAACATAGGTTAGCCAATTTCACATTTATACTTACATTTTTATTTATATTTACATATCATTGTGAGGAACAAGGCTACTTGAGCAACAGATTGAAAGGAATTGTTTTAAAAGTATAACATTGGTTTTATTTGGTTGGTAGAAAAATGTTACCATTGCTAAAGATACCTCAGTTTCCGCTCTACATTTGTGTTGAAACACCCAGTGATTCTTTCTCTTCGTTATTTTCTCCATTCTCTTGTCTCTACCTCTACTTTGCTCATCTTAAGAATGATAAATCAATGAAGAACATTTTTAAAGGGCTAGGATTAATTACAGACATCATTTCTAAGTTTTCTTAACTGAATAAGTGTTTTTAAAGGCTCTGGAGATTGCTATTTTTGGTGTGTATTTGTGGACTCACTTCTGAGATTTTCATACTAAATCTCTTCTTTGGTATGGCTTATTGTCAAGGGTTGCTACGTGGTATGAGTACTCTAAAAACAGACAGTGCTTGGGGTAGTGCATCCCCCAATGTTTAACTCATCTTTAAAAATTGTTGAAACATGAAAGGATCAAAAGAGTAGAGAGGGAAGGAATATTTAAACGGTTCTGCATTTACTCTCTTTGAATACCAAGACTTCTTGCCTTTTCATGAGATACTCACAGTGTAAGAAGGTTTCCATCATTTAAATTACGTCTCAAATGGAACCCCCCTACAGAATCACATGCATTATCTAATTTTTGGTAAAAAATATAGAGAAAGAGAGAAAAATTGAAGACTTTTTGAGAAAGTTTTGAAAAGATGCCTTGCTTGCACCTTTTCCCATAAAATAGCTATAAGGGTTAATAAAAAAGATTATTACATAAACATTATAAACTGTTTAGGAGTCAATCATTACAAACACCTTTGAGAATATCATTACTATCGAGAATATTTTCCCCATCTCTAGCACATATATGGTGGTGAACTCCTATTTATCTTTAAGATGCATGTGTTATTCAGACTTGCTTTTACAATACCTAAAATGTACTGCAATTTGTGAGCAATCTTACCCAATCAAAGAAATAAATATTTAAAGCAATTTCCTAAATACTGTATTATTTACTGTCTCTCAAAGATTGGAGTCCTTTGATCAAATCACATAAACACTTATTTTCAACATGTTATACATGCTGAAAGCTTTCTCCTAAACTGTATGTACTTAAAATAAAAAGCCATATTATCATTAATCATTATAGCAATGCTTTTTTTTATCCATCATTTTTTTCTCATATTGTAGTATTTTTCCATTGCTGGATGACATTTTATTTTTAGTGGCTGAATATTTTTATGCCAAAGCATTAGACAATATCTCAGAAAGAACACTGTGTTACAGATTTTCCAATTTTTCTATTGTTAAGTTTTATATTTTTTAAAGTTGTACTTTAAAGTTTTATAATAAACACTGAAGATGAAATTTATTTTAAGTTTTACCTAGTCTGCTAAACTTTACTAGATGAGTAAGCAAACAAGGAAAAGTTATCCTTTCATGCAATAAATATTCTCTAATGTTGAAGGCAATAGATTTATAGCAAATATATTAAACATGGCAGACATAACTTACATTTCGGTGAGTGGTGTTCCAGTTCTGTTTCTGGAAGCTGTAAAGTTAAGTTGAACTTCTAAATGTGTACAAAATGGAACACAGGATTTCTGTTTGTATCTGCTAGGGCTGGATGAGACGTCACTGCTCCAACCTGTGCTTCTTTACGCTTCTCCTCTCTTTTCTGTGTAGCTCCAGTCCTAGCAGGGTGGAGGACGTGGTATATCCAAGAAGCTTTTCCTCTTTTTCTCAAGCTCTGCAATCAATTGTTAACACCTGCATAGAGGCTAATTTGATTCAGGCTTGTTTACACGTGCTCTGAGAGTGCAACTCAAGTGCCTACGAAAATACCAATAAAAAACACCTGTGACTGGCACAGGCCCTAGGCTTAACAGGATCAACAGGTGTCTCTGGAGCCAAATGTGATTGTGATTGTCTCTCCTGATGCTTGGTCCATTAGCCCACACAACAGTGGAGTTAACCATACTCCTCATTCAGGTATATTTCTTGAGAGCACATCCTTGCCTGCTCTGATGTCGTAGTAAGTACAAAGAAATACAGTTTAAAAGATATGGCCTCTGCCCACAAGTAGTTCATACTCAAACTTTAGAAACCCTCATAAGACCATAAAATTGAAAACAAGGCAGCATAAGCTAAAAGGAAAATATGTGTTTCACAAGGTACTGTGCTCCTCCATTATATGAAGAATATAAAATAATGAACACCATGACAGAAAAGGGCTGCTTAGCTCTAGACACAAATAAGCAAAGATAATAGCAGCAAAATGTGAAAATGGGAGGAAAAAACCAAAGAGATGTCACGTTCTGTATCCAGAGAGTCCATTTAGAGCAGAGATCAAGACTAAAATTTGTATGAATGCTGAACTGCCAATCTAGAGCCAAAGACCAAATGGAAGTTCAGGATGAGAAGAGCAGTGAGTGGAACCTCTGAAGCACTCGACACAAAAGGAGTGGCAATAATACGACAGAGTCAGGTGGATGTGTTCACATGTGCTGAATATCCACTCTGCCAGGAACTGTAATAGGCAGTAGACCCGCAATAGCAAGAAAGACAGAAAAAAAATCCCTGCTATTGTGGAGCTTAGGTTCTAGGCTTCTGAGAGTGACAGTCCTAAAGAGATAATAAGATGGGATAATGGAAGGGAGGATGGTGCCGGGTGTAAGGGTTAGATATGGTGAAGGGTTAGACTTTTAAGTCTGGTAAGAGTGTTACAGGTAGGGAGTCTTGCAAAGTTCCTGAGATAGTGACCAGCTTGATATCTTATTGGAACAGAAAAGTCAGTGTGACTACAACATAACTGAACAAAGGAGAAAGCTGTCCGAGAAGGTGCCCAAGACATAAGTAGGGATAGGATTACATAGAAGCTTGTAGAGAATGGGTTTGGATATTATTCTATATATGCTTGATATGGATAGTGGATTTAACACAAGGAGATAAAATGTAAGACTTATACTTTAACAAATTATCCTAGTTGTAGTCATTTGCACAAAATGCTGCCTTTGCTTCATCAGTTTTTTTTTCACCACGTGCCATTCTAATACGTTTATTTCTTCTTGTGCACAATACATTGAGGGTGATCAAACGTATTAGCTTGCCCAATATATTCTCAGCTTATGCCTGTTGTCCTAACTTATTATTAATAGTACCCTCATTCACCCTCAAATGTCTCTTGTTAAACCAGGGGGTGCCAAATTTTTCCTGTAAAGGAACACAAAGCACGTATTTTAGGTTTTGCGGGCCAGACAGCAAACTCCACCATGGCAGCAGGAAAGCAGCCAGAGACAATATGCAAATAAGTGATCAGGCTATATTCTAATATATAACTTATTTATGAACACTGAAATAGACTTTTGTATCATTTTAATATGTCACAAAATGTTATTTTTCTCTTTCTTCCATTCATTTAAAATACAAAAACCATTCTTAGCTCAAGGGTCATATAAATACAAGTGACTGAGTGTGGCTCTCCAGTTGTAGTATTCTGATCTCCCATTTAGACCATGAATTAGATGTTGACTGTTACAAGTAACATTTATTGAGGGCAAGCAATGTTCCCAGAAATCCTTACAACAAGCCTATGAGGTACCTACTAATATTTGATGTGTTTTGCAATGAAGAAACAGAGGCATAAGGAACTCTAAGAGGCCTAAGAGTCTCAGGAACTTGTCCAATGTCTCTGAGCTAATAAATGGCTAAATTTACTAGACTCACTGCTAAATAATCTCACGATACACTTTCACTCTCACGCTTCTGATAGGCATTCTTTCTTCACATCTTTTTTTGAATTATTGCATAGTTTTAGTCTTTTTTTCTTTCCTCATTATTCCCTCTTGCTTTTTGTATACTCTCTTTTTCCCATTCTCTATAGAAATTATAACTGAGTTATATGCCCAAAAGCGAAAAAAAATCAAACCAAAACTTAAATGTCACATAATAAAAAATGCTTTCAATTTCTACAGTCACTAAACATTTCTAGAAGTTTTCTTCAGAGTTCCTAAACACAATTATTTCCTTCATATTTCTCAAAGGAAACACGTTTTCCCTCTAAGTACTGGCTTTCTAGGTAGAAATATAACTATTATCTAATCTCATTGTGTTCCTGTTTAAACAATCATGATTACAACTGCTGTTTTCTTTGCAGTTATCTTGTGAGCAAATACCTAATTTTCTCTTTCCTTATATCTATAACAAATGGTTGAGTTAAGCAAGAACTGGGCAAGTTACTCCATAATCTTAAATCTCTGATACTCCATACTCCTAGTGCATTAAACCGAGAATTTTAACACCATTTTGAGGATTTTACGTTCTATATTTCAAGAAACTCTCTTTACAAATGAAGTCCTGGAACACTGGTTGTTTTTAAATTGGGGGCTTTCAGCATACTCTGCCACAATCCTTCATGGTTTTAACGCATTTGACAAGTGTTTATTTAACAGTGGCTGTCTATTTTGATAGTACAGATGGATTAAAAAAAAAAAAAAGAGGAGGGCATTTAACTCCAGGAACACTTCCACTGCTGACGCTTCTTGCCAGCAACAAGGCAGCAGTAAAGCTCAAATAGTTTATAAATGTCAGCAAAATCCTATGAAAAAATTACTGCCTGCGTCATTTTTTTAGTGTCTTGTATTCCGAAAAATATATACTTTTTAATGGAGAGGGAGAAAAAGATGCCATTGGATTGTTGATATACACTACCATTTCCCACTAAATTGTTGTTAACAAATTCTTAAAAATCAAATTGAAGCTGTGGATTTAAGTTGCACATTCAACCAATTTCTGAAAATGTTAAGGTGGCATTAAAATCAAAGACAAATTTAAAAAGAAACATACACGTAGTTGGAGGGATGAAAGAGAACAACCTGTTTGGTTCATATTAAGCTTGCAGATTTATCAACACTGGGCATGCTAGGGAAGACAGAGCAAGAGTTTATGAGCTCTCCAAAAAGACTGATTTTTACAAGTCCCTGATTTAGCTATAAAGGGTGCCTATATATTTACTTAGCAAAAGGGTTAATGGATTCAACCTTTTGAAAAATGCACTTCTTTACATGCATATAACATGATGGATGGTTAACTGAATGCACATGAGTAAACATAGGTGAAAACAAATTAATTGGAAGGTATAGAGTTTATTGTTTATTTTTTTCTTGATAGATGGATCTCATTATTTTCCTTGGGCAGACAAAGCCATAACAGTTTCCAGAGAAAGGAGAAGTGACAGCTCCAGGAAACTGCTTACAGATGGACAGCCAGCAGGCTAAAAATATTACTTGTGTCCACCTCATCAATAAGCTGGCTCCATGAGGAGTAGCAATTATTCTTTTCCTGCTTGTGCTGCCGTTTGAGAGGCATGAAGATGATTATTGATAACTCAGTATGTAAAACAAAATATATACAGTAACACAAACTCATTTACCATGGCAAATCCACATCAGAGAGCACCATTGCCTTTCACACTATTATTTAAGGTGGCAACGTGTAGCCATCAATGCCTTAGAAGATTATGCTGATACTGTATTTTGTTACAATCCTATTAATTATTAATGATGCACATTTATTATTCACCTATATTTAGAGAGTGTGTATTATGCACTGCAAAGGGTGGAATATTTCTGAGTTGAAGGAGGTAGGTTTGCAATTTTTCATGCATATAAATGTCACAAGAACCGGCCTTTATCTTTTTCTTTTTTTCTTTTTGGCTATATCAAAGAATATCTTTAAGATTTTGTGACAAGAATACCAAAATAAATAAATGAAAATAAAATATTGTGTAAATCACAAACTACCAATGCTTGATAAGAGTCAGGAAGCAAGATATATAGCTTTATTTTTTTAATATGAGAAAAAAATTGTAGCACCAATTACTGTGTGGAATTAAAAAAAAAACCTCTCTCAATTAAAGGCACTACAAAATAAATGACAGTTTCCAGGCATCAGCACAAAGCTGAAGGGATTTCAATGGCCTCATTACTTTTATTACCCTGCATTGCTCAGCCAAATCTACTGCAAGATTGTGTTTAGGCATAGGATTTGTCCCGGTACTTGCAGAAATGTGGGCAATGGATCAGCTCACCTGGAATTAAGAGAGCAGGCACGCAAAACCAGAACATAGCAAATGCTATACTTAGACAGTTATTCTGCTCTCTGGAGATAGAAGAAAAGGTATTGGCTAGAAAACAAGTTAATACCAAATGAAAGACAAATTCAACCATTTTAGTTAAATCTCACCACATCTGGTCATGTAGTTTAGGGTGTTTGAACCTATTCCTATTGCCTTACCTTTTTGAATATCCCATTTTCTGGCATTTATTTCCTAAAATACATACAAATAATGCACATTTTTGTTAATTTCTGCAAGTAGCAACTAGCAGAGTGATTTTTAAAAAGTCAATCTAAATGAGAGAACATGTTCCACATTCTGCTAAAATTTTCTCCTTGGCCTGAAGGTCACAGTGATTAACTGTTCTGTGTTATTCTAGAGTTGCACAATTACCCAATAAACAGGAATTCCACCCAGAGCTGCCATGACTTAACTAAGGGGACCCTTGTTCCTAGTTTTCCTAAATGTCTAGTCTCTGAGGACAAAAGAAAGGAGTTCATCTAAAGGTAAACTGTCTTGCTTAGTTTAGAAAAGCAGTGTGTAATTAGAAAACACAAGGAACTAAATAGCTTCCATCTAACTCTCAAATCACCTTACCATTTTTAATTTCAATCTTTAAGACTAACAGTTTTTCAGTCTATGATAAAAGTATTATTGTTTTTCTTATTTAAAAGATTCCCAGGGTACTAGTATCTGAAAAGAAAATATTACTTATTCAATAGTCTCATAGAACTATTATATTTTAAATTATGCATTCTTTTTATGCTGCCTTTTGTAATTTCATAAGAAAGCAACTAAATGCAGCAGTATTTATTTACGGGGAAAGGGTTACTGAAATCTTTGTGGAATTTAGAATACAAGCTGTTTATCTAACTTCCTTATGATAAAAAAGCCTAAAATTCTGTTCAGGGGTCAGATTTTTAAAATATGAGCAATATATAAGACAATCTAGGTGAAACAGTATTTGAAATACATTTTACCTGAATTTAATCAAATCTGTAAATTATTAGTTCTGGCTGAAACACATATCCAATAGAAAATTAACAAAGATCATTTACCTTTGAATTATACTGAAATATTCCATCCAGAAATTCTTTGGTCATTATATAAGTCAGGGTACTTTTAATCATAAGTGATGGAACCTTTGGGAAGTGTTGATTAATCTAACCAAGCCAGAGGAAGGGCAGTAACAAAGCCAAACCCCTCAAACTAGGTACCTGAATGTAGTAAGGACCCCTTCCCCTCATCTCCCATTCTGTCTCTGGCAGCCTGAAAGGAATGCCTAGGGGTGTATGTGTGTGTTTTTTCTAGGAGTTGCCCACAATGGCTAAGGGGCCCACTCCTTCTTTTGCTGATCTCTGATCAGGAAATCAGAGTCATGCTGAGAGAGAAATCTCCCATTCTGACTCTATGGCTAGAGTGAGGGGGAAGAGAGGAAGCTGTCCAATACCATGGAAGTGCTATTTCCCTAGCTTGATTATTTCTTCGAATAACATTATTAACATGTTTAATAATATTAGTCCAACAAGATTCCAGGAATACTCTTGCAATACATTCACCAATATTTAATAGGTACTGCCTGAGTAAAACTTGTAAAATGAAATGTGTTTGCTTAGGCCCTTTGTCCAATTCTCAATGCTGTCCTGATGTCTGCTGTTATAGCCTTAGGCATATATCCTACCATTTCCAACCACTTATTTCACCTACTCTGTCCTATTTTACACTGTCAGGCTTTCTCTATCAGTGTGCCAGTGCAATGACACAGCAGAAACTCATTACTTGACCTCCCACCTTTGTTCTCTTGGTAACTTACTAAAGAGGCAATGTGAAATGAAACAAAACACAAGCCTTTGCATCAGAAGACCTGGGTCTAAAACCTATCTCCCCACCTACATCTAATTTGATTTTATCCAAATTCCAATGACTGGCACTATGACTTTTCTTTGAAGTACTGTTGTGAAGATGACATAGATAATACATCTAAAATGCTTTACCAGATAGAAATATTCATTGTTTCCATTCATGCAATCAATTTATTAACTACCTTCTTCCCTTCCTTATACTCATAGACTGTACCATCTTCCAGTAGTTTTAAATTTTTAATCATCAGTCTTACTGTTGTTCTCGCCAATCTCAGGGACCTTGAAATTTGTATGGGTAACAATTCTAACACAATGAACTCACCATTCCTGACCCTTGTAATGGCCAGACTAATCTTGATTCAAAACTTAATGATTCTTGGATGTATATATATTTTTTCCTCCTCAAGCCTTTTAGAAACAGTCTAATATTCTCATTCCTGCACCCATTTCAAATGTTACCACAGAAAGGAGACCATTTCCAGGAGGAAAAATTATCTAAAACTTGAGTGGGCCAAATCCTACTCCTTAGGAAACTAGTTCTTCTTGTGCATTAGAAACACAGAAAGGATTAAGCAGTGAGCATTGCTTAAACAAGATAAGAAAACTGCCTCTCCTTGGTGGCTGCCAGAATCATAAATTGTCTTTGACAAAGACTTTGGGAACTTCATAATGTAATGATTCTACCTACACCTATGGAGGTATAGCAAACAGCCTGTTGCCAAGGTTTAAGACAGGTGGTGTTTAATGCTCAATGAATGCTGATGTAACAGACAAGGAAGAGAAGATGTGTGATTAACAATGTATTCAATTTTTTCCTTTCAACCATTTTCCACCCCACCTCTGGAGCTGTGAGCTTTCTCCTCTAGTTTGGCATTTTCACTTGCTTATTGTATGTCACACACATGTAGGCCCGTGCCCCAGGTATTAAATTTTAAGAGAGGATCAGGAAAAATAACGAGTGGGTATTAGGCCTAATACCTGGGTGATGAAATAATCTATGCAACTAACCTCCATGATGCAAGTTCACCTGTGTAACAATCCTGCATACGTACCTCTGAAATTAAAATATCACTTAAAATATAATAAAATAAAATTTAAAAGTTAATTATAATTGCTTCTTCCCCCACCTTATCCATTTAACTTCTTCCTCCCTCATCCACATCTCTACCCATTCCACTTTACACCCCCTCATCTTCTCTCCATCCTGTACTCTCCCTCTGTTTTCAGTTGGCCTCCATTGAAATTTCTGAGTCCTCACTTGCTTATCCTTTTCTCTTCCCTACATTCAGACCACTGGAGTCAGAGATTAACCAAAAGAGTTAAACCCTGCAGATAAAGATCTGTCTCACATATGCCCTCAAATACAAGACTTTTTGTTCCCTTACTTTCTTCATCCAGATGCTGACTGAAAATGACCTCTACCACTCTTTGAGTACCTTTAAGTACTTGTTTTGGTAAGATAACTGAAGGCATTTGCCATATTCTGCCATCCCCCATAGTTCCTCATACAAACACCTTACTCTTTTGGTATAGCTTTTATTGTGAAGCTTATCTTGTACTTTCGAGCAAAAATGTTTTACTCATTTTTTGATTTTATTCATTTCTGTAGCTTTTCTATCAGGTGGTACTTTACTCAACAACAGAGTAGTATTGAGTCTGTACAATGAGAGGCAGTTGAAACACACTTGGAAAGGAAGACTTTCTTGTAAGTTCGAGGTTTGGTTAATACCATCAGGAAGAGATTAGTGAAAATAAATGGATAAGAAACATAAACTTGTCATAAGATTAACTACAGAGTTCCACATACCTACATTACTACTTGTTCTAGCTTAACCAAGAGGAGCTACCATCCCATAGTTGTGTATATAAATGAGCCCTCAACTGGAATAAGAAAAGCTTGGTTCCAATCCTTCCTATGTCTTTTATAAATTTTGTATCTCTGAAAACATCAGTAAATTATTTGAGCCTCAGATTCTTCATCTCTAACATGGGCAGAGTAGTATCTACTTCACAGTGTTGTTCTGAGGGTCAAATGGTACATGTGCGAAAATTCTGTAAAATTTAAAGTACTATACCAAAATAACCATTATTAAAAGTATTGTTGATATGCTTCATTTTCAATATACCTTATAGAGAAATGGACTATAATCTACCACCTAGTCTAGGAGTCTGCTTCTTGGCCCCTCCCAGGCAGTCTGTAGGAGGTACTAGTGATTAATTGTCACATGGCACTTTTGACTACTTTGAGTTTCCTCCTTTAGTGATACCACTTCCATTTACCCCCTACTCTTGAAACCACTAAGAAGAAAAATTCTTAGATAAACTTTTATCTGCTTTTGGCCTTTTATTGGTACCACTAACCCAATGTCTCTAGAGAGACCAAGGCTAACATCATTCTATGCCCCTCTGATGAACTTCACCAATTCAATGAAATTATTTTGATCCCATGCATCTCATGCAAGCATCTTGGCACTGCAAACTCTACATCCTTCCCTGTGATAATTTAACGGAACAAGAAAGAAGGTAATTGGCTTGTTAACAAAATAAATGACCATTAGTAACATCATAAAATGCTATTTCTCAATGGCATTTATGAGTCACTATTATTAAAAAATTGTTCTTTCTGAACTCTCATATAACTGTCTTTGAAGTCAGTAATAATCATTTTAACACAATGCTTCATTCCCTTTCTCCAAAAAGCTCTAAGCACCTGGGAGACATTATCTAATTAATCCTAATGCATACAGAGAGGCTCTAAGGGGGAGTTTAAGAAGACAAAAAATGTCTATAAAGTTCACCATGACTATCATTAAAATATTGTCTGTTCAAATCCATGTACAAAACATAAGCCTTTAGTCACAGGAATTCACTTAAAATAATTTAAATAGTTTATAAAATAAAATGGATTTCTATTCACAACTGTTATATGCTATAAATTGAACCTGTTAAAAGATTACTTCAAAGGTGTATCCTTTATATTCAGGCTAGTTTTGATTCAGATGTATTTTTCTTTCTCTTTACAAAACAAAAGGAGCAAAGAATAAGCATTTGAAGATCTTAATCATTTGCCAAATCCCCAAATCACTCATTGATTCAATAGGTACAATTGATTCTATTTAGTCTGGTTCTAATTTTTAGAGTTTGCATCATTTGAAACACTCAAGTTTTTGGAAAATAGAAACAAATAAAATGCTTTTAACTGAATGATGTTGTTGGATTGAAGTAAACAAACAGTCCCTACCTAAACTAAGGAATAAAAGTGATCGCAATAAATAAATAAATTTAATTTTCTTTTTTGTGCTGAGGGCAAGGGCACAAACTGACCATATTTTAGCTTAGTTAACCACATGGATCGGGGTAAGTCAGGATATATAACACCAAATGAACTTCATTTGCCAATCTCTTTGTACAATAGAGTTATCCAAGGAAACCCACTGAGCCCCAAGCCAGGCTGAAGGGAGCCTTCTGACCCAGCTTTCTCAGTAATGTAGTGAATATATTGACTTGAGAGGAACAATGAAGATAATGAGCCTGTGTATTATACAACTGAAGGATGTGACCCAGGTTCTACTCTTTAATTTCACTGAAGGCAAGATTATATACTTGACTTCTCCTGTAAACACCACCTCCAATACTTTGACCAGTTAGACTAAGTGAAATGCCCTTATTGTATACTTCACTAGTAAAATACTACCAAAGACTCATTATCCTAATAATGAGTGCCTCAATGTATGTGAATGCCCTCCAAAACTATAAACTTCATGGAGTCAAGGTAAACATTTCACTATTCAGTTCCCAATTAGCTCATTATTTGCCACTATACTTATAGTAGCTCCCCCATATGCAAGAGGGATGTGTTTTAAGACCCACAGTGGATGCCTTAAATCTCAAATAATACCAAACACCATATATACTACACGCAAATTTCTTTATCCTTATTCACAATTTCATGGATAGGTTTGTTCTTACCATAGATCTTAGAAAACTTGGCATATGATTTTTTTTTTTTTTTACCTTATTAAGTCAAGAACTTTGACCATTTTACTTAAAGGAAACACTTTCTGGCTTGTCTTTGGCACGTCCAAATTGCTGGCATCACTACTCTTGCACTCTGGGGCCATTATAAGTCAAACGAACCTTTATTTGGGTGCAAGAGTACTTGCACCTGCGCTGCAATGCCATGACCGTTGATCCTTGAGCAGCTACTATGCAGCTAATGGGCAGGTAGTGAGTCTTCAGTGTAGACATGCTGGACAAAGAGAAGATTCACGTTCCAAGTGGGATGGAGTGGAATGGTGTGAGATTTTATCATGCTACTTAGAATGGTGCACAATTTAAAATATATCAAGTGTTTATTTTTGAAACGTTCCATTTACTATTTTCCAACTGTAGTTGACTACAGGTAACTCAAACCACGGAAAGTAAAACTGCACATACCAGGGGACTGCTGTAATTCATCGTGGACTGAGTGATAAATAGGGGACCTGATGGACAGACAGATAAAGTAGTTACATTTGTTGACTCTGCCTTCAGGTTCTCTTCATAAACCCAGGGGAGTTCTAAATGTCTGGAAGAGATCTGGATGATATATACAGGCAGGGTCACAGAAGCTTCCAGAGACCCTTCATTGCATCTTGGAGTATATATTTGGGAATGTTTCCATACATTGTTTTCAGTCCAAAATGCATAAAGTCCTACTTTTCATAATCATTTAGTATTTATTTTTATCACTTAGTACATGATAGAAACAAGGCTAAGCCATGTGTGAAAAAGCATAAGACTCAAAAAAACTGTGTAAAATTCCTTCCTTATAATTTTACATACTGGAATTTCCACAATTGAGAAAATACAGAGAACTGATGCAAAAATTGCCAAGGATATGACAACATAGAAATCAATGTTGACTATAATAAACTGAGCTTTAAAACTCATGTGATCTTATAAATAATACATCTAGAGTCGAAACAATAAGCACAAGAAAAAGTATGTTTTCAAACTGATCCTACATACTCTTTTTAAGAACATTTGATTAATTTATATCATAAGCCATGTTTAATTTATTAAATGCTCCAGTCTTTAATGATCAATAGAGACTAAAATAAGACCTAATATGATTGACACATGCACTTAGGAAAATTACCGTGACAGCATTATGCAATTTTTCTGTGTATCTCCCGAAAATATTGCTTTTATCCTTTGTTTAGTTTTCTGTTGATAGGTGAAATTTCCAATAATTATTTATTTCAAAATGAAAATTGCTTTCAATCAATTGATAAACATCATAGAAATATCCCCAAGAATTTAAATCCCAGAAGGCATTTTAGTCTCTTGCACATTTTCAAAGTAACTGTCAGTCTTGGGTAGATGCTGGCATAGTCTCCTCTATTAGAAGAAAAGATTGATCAGTCAGGAAGGAATGTTTACTGATACTATTTCAACAGTAGTCATTTAAGAAAATTCTTCCTGAAACAGTTAAATCTTTCTTATTCTATTAACATCAGCTATATAAAATCCTGCTTAATTGTGCACACACAAAGCATGTGATCTCCAGGGCTCTGCTTCCCTCTCTTCTTATTTATTATCTTCATGAAACCATCTCAGCCACCCTAATATTAACAGGCTCTTCTATCCACCTATATAATGATTACTTCAGTGCTGTAACTCTGATCCAGATCTCTTCCTCTTTTCTGTATGATTCTTTGTAAAAGCCACAAAAATAGCTTGATCCCTGCATTTGGAGTATAGTTTAATATTATTTGCATATCTTAGGACATATCCCTCTTCAGGAGCAACCAGAGGAAAGCATCCAATGAGGGACAGTGTGCAAGGGCTCGGTAGGATGGAAGGAGCAGAAGAGGCACCAGAAGCCACAGAGGCAAGCAAATTGGAAAGTCTGATGTTTAATCCCACAAAGATATAAAACATGCCAAAGACTAAAATAATATAATTGATAACTGATATCCATGTTCCCATCTGAGAGTGCTCAAATACATATGAAGCACAATGTTCAGTCCAGCTGGACCTAGTTAGTATTTGATTCATAGGCCTGGGACCCTGAGAGCTGGGGGAGACTTTTTCAGGTGTGTCAAAATGAGAAATAACACACCTTCCTAGGCAAGCTACTGTTTTGATTATTTATACAGCAATAAGATGAATATTGCTGGATGCCAAGAGATGGATTGATGAAAGGTCTTCACTATCTCTTTATCACTGTTAAATCCAGTGCCAAGAATTAGCCTGGTACTGCACAGACTGCTCCTGCCCTCTGTTTAAAGAAGGTATCTGTCACTATCCAAAATATCCTGGGCGCCAGAGCTGACATTACTCATTGAGTCTTTGAAGGTGGATGACAAATGCATTGCCTGAATTTACAGCACAGCCTCTGAAAAGACACAGCCTAGTAGCCTGGGGTCGGTGTGGGGGGGGGCGAAGCTCTAGCTATCTCCTATGTTGCTTTCCTTTGCGTGTTAGTGTAGGGTCCATGACAACACTCTTACCTCATTAAGATCATGCAGTTTATTACTTAACTATATATATACAGAGAGAGTAAATTTCCCTCATTTTATTCTACTCTATATTTTACTGTCCCTGCATTTTATAGACATATGAAAAGCATACAACTTCTATTGATTTTCAACAAAATACCAATACATGAGATTTGCAGATTATATAAATAGTTAATTGTTGCAAATACAACCTGTTCTTAGGAAAGGGCCAAGATCTGAGAGGCTCCAGATTGGGCAGTGCAGTCAAAGTTCATTGAAACTGTGTCATATGGCAAACCCAAAGACCTCCCACCTCACAAATTATACTTATGTGAGAGTCTTCCAGGACAGTAATCGGATTGTAAAGGGTTAACAAAAACCTATAACATAAGGAAATGGAAGCAGCACAGATAGTGACGTTTCGCTCCAAACCTAAGATCGGGCACATGAACTCTGGTCTGACACGCTGAATGAGAGTTTTACAAAACAGCGATGGCATTTTTGATAGCTTAAGATATCCTCTTACCCAAAACCAAAAACTCAGATCCTCAATCAAATTGTAGACTATTTTCTCATTCCAATATACTTTCCTGGATTTAGAAATTTCATTCTGGCATAGATTAGAAAAGTCATGTTTCTTTGTGATTTGCATTCTCCAGTTCTATGGTGTCCATCATGATGTACACCATAGAATTCCTACTGTACTCCTTGGCAGCTTTTCAGC
This sequence comes from Colobus angolensis palliatus, assembly GCF_000951035.1. Taxonomy (NCBI): domain Eukaryota; kingdom Metazoa; phylum Chordata; class Mammalia; order Primates; family Cercopithecidae; genus Colobus; species Colobus angolensis. The sequence goes on along the minus strand of NW_012115500.1, from coordinate 2,698,733 downwards.
AAGCATGTCAGAGATCAGATGTAGAGCCCACTCATCAGATGGAGAAGACCCTAGAACTCAGTGTCTGCATTCTCATATTCAGGTAGCAGAACCTTCTCTCATTGTGTCACACTGGCAGACCAATAGTTTCCAACATTTAGCATCCATCAGAAGAAACTGGACTACATATTAAAACTAAACTCTGCTGTCCACCACCCCTAGAATTTCTGATTCAGTAGGTCTGTTTTTGTTTGTTTTGCTTTGTTTTTAATTAATTAATTTATTTATTTATTTTTGCCTGTGAAACAAGTTTTCAAGTGATTCTCATGTTGTTGATTCAGGAATCTCATGCTGAGAAGCATTGCTATAGACAGGGCTTGGAAAATTTATGTATTGGTTTTGTGACTGTCTGACCTACATATTATCTTTTCCTCCATTTCTGTCTCCATCTTTTCATTCTTCTCTCTTCTCTCTCTCTCTTTCAATAAAATATCTTTTATTTGGAAGCTGTGCTTATGGTCGCAAAGTTGAAAAAATGTTTTCTTATATTTGAAGAATACTTCACCAAACATGCAGGAAAAACTATAACAAATAATATACAAAAACAAGTGTATAAGATCAACTCTTTATTGCTTAATTCAAATTCTGTTCCACTGAAACCTACTATACTAAGAAATGTTAAAAAGGCTTATACAGAATCAAGAAGGGTCAAGTGGTTCACAAGAGTTTGGGAAATTCTGGGTCAAGCAAAGTTAAATAAGTTTATCAGTGAATGTGAAATGAACGAATGTGCATTGTTATTCTCCAATTGGTAATGGTATTTAGTATTTACAGAATTTGTTTAATTATGGAATCCTTTTTTAGTGGAACACTAGTGTTCCAGGAAAATGGTATGTGAAATTGTATTATTTTTCCCAAGGACTCAGATAACGGATTGACTTAAACTACGTAGAATTGTTTTCCTTTTAAATCACTTCAAAAAGAAAGGTATTATTTATATAGTAGGATACTGCATATATATGTAAAAAGACTGAGTAGTTTTTAAGATAGTAACTTCACTCCAATAGATATAAACCCACAATGGCCAATTTCATTAAACCTACTATTGAATTCAAATTCCTGAAAACCTACAGAAAAAAAGATAATGTGTAATACATTGTTCTCTTCCCTCTTTTAAACTTGGTAGTTATTATTAGAATGCCTGCTAATTAGTTAATTTATTCTGTACTTGATGGCTAAGCCAGAGGCTCACAAAAGACTTACAAGTTTTAATTTCTAGACAGACCCAATTCTTAAATCAAGTTTGTGAATTTCATAATTATTTCAGTTTAAACTCAAACATGCCCCTCTAGCAATGTATGAAAAGATGATTAAGCTATTAAGTTAAACATTGGATATTTACTGAAAGGGCCAGAGATTGATAAGGATTACTGTTAGTAACCTTTTAAAGCCATAATGTATCAATTTCAAATTATAGAACATGGTGTAAATGTCATTTATATATTAGAATAAACTGAAACACATAATCACCGTCTCCATGAATCACCATTTAGTTTCATTTCTAATCTTTCAATGCAGACAAAGGTTATTAGGCCACAGACCTTGTTTGCTATTTGATGAGCATTAAGTGCTTAATTTTGATGATTTCACTGATCTTTTATACAAGGGCAGACACAAATTGTTTTCTAAATAAGAGAAGAAAAACTGTATTTACAACCACATTTGTGAATATTTCCTTTCTCTAAGAATGTGTTTAATATTAATTGGAAGTGTAAAACAGACTAATTCTTATCTCTATCGCACTATATAATTTTCATGACACCTTTCAATTTTTCCATGGCAAGAGGACATGCATTCTTCCATTCATTCCCTAATCTATTCAAACAGTATTTATTCAGCTTCAATGATATAAAAGAGATTGTAACAGACCAGTGAAGAAAAAAAATGCATCAACACCATACATTAGAATATATATATATCTTACAGACCAGTAGTTATATATATATATATACATATGGTTTTGATGCATGTTGATATATATTTTAGCCCGGTAGTTTTGACATATGAAGAAATAACTCTATATAAAGGTGAATAATACCATAAAAAAAGAGAACTTTGTTAAGGAGGAGACAGGTTTCAAATGAGCTCAGTAATAATCTCAGTTGAATAATTCCAAGCACAAAGGCAAAGCTTGTACTCTTCCAAAATATCAGAAAACTCAGATTTGGGTGCCCATGGGAGTCAAGCTGTGGTGAAAAGTAAAAGACTTACTTATTCTCCTTATAGTGACTATGTCTCCTAAACTTTAGCTCTACTATTAAAAAGAAGTTTTCTGATTTCATTTGTCTGTTGCAAGTAAGAAAATTCCAAGCTCAACATCTTTCAATGATAATTTGAGGATGTTGCAGAAAAACTGATAACCGGTCTGCACTCAGAAGAAAGGTTAGTAGTCTGCCAAAGCAATTGACCTGCAAAAGCAGAAGGTCAAAAATACCATTTAAACTCTGTCTAGGAGAATGGCCTTGTTTAACACAGAGGGAATGTTGAAAGAGCACTGAAAGGGCTCACAGGGGCCTGGGGGCTCAACAGTGTACATTGAATCACAACAGTCTATGTATAAGACACAACCATGAGATGAATGGCTATAGTCCTCAGAAGAAACTTTCAGTCTTCGGGACTGGTCCCCCCACAGTTTTATACTCAAAGAAATGTCCATATCTCAGTAGCATTAGTTACTGAGGGGAGAACTACTTCAGAGGGTAGTCCCTGCTCATCCTGAAGTAAACTGGACATCTTCTGAGATGAGAGAGTGATGGGAGTTTAGTTCAGAGTAACACCAACCTAACGTCTGTGGAAAATATTCCACAGTTTTTATATATGGAAGATTTTACTCCCATCTTTGCAGAAGGCTTAGAACTTTGCCTAGGGTGGAAAATTACTACCTTTGTTTTGGTCCTGGAACTAATTTTATTATTGATGGTGACCACTAAAAAATATTTGGACCATCTTATAAAATCCTACTATGTAATAATGGTTAGTTGAGAAGTCATAGAGATTATTAGCCCCTTCCATTGCAATGTAAAATACTATTCAGTAATTTTCTAAAGTTTACAAGTAGCTGAAAAATGACTGAAAGTAGCTTCTCTTGACTGCCAATCTGTCTCTTTCCATCATACCATGCTCACTAGCTTAAGTCAAGGTTTTAGGTCTAGAATACTTGTCTACATGATAATGAGCAGAGAACTAATACATAGTTCCTACCTTTTGCAATACACTATAGTCTGTCTTACTTTCCATTCATCAGGGAAGTCAGTGTTTAATAACGTGTATGATCCATTGCTGTGCAACATCCCAAATGCACAGTGTCTTCAAGTGAAGAACACTTCATTCCTTCTGAGTCCTCAGTGCCTGCCACACAGTGTGCTGTACATGCAATAGATTCAAAATAGATTTCAGAGTTGAGCATTCTAGGAATATAAGACAATCTGCTAAAATCCTCTTCAAACTCCATAACCTTTAAAGGCCATGATTCGAAAAACATGATCTTAGCTATCATCTGGTTGTTTGGTCTGACAGGTGTTTTAGCAAGTTCTGTTTTAAGAAGTATTGTTTTAAATATTCTCAAAAGGAATCCTGTCTGCCAAAATGCTATAGGACACCTTGTTTATTGTTGAGTTTATATGCAAAGTTGGATTTGTTTTACCTTTTAAGGTAGCTTTGACATCTATAAAAGGTAAAACTTTTAGATTAGCCACTGTCATATAGGGTAGGACTTAGATGGTGGACAGTCTGAGAACGTTTTAGCACTCCTGTAAATAAATATCCTTAAGAAATTTGCCTAATATTTATTTGTTTTTATTATTATGTTTCTGAGACAGAGTTTCATTCTGTCACCCAGTCTGGAGTGCAGTGGTTGCGATCTCAGCTCACTGCAACCTCTGCCTCCCAGGCTCAAGCAATTCTCCTGCCTCAGCCTCCTGAGTAGCTGGGATTAAAGGCATCCACCACCATGCCCAGCCAATTTTGTATTTTTAGTAGAGACAAAGTTTTGCCATGTTGGCCGTGCTGGTCTCAAACTCCTGACCTCAAATCATCTGCCTACCTTGGCCTCCCAAATTGCTGTGATTTTCTAAATAATGCAATAATATTTGGAAGCCCTCGGCAGCTCCCAGCTGGGCCACCCATTAATGTGGTTCTGTTGCCATGTGCTGTAGAGCTTCAGGAACGATTTGTCAATCTTGAGGGGTGTAAGTACCACTGCCAAGTGCCATACTTTAAGTTTTTCTGAACATGATGTTTCTTTATGCTCTGGCTTCAAACACTATGGCAACAATTAGGTGAGAGGTGACTGTGCTGTCAAGCACATAAGCAGAAGCACAAGAATAGTTTGAGGGGCAGGTGAAGTTTCATTTAACAAAAACATTGGTCCACTATTATTAATTAAGGCACAATTTGAAGCTAGACTTTTCTTTCTGTGGTGAGTCTGAGGTAATCAAAATCAGTCCCTTCAATATCATTGTGGGATTCTCAGATATTCAGATGGTGCAAACAAAGAAATAATTTCATTTATTCCACTGTATTTAGAGTTGAGAAGTAGCAAGGAACATTATATCAGTTTGTCCCCCTAAGGAAAGGTACAGACACCTTGTTTCTTACTGCAAATGATTTAAGCAACTAAGATTTCAGAACCAACTTTCAGAAAACGAATTTCATTAGGAATATCATATCAATTAGTAGCTATTGGTTAGGTTAAAATTTAACTTAGTTTCATCAAATAATTTTTAAAAGCATTATAATTCAGTGATTTTGTATTCATTCCAATTTACAAGATTATGAAAGTGAACATATTCATAAATTGTTTTCTTTCTCTTTTTATTCACTCTATCCACATATCTAAAAGCCAACATTTCTACTTTATTAATAACAACAAAAATGTTATTTTATGTTATTTAGTATAACTGCAGCAAAACAGTAGTGAAATAAACTCAAGCCACAAATACAGGGATTTTCGACCTCTGATTGTAATAAAATCTGACTTTATTTTAGCTAGCATGAGACTAATATATTCAAAATAATGTTTGTAATTCAAAGCAGGAAATCAGTCTAAAAAACTGAATAATAACAAATAAAAATATCAGTAGCATAAATTAACTAAATGTAAGTATTTGCATTTACTCTGAACAAACTCAATTTGGCCTCAGAATTTCTGCCTCTCCAACATGGTTTTAAAAGGCAGAAGTCTCCTTTACTGCTTCCATTACTACAGCCATAAGGCAGCAATGACCTCACAATTGTATGAGATGATGTGCAGATAATGATCATTAAAAGCGTGTTCCATTCAGCTGATAATGTTTACAGGACTGATGCTTACTCTTATGAATCAAAGGCTAACGAAAGCTCAATAGATATTGCAATAACCATAAAGTAGAGGATGCTCTCATAATAATTATGGCTCAATCAAAAGTATTTTCACATGACTTCCTAAAATGTCGTCTTATTAAAGCACAATTACAAATTACTCTCCCAATTTCTGAACTATACAAATAAATAAAAGTGTGCAAAAATAGCAAACTGGGAATGAGTCCTTCAGTAGTTGTAAAACATAGAGTGTATGACCTTGAAAACTGGAATAAAGCTCTGTTCACCTCTGCCACTCATTGAACTCTATGAACTTGTACAGAGGTTTAACTATTATCATTATGACTAATACTTCCTATGGTAATTACTTACTAGTGTTATATGATTTACTTTTCATGTCACTGAAATAAGTATCATTTTCATTCCCTTTTTATATAGGGGAAGACTGAGATCAAAGATGTTAAGTAACTTGTTTGTGGTAACAGCTTTAAGAATTTGAAGCCAAGAAGAGCCACATGCATATACAGGACGTCCCAGAGTTCTTACCTGAAAGCATCTGTATCATAGTTATCTGGTGTTCATTCCATAATATCATCAAGCAAAGGCTTAGCACATAACTTGATGCTTGATGCTTAGTAAATGGTTGCTAATAATAATAAATAATAACAAACTGGGAACTAATAAAAACAACAAAAATTAAAATGTCTTCAAAATAATCATATCTGAGGTAATTATGGCAAAGAGGAAATCGAAGAAATACTACAATCTAAAAACCCATAAGGTATGACTAAAGCCGTATTCAGAAGAAAATTCATAGCTTCAGACATATTTAATAAACAAATAAGAATGAAAATAACTATATAATGTATTCAACTTGAGAATTTTAAAAGAACTGCAAAATTAAACCTAAGGAAAACAGAAGAAATACACAAGATAAAACCTGGGAATAAAGAATTAAGAAAACTATAACAAAATCTTACATAAATATTTGTAAAATTCCTAAATAAAATACTAGCAAATCAATTGCACAACATATGAAAATAATAAAATATGTCCAAGTGAAACTCATTTTGAAAATGTAAGGCTCACTACCCTTTAGGAAATCTGTAAATAAATGACATGTTTTAATCAGTCAGTTCCAGCTAGGTCTGGATAAGGAAAAGAAACCACTTGTAATAAAAAATATAATATAATAAAAAATAAAAAACAGCCATTGATTACTGAATCCAGATCATAAGCACACACTTATGCTGTGTTAAGTGTTGAGGGTGGCGAGAATGAGAATGGAGGTGTATGTATGTATGTGTATCTTAAAACAAAAGCTAGAAGCATGCTTTGTGAATAAGAAGTATTCTTGTTAAAGTAAGGATGTCCACTATTAATTATTACAGTTATTTTGGAACCAATAGTCATTGCAACCAGTCAATAGAGAGAAATCTAAGTAAAGATAATGAAAAGAGAAAGATGAAATTATCTTTTTGTAGAAAGTATAGGTAAAAATAAAGCCTAAGCTAAACAATAAAAATATATTTTCAGACTAACATAATATCAGTAAAGGGCAAGTTTTATGATATATAAAAATCAATCATTTCCCTAAACTAAAGACATGAATTGCCCATTGTTAAAATTAAATGCCCAATTTTTGAAAGGCAGTCAATAGATATTAACTGAATAAATAAGTAAATGATTGAATACAAGCAAAAACAATACATGTCAATTAATGATAGCAACTCAAAACATAAAATAATGTAGAATTAAGAAATTTCTGTAGTCTACATGAAGATGTAAAAGAATAACTGAATTACCAAATTCAATATTATAAATATATACAACATAAATACATAGACACACATATAAATATATATAATGCAATTTGCAGTAATCAGACAGAAAATGTTTATTTTGTAATTCTAAAAACACTTGAAATAAGCCTTGATATTTGAAAAGAGAGAACTGCTGAGGGCTACATGCCTATCATATATTAACTCATATCACAAAACTGTGATCCTGGGCTTCAATATGTATTGACCTATATATAATGTTATTTCTCAGAGTTGGTATTTCTTCTTCTTATTTTTAAAATTTTTATTTGTAACATTAACATTTAGCAAACTTGTCTGTATTTTTAAAATAAGCATGTGCCAATTACTATACGTATAGTATAGTAAATACTATAAAACTTTTTTAAAACAGATGTTAAAAAGATCCAATGGAAGAATGTACTTTTTATATAAGAAAAATATCCTATATGTGAGAATTAAAAGGCTCCCGATAATTAACCATGACCATGAAAACTTGTCTGAAAGAGAACTTTGATTTAAAATTGTTAGAGTTGTCAGAGATCTCCTGAGGGAGGGAAGACACTGCTGATTAAACATCCTCGTTCTAAGTACAGTAATTTATAAAATATTGAACTCTTCTGTCAAATTGCTTTTGATGAAAGCAGAAAGCATCAATGTGTACACAGTCCTAACAAAGGTGTCAAGTTATTATGTACATACATATTAAAATGAAACTTCTTGGGTATATTTCATTAAAGTTATATATCACAAAAATTGCTTTTGAATCTATTCTTGTTTGAGCCAGTTATGATCTAGAAACTATAAGCTAAATTCAGAGTAGGTGATTGTGTAATTAAATGTGCCAAAACTTAGGTACGGTCTTTCTCGGGTCTCATATTTTTTTCTAATAATATGCAGTTTAAATGTCCTGGTCAGTTCCAGGTGGAAGCTGGAGTCTGCAATAATCAACAATCAAGTGAAAATAAAACTTTTCACATAGGCCGGACGTGATGACTCATGCCTGCAATCCCTGCACTTGGGGAGGCTGAGGCAGGTGGATCACAAGGTCAGGAGTTCGAGACCAACCTAACCAAGATGGTGAAACCCCATCTCTACTAAAAATACAGAAATTCTCCAAGTCTGGTGGTGGGCGCCTGTAATCCCAGCTACTCAGGAAGCTGAAGCAGGAGAATCGCTTGAACCTCGGAGGCAGAGGTTGCAGAGATCTCACCATTGCACTCCAGCCTGGGTGACAGAGCGAGACTCAAAAAAAAAAAAAAAAAAAAAACCTATTCACATCAGTTGAATTGTGGACCATATCACTAAATCACCCACCATATTTTAGCCTCCTCTAAATTAGTGTTAAGTTTGTGGTCATGTTCGTTGATTTTAATATTATACTGAGAAGGGCCCTCCCATTTTCACTGTCCTCAATTCCAGCAAGCCTGTGTCCCCTTCAGTGGATACACAAGCCCAAGGCTCAGCCTTCATCAGACAACTGATGGAATTCATATGACCCTTACTTTAACAAAGCAGCTCTACTTTTCGTCCACTTAATCTTGCTGTCACTAGCGTCTAAATTTTGCCCAATCATGGGCCTTTCCTTCAGCGCCACACTTGTTGAACACAGGCTTTCACCTGGTACTTCCATTTCTTGTACTACCTTTCCACTTTGAACCCTTTGAAGTTGACTGTTGCTCCCATCATTCTACGGAAATTTACCTGTTCTATCATAATCTCGGAAAATTATAGAATTTCAAGGGTCCATAGCTATTGCAGTCTTCAGATAAATATTAGTGACTGGCCTTTGGAATTCCATAATTGGAGTCTTCAGACAAATGTTATTATAACATGGCACCCAAGGGTCAGCAAAGCCTCCAAGAAAGATGTCATTTCCAAATCTGTCTCAAGATGCTCTTTGGTGTATTGGGGAGAAAATACTGGCTTAATCTGATTTGATTCCATGATTAAATTTAATTTGTTAGAATTTTTAAAAAGTGAGATAACTTATTAAAAATCTACAAATAACATATGTTTGTCAGGAACCAATAACTGAAGACTCTGAGAGAAAAAAATGACATCTGGGAAATATGAAAATAAGTTTCACTGGTGCTAATTTATGACATTCAAGAAGAGAAAGATTATTGATATAAAATTATCACTGGTATCTAATTAGTGTCCAAGCCTTTCCATGTCAGATGTCATTGAAAGAACCAAAGATAAAGCTTCCTTCTTTGGGTATTAATACAGTATGGTAAAAAACATTTCCAAATCTTCTAAATTTTATGAATCTACTTATTTCATCTTGTGTCTCTTCCTGCTGTTAATTTCTGCGTGACTCTCTCTGATCGGTTTTCTTTCTTGCAAGTGATCACTTCCTCTTTTACCATATTGTGGGCACTCACCTCTCTGCCTGGCAATGGGAGAAAGAATTAACCAGCACAGGTAAGCAGACCTGCAGTAAGTGAGGGAGTGCATTCTTGATTGAAAGGACTAGACACAGGCTTGTCAGTTCTAACCTGACTAGTGTTCTCTCAGGAATACTGAGTTGCAAGATAAGAACGAAGCTTTGATAATCCAAATACACTTTGATAGAACATCAACTGAATGTACTACCAAAAAGAAACATTTTTAAGGTTCTAAATTTTAGCTGGAGGCTGAGGGAATACCAGAAGGAAAATAAATGAAAGCTGCTTGCCACTTCAAAAGCTAATCTTTGTAATGCTTTCATTAGCAGTTTTAAAAAAAACACGTACACACTTTTGAAGTAGAAAAGAAACGATTTTGAGGACTGATTGCTATAGGGTATAGTTTAACTTCCCAGTCTCTCAAAAATGGGCAAGGTCAGGAATTTCTTTTATGGCTATTGGGACTGTACAGTATTTTGTTTGTAAAGGAACTTAAACAGACTCGTAAGAGAGAGATTAGCTGATGAACTCTTTGTTTAGTTCCCTCAATAAAAGATAAGTATCCGTTATATTCAGAATGAAAGAGGAGATGAAAGATTCTTGGTCCTAAAGATACTATCCCCTTAGGCTAGATGGAAAGGAACTTTTTCACTTTTAAATAAACACAGTATAAAAATATTTCAACTAGACCATAAGGAAATTACAATGGGAATGGCAACCAGGAGAACCTAGTCTCCCTGAAATTTCAGCAAAGTGGTTAGGGGATGAAAACAAGTTAAAAATATTGTTAGCTGAATCTAACAAAAGAAAATATTTGTGTTTCAAACCAAAATACATAACTCAAATGCCACACAAGTTTGTAAACAGTAAATTAGGTAAAAGACAAGTTCGTGTCCTCAACAGCCATACTCTAAGATTTTCTACCTGAAGGTCTGGCATTGAGAAAAGTCCTGCCTGCCAGACACAATGTGGGTTTTGCAGCTATGAAATCAATGGTAATACAGATATAACATGTGAGTTGAGACATAATAGAGAATTCCTAATCACACAGTAACCACATAACGTGAATTTTAAGGAAGAAACAATATCCATTACTTATTCTTTTAATACCAAATGATTCTAAACTGCATTTGTGTTATCACAATGGCATGCTTTTCAAAATAGTTTTCATTTTCCCTTGACTATTATCATCAAATACTCCTTGCTGGTGAGCTTCTTGGACACTTGACCTGACCTTTCTGCCATCACTGGGGAACTCCACACATTTATTCCCAACTCATAGCAGTATTAAGATACAGTGACAGTGTCTTTAATTTCTTGCACACAAACAATGTGAAAGAAAAATGTTTTAATATTACTTTGTAACATGGCAGCGTTTGAATGGTGGCAAGAGGGATATAAGACATTTTGAGCAGAAGTAGAATGAATTAATCACATAGTTGGGAATGATGATAAAAACAGTGGCTAGAAGCTACTAAGTACTTTTGTGTGCCCATCACTTTTATTTAGACCAAGTCATAGATAAAATAAAGGTATATAATAGAACTTGCACAGAAACCATAGCAAGCAAGTGGATGGCTGGGAAATAAGTTTATCTGAAGAAAGCAAGCACCTGGAAACTACAGATTAGCTGGGAATGATTTTGGGGGACACTAATGCAGGGTACTGAATTCCAGCATCAGAGGAGAATACTACTTTTATTTTAGAAGTTTAATTAAAGAGACATTGAAGGCTTGCTTAAGTAGGCTGGGAAAAAGGTATTCTTCTGAATAAATTAGTCAAATCCATAAAATGTGCTTTAATTTATGGTTAAGCTTTATTAGCTTATGGGCAATGATGTTAGAGCCATAATTTAAACATTTAACTATTTACAGCCAGATTATTGGTTTTATGTTGGAAAAATCAAATACTAATTTATGAACAAGCATTTAATAGCCTTCTCCCATTCCTTAGCATCCCTTGAAGGGGATGCTCAATTTCTTTATTTTCTTACATTTCTGTGTATTTAAATAATGATACATATTTGCAATCAAAGCATATTAGACATTTTTTTCTTGTACTTGTATTTACTATATGAGGTCCATTCACATCAGAAAGTCAGTGTGTCTCAGAAAAAATAAGTTGGAAATAGATTCTCCCAAGCCTCCTTCTAAATAGATGGTTAGAAAAAATGGTAACCAATTATCAAAAGACAGACAAGTGGCCAACAATCATGAAAAAATGTTCAACATCACTAATCTTCAGAGAAATATAAATTAAAACCACAATGAGATACCATCTGACAGCAGTCAGAATGTCTGTTCTTAAAAAGTCAAAACACAACCGGTGTTGGGGAGGATGTGAAGAAAAGGGGGCACTTTTACACTGTTGGGGGGAATGTAAATTAGTTCAACCCCTTTGGAAAACACTATGGAGACTTCTCAAAGAACTAAAAATAGAACTACATTAGACCCAGCAATCTCGCCACTAGGTATCTACTCAAAGGAAAAGAAGTAGTTCTATCAAAAAGACACCTGCATTCACAAGTGTATTGCAGCGCTATTCACAATAGCAAAGACGTGGAATCAACCTAGATGCCCATTAATGGTACACTGAATTTTAAAAATTTGGTTCATATACACCATAGAATATTACAAAGCCATAAAAAATAATGAAACCATGTCTTCTGTAGCAACATGGATGGACCTGGAGGTCATTATCCTAAGTGAATTATCACTGAAGCAGAAAATCAAATACCGCATGTTCTCACTTATAAGTGGAAGCTAAACAATGGGTGCACATGGAAACAACCGACATGGAGGATTCCATAAGAGCGAGGGAGGGAGAAGAGAAAGAGTTGAAAAACTGTTAATACCTATTGGGTACTATGTTTACCCAGTGACGAATTCAATAGAAGCCCAAGCCCCAGCATTACACAGTATACCCTTGTAACAAACCTGCATATGTATCCCCTGAATCTCAAATAAAAATAAAGAAAAAGAAAAAAGAAAAACAGATTATACAAATGTGACTGTGACTAACACAAACCCTCCAAACAGCTGAAAAGTTCATGTCTACATGATACAGGTTCAGTCATATTATTATAAAAAATGAATAAATAACACATGCTGTTATCAAAGCACAAATTTCAAACTTTAATTGTGAAAATGTACTCTCCTTTTGGACTGTAAGGATATTCTACACCTACAGACAATATTTTTATTACTTCTAAGCCAACAGAAAGCTATATGTAATTAAACTAGAAAATATGTTCCTCTCCTTTAACGTTACTATTAGAAATTCTAGATCAGCAATTAGAAAATCAAATGTAGCAATACTAAGCCCATTTTATAAGAAGACCATACATTCAATTGCATTATTCCTGTTTCCCTGACAACCTGCCAGCATCCATGACCCAACCAAATTCCCAACAGTGTTGCAGAACAGGCTTTTAATAATGCAAAGGCCTTTCTTTCTTTTAGTGGGAGGATGCTTGCTTAGTGAGAATGAAATCGTCCATCAACAATCTGGTCATCGATTTTCATTTCAATATCCCACATGTGACTTAACTTTTGTCAAAGAATTCTCACATTATTTTGTTCTGAATGCTACTTAGAAAGTACATTTATAACTGTGAGATATAATTGATGTCCACGGGCTCTAAATAAATAGCCACTTAAAAACACAATAGTTAGCTTTCTTCCTCCTACTTGTATACCATCAATTATTTTAAATAATATCTTTTAAGTGTTACAATTAGTAAGAAGGGGGCAAAATGATCTTTTACTGAGATATTTTCTAACTGATATTTAAAAACTGCTTTTTACATAATGATCTGAATTATTTTAAGGCATTAATGCAAGATATTTAACTCTACATAATATAACACTAATCTTCACTCTTTAACAAGTTCCTGAGAACCAGACAATATGTTACTCCTGTACATTTGTAAGTAGCAAATTCACTGTGTGATTTTTTAAAACTTTTTGTATTGTAAATCATTTGCCTCTCTTTTCTCTACATTTTGGCTAAAAGAAAGAGAAATCTATTTGCTTTCCTCTGGCTCAGCATTTCATATTAAAAAGTGTCTATCCTACCAGTAATAGCCAAAGTGGTTCAGTTTACTAAAACATGTAGTCTGGTTGTTGTTAATCAATGGCACTTTATTGATTTTGTTGTAAAGAACAAAATCACGCATAAAATATTACATATAAAAACGGAACACTAGGCAAACAAACATTACCAGAGAGGAAATAATACTATTCCTATATGGCTTTCATTGGTTTGCAACCATGGCAATACAATGAGGGAATAGATCTATATATATATATATACACATATACACATACATATATATATATATATTTCAGAAAATAAAAATCTTGCTTTTGAATTTTCTGTTCTTAATTTTTTAATTGGAAAACATTCAAATAATGTTTTAAATGTGATTCCATTAGTTCATTAAAATGGCAATCCTGATCATTTTTATATTGCTTTGTAGTCCCTACCTGTGAATTTAAGAGTACCTTTCTTCTTAGGCTGTTAGTGAATATTCCAGTATGAATGTGCTATTTGCCTACTTACCTTTATCAAATAATGGTAAAAAAAATGACAACAAAAACAAACTGAAAGGTTCATAGAAAGATAGTACTTTCACTACACTAAATTCTAAAACTCCACAGGTAACATAACTATGTTTCTAAAGATGTTTACAAAGATGGATTTAGCACTCTATTTTTTTTAATATACTTTAAGTTCTAGGGTACATGTGCACAACGTGGAGGTTTGTTACATATGTATACATGTGCCATGTTGGTGTGCTGTACCCATTAACTCCTCATTTACATTAGGTATACCTCCTAATGCTATCCCTCCCCCTTCCCCCCTCCTCCAACCCCATGACAGGCCCTGGTGTGTGATGTTCCCCACCCTATGTCCAAGTGTTCTCATTGTTCAGTTCCTACCTATGAGTGAGAACATGCGGTGTTTGGTTTTCTGTCTTTGGCAATAGTTTGCTCAGAATGATGGTTTCTAGCTTCATCCATGTCTCTACAAAGGACATGAACTCATCCTTTTTTATGGCTGCATAGTATTCCATGGTGTGTATGTGCCACATTTTCTTAATCCAGGCTATCATTGATGGACATTTGGGTTGGTTCCAAGGCTTTGCTATTGTGAATAGTGCTGCAATAAACGTATGTGTGCATGTGTCTTTTAGCAGCATGATTTATAATCCTTTGGGTATATACTCAGTAATGGGATGGCTGGGTCAAATGATATTTCTAGTTCTAGATCCTTGAGGAATTGTACTTATTCCAAAACTGAGCACATAGTTGGAAGTAAAGCACTCCTCAGCAAATGTAAAAGAACAGAAATTATAACAAACTGTCTCTCAGACCACAGTGCAATCAAACTAGAACTCAGGATTAAGAAACTCACTCAAAACCGCTCAACTACATGGAAACTGAACAACCTGCTCCTGAATGACTACTGGGTACATAACGAAATGAAGGCAGAAATAAATATGTTCTTTGAAACCAATGGGAACAAAGATACAACATACCAGAATCTCTGGGACACATTTAAAGCAGTGTGTAGAGGGAAATTTATAGCACTAAATGCCCACAAGAGAAAGCAGGAAAGATCTAAAATTAACACCCTAACATCAAAATTAAAACAACTAGAGAAACAAGAGCAAACACATTCAAAAGTTAGCAGAAGGCAAGAAATAACTAAGATCAGAGCAGAACTGAAGGAGATAGAGACACAAAGAGACACAAAAAAATCCTTAAAAAAAATCAATGAATCCAGGAGCTGGTTTTTTAAAAGAATTAACAAAATTGATAGACTGCTAGCAAGACTAATAAAGAAGAGAGAAGAATCAAATAGACACAATAAAAAATGATAAAGGGGATATCACCAGCACTCTATTTAAAGACAGATTAGTGAAGATCAGAGTGGAATGATTACTGCTGGCCACATCTTGTTACACTGCAGTATAACACATCAAAATAATAAAATTGGTAATCTAGCATACTAAATATTTGACATTATATTCATACCCCATCAGTCTTTGTTATTTTTTAAAAGTCCCAGTAACATCACCTCTACATACATATCAACTTCAACTTTTCATTTATTTTTGCTTTCTTCCTGAAAATGACTTTAAAAAAAAAGCTTCCTGAAAATGACTTAAAAAAAGATAATATCACTGTAGGAAGGAGACTACAGAATGTCTAAATGATACATTCCAGTCCTCTGAAAGCTCTGTCTCCACACACACCAGAGAACCTAGTTGGTTCCTCTTAAGAGGTGAGAATCTCCAGCACAAGAATAAATGAGTGGTTAACAATCAAAAAAGAGAACAGGTGGGTCCTCTCCATCTTGGGTACTACTAGTATTGAATTCCAGCTTAGTTCAGTTTAACAAAGATTTACTGGGTACTTAATTCATTCCAGATACTAACTTCAGCTCAGAGGATACAGAAATACATAAGAATATGTTCATGCTTTCCAGGAGTGCCCTATGTAATTGTGAAGTTGTCTGTAAAGCTAGTGTTGATAGCTATCGTGGAGTTACTTCTTAACTGGCATCTCATCTTAAGTGATAACACAGTCTAAAGTAAGCACATTTGGTATATAGAGAAAAAACTGTAAATACTTTAAATTATCCATGGAAATCCAATATATAACATCTTGTACACCATCATTGTCCTGATGGCTTTGCATTCAACATAGTGAGAACCACTGAGTAAAACTAAAGGAAGAATCAAGAGCAAAGTTTTCTGGAAATGACTGGATAGCCAACTTTTCTGTTCATGGTTACAAGACTATTAAGTGAATATGGACGCAATGGAACATCTTAAAGCAGCGGTCCCCAACCTTTTAGGCACCAGGGATGGGTTTCATGGAAAATAATATGTCCATGGATTGGTGGGTTTGGAGGAGGGGGTGAGGATGGTTTTGGGATGATTCAAGTACATTACATTTATTGTGCACTTTATTTCTATTGTTATTACATTGTAATATATAATGGAAAAATTATAACTCACCATAATGTAGAATCAGTGGGAGCCCTGACCATGTTTTCCTGCAACTAGACGGTCCCATCTGGAAGTCATGGGAGATAGTGACAGATCATTAGGCATTAGATTGTTTTCCTGTGTTTTTCTTTTTTGTTTTTTTTTTAGAGATGGGGTTTGGCCATGTTGACCAGGCTGGTCTTGAATGCCTGACCTCAAGTGAACCGCCTGTCTTAGCATCCCAAAGTGCTGGGATTATAGGTGTGAGCCACTGCACCCAGTCTGGCATTAGATTCTTATAAGGAGCACGTAACCTAGATCTCTCACATGCACAGTTCACAATAGAGTTCTCAGTCCTATGAGAATCTAATGATACCACTGATCTGACAGGAGGCAGAGCTAAGACATTAATGAAAGCAATGGGGAGTGACTGCAAATAAAGATAAAGCTTCACTCTGTCTTGTACCACTCACATCCTGCTGCTATGGCCTGGTTCCTAACAGGCCACGGACTGGTCCTAGTCTGTGACCTGGGGGTTGGGGATCCCTGTCTTAAAGAATCCCTGCTTGTCTGCTTGTTAATTCTATTTTAATACTAAACCTCACTTCTCTAAACTAAACCAAGGTTGATTTTGTTTTTGTTAGGCTTAAAAGTAATACACTTAAAGGCTGGCACACAATAGGTACCAATAAATGTTTACTGGATTTTATCTAAATATTTCTTTATCAAATTTACAACTTTGAAAAGTATAGAGAAGAACTGGAGTATGTGCTTCCTTATCTTTTCAAATGATGCCAATTACTGTGGCCCTACTTAATAGCCATCATGCTTCTGTTCTTGAACATTGAATGCAATGGATCAAGTTGCATTTCACTCCTCATTGAGAGCTAGATTCTAAAATTAGCAATTTAAGTTAAATGCGATATGATGCAACCCACTGCATGAAATATAAAATTGTTATTGGTGTTCAGAGAATAGGATTTAAAGCTAGGTGAAACCTCTGTGAACGTTTTATAGAGTGGATGAAGTACATACAGAGCATTCTAAATTATGTATAAAAGTTAGACCAGCAAAGAAAAAATGAAATGGTATCCTAAGTAACACTAAAGGTGAAGAGATAAAGTCAGGAACACCATAGTTTGTGCAAAGAGCAACATATCTTCCAGTATCATTGTAGTCTAAGACCCAAAGATAGAGTTAAGAAGATTTGGATCATGGAAGGCTATTTATTTAATGCTAAGGAGACTTGCCTTTATTGCATAGGTATTAGGGAGGCCTTCACACATTTTGATTAAATGAATGGCATGTTTGGATGTTTATTTAAAATATATTTAGTTTTCTTTAACTGAAGTGCAAAGAATGGATATAAGGCCAGTAGAATGAGAAAGTGGGAGATTAGTTAAAAGATTATAAGCCTTGAGTTAGGGTAGTGGTGACAAGAAATAGAGAGCAGGAAAAAAATAAAGAAACATTTGGAGTTAATTTGGAACTTGATAGTTGATTCAGTTGCAGTGAAAGAGATGTGCCAAAAAGAGATGGATAATGCCTGTGTCCAGCAAACTAGGCATGACTGGTTGATGATGATATCACTGTAGGAAGGAGACTACAGATTGTGTAAATGATACATATGAGTTTCCTGTGGATTACTGAGAAGATACGGTCACTAGATATTTTGATATACAAGACTAAATAAGCATCAGAGAAGGGACTAAGGCAGGGGATATGGACTTGACAGTCTTCAAAATATGAGTGATAATTGGCCAGGCATGGTGGCTCACACCTGTAATCCCAGCACTTTGGGAGGCTGAGGTGAGCAGATCACCTGAGGTCAGGAGTTAGAGACCAGTCTGGCCAATGTGGTGAAACCCCATCTCTACCAAAAATACCAAAAATTAGCCAAGCATAGTGGCGGGCACCTGTAATTCCAGCTACTTGGGAGGCTCAGGCAGGAGAATCGCTTGAAACCAGGAGGCAGAGGTTGCAGTGAGCTGAGATCGCTCCACTGCACTCCAGCTTGGGCAACAAGAGCGAAAATCTGCCTCAAAAAAAAAAAAAAATGTGATAATTGAACCCCTGAGAGTAACAGAAATTGATAAACGGCATCCCAAGGAAAACAACTGCTAAGCAGTAGGCAGTTCATGAGTTGTCAGAAGACAGGCAAGAAGAAAAACAGAAGAGGAAACAGAAGTAGGAGGGAGCCTCAGGGAAGAAACACAGTGGCTACAAGCTCCGTACAACCTGAGCTTCTAGGCACAGCTTCAGTGCAGCAGGAGACACACTAGAGCACAATGTGTTGAGTAGCGAAAGTAAAGTGTGGAAGTGAGTCAGCTAGTGTAGACACTCAAAGAGCTTAGCTAAGGAAAGGAGAGACCAAAGAGTGATAGCTAACGTGCAACATGGAGTCAGGTTTTGGTTTTGTTTTAAGATGAGAATGTAACCACAGAGAAAAATGATATCCAGCAAGTTTTATTTTGTGCTAACACTGATTGATCAGTGGTGGCTGTCTGAACACAAGGTCAAGAACAACTGTGATGCCTGCATAGTTCAGTAGGAAAAAGAAAGCAATGACTGATGATGAGTGTCTTCTAAAAGCAGGAGAGGGGAGTAGTGTCACAGATGTTCCACATTTACCATTCCTTTACAGGCTTACTTCAAATGGCTACGATTATTCACAGATGAGATGCATATTGAGGATACCAGCTAGTAAATATTATAGCTTACTGATGATAAAAGGAAAGGAGCGTTGAAGAGCAAGGTAATACTCAAAAGTTACTAGAAACAGTCAACTGAGTAGCTATGGAAATCGACATCCCTGCAATTCACTGATTTGGTTGCGAGAAGAATATTAGCAAAATATGAATATGAATACTATAGAAGAGAAAAATATATTTTCCTTACTCATTGCCAGGGTCCTGGCTGAAACTCCTTTAAAAAAAGACAGATCAGTAAGAGAAAAGCATGACAAATTCATTTTTTAAAAGTTTTACATAACACAGGAACCTTCAAAAATAAAGATCCAAAAACCCCAAAACTGTACTTTTATGCTAAGTCTGATGAAATAACTGGATAGTTGTAGAGAAACATGATTGGACAATAAGGGGTGGGATCTAATGGTAATAAACAGTGAGAAATTTCAGCAAGGCCTGTTTATTCAAATTATTTCCTGTGTCTCAGTATAATATTCCTTCCACCCCAGGTACAGGGCAGGATCTCTCAGGAATGAAGGTGTTATACTCACTTTTAGGCAAGGTAGGTCACAGAATTCCTTTATAGAACCTGCTTCAGGGGAGAAAGGCAGGAGAAGGTCAGAGTAACTTGCTCTGTACTTTTCTCAGGTGTCAAGGGGCCATATTCTGGGGCATGATGTTCTGAATCCCCACAGTGCTAAGGTGTTGTTTTCTTAATGTTTTTTATTTACAGTGTACAATGTGACTTCTTCACACATTAAGCTAATTAACATATCCATCACCTCACATACTTATGTTCATGGTGGTAAGACCACTTAAATCTACGCTTAGCAAATTTCAACTATACAATACATTATTATTAACTATAGTCATCATGATGCACAATAGATACCCAGAGCCTATTCAACCTAATGGGAACTTTGTACCCTTTGACCAATTAATAATACATTGGAAGGGAAGGGTCATGAAAGAAAGAATATACTTCCACTCCTTTAGGACATTCAGTCTTTCTGATTTTGTTTGTTCTTTTTTTCTTTTTCTTTTTTTTCCTTTCCATTCATTGCTTCTCATCTAGGCTTTGCTGCCAGGAAATTGGGAGGTGTTCTTTGTGCTGTTGTGATATCACCATTCCTCTAGAGCTGGGAGTATATTGGCTTGGGACAAGAACAGAACCACATGGATCATGAATCCGATCTCCAACTGCATGTCTCAGACCAGCAATACACACTGTTTGTGAGTTGAGTACTAGAAGAAATAATGGCTACCTCAAAGCCTTGACTTTAGCAACAAAGAATAGAGATAGACGGGTATGTATTAGCGACTTAGGTACAATAACCCTACCAAATAATTGGCCTTGGATTAGCCAATCTAAGCAAAAGGAATTTCCCTGTACTCTAGATCTTCTATACACATAGTTCCAAGGCATCTTATCCTTAGCATGGACCAGTATACAATGCATGTATACTAGTAATGAATTATCTAAAACATACTTGAGTAATTTAATTAGGAAAAGCACTCTTTTTAAAATTTATTTCATTTTTTTAATTTTTTTTGAGACAGAATCTCACTCTGTTGCCAGGCTGGAGCAATGGCTTAATCCCGGCTCACTGCAACCTCCACCTCCCAGATTCAAGCGATTCTCCTGCCTCAACCTCCCGAGCAGCTGAGATTACAGGCATGCACCACCACGCCCGGCTAATTTTTGTATTCTTAGTAGAGACAGGGTTTCATCATGTTGGCCAGGATGGTCTCGATCTTCTGACCTTCTGATCCACCTGCTTCGGCCTCCCAAAGTGTTAGGATTACAGGCGTGAGCCACCACGCCCAGCCAGGAAAAGCACTCTTAAAGTGGCTGAGTTGTAAATTTTCTCATTTTTATGACTATTGTCTGATAATCATGGATATTTTACCATAACTGATAATCTTAAGATCTGCTTTATCTAAAACTGATTAAGTATAAAAAATGAGCCTAAGTGTCTATTAAACAAAGATATTATTTCCTGTATATCCTTGCACGAACTTATTAAATATTCATTGTGTTATTTTCCCCCTTTCTTTATTTTTAAAAAACGTATTCTCCAACGTGGAAGGGCTTGTTCTGACTGTGACTTAGCAGTGGGAGAGGCCCACGTTCAGCAGGTGTGTGTTCTAAAATTCACTCTATGCATTCTAACTCACTACCAACCCTTTTCTAAAGGCCACTCAACAATGTTAAAACGTGAGTGATCTGGGTATGTGAAATATTACATCCAGTCAACATTCTGAGGGCTAACCTGATAGGTATGATGAATATATGTATTAAATTTTGTGTTTATCATTTCCTGAATCAGGGGAATATAATCGGACTGAAACAAATGTTATATTAAAGGTAAAAATAATCAGCAAACTTGAAACGCTATTTCTTTTTTCTTGTACGTACCAGAAGTGATCTGGATACTATCTAACTGCAGAACATAGTTTCTTAATTGACAAATTATCTTTCCCATTTTCTTAAAGCAATTGCACCCCCTATTTCTATTTTTTATTATCTGAAAGATATTTTAATTATTTAACAATTGTTAAAGATGTTCTGTTCTATCACATCCCTAAACATAAATCTCTGATGATTTTGTCTGTATCAATCCTTTCTTTTCCTTATCCCATTTAGTACACTACTGGTAGAAGCTGCTTCTAAGCTCTAGAGGCCATATTTGTTAATTTTCTTAATAATGTCTATCCCCAAATCCCTCAACTATTTGGTTTCACATCCTGTAGCTTTTCAATTACAAAAATGTAATATGAATATATAAATATCTTTCTTGAAAAACATAGTGCTTGGCAAAATAAATAAAATGCAGACTTATTTTAGCACAGGTAATGAGAAAATCAATGTAAAGTTAATCTGTCCTGCAATAATGAAAAGTCCTCTAAAATTTTGTACATTGTACATGTTAATCTGTCCTGCAATAATGAAAAGTCCTCTAAAATTTTGTACATTTAAAATTATTACTGATCACACTGACATTTCTTAAATAATATAACAAAGATGTTTATCAACATCAATGAGTTAACATTGTAGAGGCATAGATGTTGACATAAAAATGAAGAAAGGGAGGCTTTCAAAAAAATTTTAAGGCACAGAGCAGGAGGATTTAGTATTTGAAAGATGGAACGGGATTACACAATTAAATGATAAGAGGGGGAAGCTCTGAAAAATTTCAGAGAATAGGTTGTATGAAAACAAAGTGGAAGAAGTGTAAATTGAAGGAGTATTAGAAAATAAGTGAGCCAGAGAAGAGAGGAAGGAAATCAAGGAGTCAGAATAACATTTTGCATATTTGTAGACACATGTGTAGGCACATCCATTATGTAATACATACTCTTTTGTGTGTGTGTGTGTGTGTGTGTTTAATCTCAGATATTTTTTCTGTATCAGTCCTTTCCTTTCCTTATCCCATCTGGTACACTAGTAGAGGTTGCTTGCAAGCTCTTGAAAAAAAGAAATATATACTTTTATATACACACACATATATATATTTACATATATACATATATATGTGTATATATAAAAGTATACATATGTCTATAATCTTTAGCTGAAAAGTTTAGAACTTTGAGAGACTTGGGCTATGCCGGTGCCCCCACATACTGCTAGGCTGCAGAGTCCAGTACAGCTGCAACAAGTGTAATAATAAATACGACTGTGTTTGTTTCTTTTGCAAACTCGCCTGCCCCACAAGCCTCCCCATTGCTCCCAGGAATTCATGCAAGGCAGTCACACTCTGAAGCCTGTGGGAGGGCAAGGGAAAGAAAGGATGGGCAAATTAGCTATAATTGGATCTTATTAACTTAGTCATTTAAATTGCTAATCTGTTTCCAAGTAGGCTGATTTGTAAATAACTCATCTTGAGCTGACTGAATTTGGCTTTTCTAACCCTTGCTTGTAATTGGAAGGGAACTGAATAAGTTATTGTTTATTTCCCTTTTATTACATTTTAAAAATGAATGGTTAAAATTATCTGGACACATTAGAATTAGAACTGAAATTTTATGTCCACCTAGGCAAAGGGAAATAGGAACACTTTTACACTGTTGGTGGGACTGTAAACTAGTTTGACCATTATGGAAGACAATGTGGCAATTCCTCAAGGATCTAGAACCAGAAATATCATTTGACCCAGTCATCCCATTACTGGGTATATACCCAAATGATTATAAATCATGCTGCTATAAAGACACATGCACACATATGTTTATTGCAGCACTATTCACAACAGCAAAGACTTGGAACCAACCCAAATGTCCATCAGTGATAGACTGGATTAAGAAAATGTGGGACATATACACCATGGGATACTATGCAGCCATAAAAAAGGGTGAGTTCATGTCCTTTGTAGGGACATGGATGAAGCTGGAAACCATCATTCTGAGCAAACTATTGCCAAGGACAGAAAACCAAACACTGCATGCTGTCACTCATTGGTGGGAACTGAACAATGAGAACACTTGGACACAGGATGGGGAACATCACACACCCAGGCCCGTCATGGGGTGGGGGAAGTGGGGAGGGATAGCATTAGGAGATATACCTAATGTAAATGACAAGTTAATGGGTACAGCACACCAACATGGCACATATACACATATGTAACAAACCTCCACGTTGTGCACATGTACCCTGGAACTTAAAGTATAATAATAAAAAAAAGAGTATGATTACCAAATGCCTACATTTTACAAGGGTTCAATTAACTTTCAGAGAAATATCATGCAAACCTAGTTAATATAATTAAAGGCAGTACAATCAGGGGAGGGGATAGAATTTTTTAATAAATTGCCCCAAAGGCCCGTATCTATATAGATACATCTATAGATATCTATGTCTATATGTATAGATATATAGAGATGGGAAAGAGAGATTTATAAGCCTACAACACAAAAATTTTAAATTGCCTTTTCCTTTTAAAATAAATCTTTATATGATCCAAGAGACATAAAAAAAGTAAGGTAAAATAATATAAAAGTTGCCTTCTCTCTGAGTCACTTTTAGAAAAGAAAATTTCCAACGATTGGAGAAGATAGTATTCAGAGTAATATAACATTAAAATATGAAGAGATGTAATACAGTAAATATATTACACAAATTGAAAGGACTTAATATAGGTAATAATTATTACTAGACTTTAAGTCTTAAGAGGATAAATTAAATAATCTTAATTTATTAATTAATATACTAGATAATATACAATAAATGTCTTTATGTTGGTTTGTAACTTCCTTTCAAAAGATTAAAGTGTCCTTACATTAAAAAATAAAAATATATAATACTGCTTGACACACATGTATACATGCTATGTATTGTTACGTGTGTGTATGTGTGTGTGTGTGTGCCTACTAATCAGACTTTTTAAATGTATACTTGTTTCATCATAACATAATGCTTCCCTGTGTTGAAAAATCCTATGGGCTATAATTTCACTGTTATCTGAGTTAGATGATGCAATTTAAAAAGTACAATTAGAAAGGCAAAGAATTGTGCTTTTACTCAATTTTACTTACAGTACAGTGTTCAGTAAATATTTGTGAGAGTAAATGAATGAGGAGAGAGGCTATTCCATAGCCTTGTTTCTCCTTTTCTTTAAAAAAAAGTCCTATCAAACATAAATAATAAAATAGCAGCTCTGAAAAACTATTTCTATTTCTTCAGTTATAGCAAATAAATTGAGATATCTTGATCATCTGTTTATGTCTCCATTAAGTATTCTGAGAGGGGCCTTTTTATTAATCTTTTCTTCAATTTTGTATTGTGTTCTAATGATGCAAATGATTTAATCTATAAACAGTTCACAAAAACCTAAATTCACTGCCTCAGTGTCTTTATATCAAGTATCTCAGCTTCCTTAAGAAAGGTACAATGAGAATTCAGAACTGTAAAACAAAAATAGATTATCAGAGAAGAGTTTTTACATTTTATATTTGTTTTTAAAATATTTCAGCATCAAACACAATATGCTTTAGTGATGTAGTCTACTTTAAATCATGGTTTTTAATTGGTTTTCTTTTTTATTGGTTGCAATAACAACCTCTTTCCTGAAATGTGTACAAGTTGGGCAGAAAACTCAGACTTTATGCTACTTCTACTGTAATCAAAATATATGCTGAAGGTACAAACACAGAAGTTAGAAGACCAAGAAGTGTTGTCCCTGATCTTCATTTTAGAATAAACTGCATAAGAAGAAATGAGGCAAAGGGAACGGATCCAATAAACGTCTCAATGTTCTGTTCTAATATAAATATGAAAGGGATACTGATCAATGATGTGAATGATGTGATATCCATTAATTTTGGCAGGAAGAATATTACTACTTTACCAAGAACTGAATGACCCATTTTCACACTGGCTTTTGGAAATACAAAGAACAAGCATAGATGGCATAGATACAGATGTACACTTCACAGAGTCTCAGAGAAAAAGTGTGCCTCTGCTTCCTGCTGCCATCTCTATTCAAATATTACAAGGAAGGAAAGAGAGATCCCTCAAAGCGATGATATTTCCAGCTAATGTGAACAATGGTATTAAAGAAAATGAATAAACAGGCAATACAATGCCTATCTTCTACAACATTGAGACTATTCAAGTTTATTAACAAGAATAGCCACTAATATGTTACATTTTAATATCTTCCACTGAACACTGTTTTTATCAGAATAAGTTTCAAGATATAATATGTCTCACATAATAAATAAGTATTTAGTTATAATGGAGAATACTGGTTATTCCCAATGAGGGCAGGAGGGGGATCGTGTCAAGAATTTGTTACAGTTTCAGACAATATTAATGCATTAATTTACCTGTATGCTGATGAAAAAAAAAACAAATAAGTTTCCATAATTGAGATGCACAGTTCCCTCTAAATATACATACTTATATTGAAAGGGATACAAAATCTTTATCCTTTCTAGAAGATGATCCATAATATGTATTATGGTTTTACTGAAATATATTTTTTCTTGCAAAAAATGGCAGAAAAAGATGACCAAGAGATTACTACTCTGGAAAGGAGACTCACAAAGATTTAGAAAAAACTTGTTTTCAAGCATGACTTAATTTTCATTAACTGCAAGATCAAAGATCCTTAAAGCAAGTAAATTTTGTATTTATGATTCACATGCCAAAACCAACCTCACTTTGTCCATTTTTCACTCCTATGTTGAAGAATGCAGAAAATTATTCCCTGGAAAAAAATAATCAAGGTAATCTCACTTTAATATTATGAGAGCTACATATAAATGCAGGAATATTAACATAAAAGTCCTAATTGGTTACATTTTATGGCAAGAAATGATACCAAGCTATAGTTTGGCTTTGTTCCCACCTAATCTCATCTTGAATTTTAGCTCCCATAATTCCCATGTGTTGTGGGAGGGACCCAGTGAGAGGTAATTGTAGCTCCCATAATTCCCATGTGTTGTGGGAGGGACCCAGTGGGAGGTATTTGAATAGTGTGCGCAGGTCTTTCCCACGCTGTTCTCATGACAGTGAATAAGTCTCATGAGATCTGATGGTTTTATAAAGGGGATTTCTCCTTCACACTCCCTCTTGCCTGCCACCACGGAACACATGCCTTTGCTTCTCCTTTGCCTTCTCCCACGACTGTAAGGCCTTCCCAGCCCTGTGGAACTGTCAATCATTACACCTCTTCCCTTTATAAATTACCCAGTCTCAAGTATGTCTTTATTAGAAGCATGAGAACAGACTAATGCAATAAATTGGTACTGGTAGAGAGGGATGCTGCTGAAAAATACCCAAAAATGTGAAGCAACTTTGGAACTGGGTAACAGGCAGAGGTTGGAACAGTTTGGAGGGCTCAGAAGAAGACAAGACAATATGGGAAAGTTTGGAACTTTCTAGAGAGTTGTTGAATAATTTTGATTAAAATGCTGATACTGATGTGGACAATGAAGTCTAGGTTGAGGTGCCTCAGATGGAGATGAGGAACTTGTTGGGAACTGGTGCAAAGGTGACTCTTGTTATGCTTCAGCAAAGGGACTGGGAGCATTTTTCTCCCTGCCCTAGAGATCTGTGGAACTTTACACTTAAGAGAGATGATTTAGGGCATCTGAGGAAAGAAATTTTGAAGAAGCAAAGCATTCAACAGGAAGCAGAGCACAAAAGTTTGAAAAGTTTGCAGCCTGAGGATGCAATAGCAGAAATTTTCTGAGAAGAAATTCAAGGTAGCTGCAGAAATCTGCATAAGTAACTAGAAGCCAAATGTTAATCACCAAGAAAATGGGGAAAATGTTTCCACAGCATGTCAGAGACTTTTGCAGCAGCCTCTCCCATCACAGGCCCAGAGGTGTAGAAGGAAATAATGGTTAATTGGGCTGCACTCAGTAACCCTCTACTTTGTGCAGCCTAGGAACTTTGTGTCCTGTGTCCCAGCTGCTCCAGCCATGGCTAAATGGGGCCAAGGTACAGCTCAGGCAGTGGCTTCAAAGGTTGGAAGCCCCAAGCTTTTACAGCTTCCATGTGATGTTGAGTCTGCAAGTGCACAGGAATCAAGAATTGAGGTTTGGGAACCTCTGCCTAGATTTCAGAGGAGGTATGGAAATGCCTAAATGTCCAGGCAGAAGTGTGCTGCAGGGGAGAAGTCCCTATGAACAACTTCTGTTAGGGCAGTGCAGAAGGGAAATGTGGGGTGTGAGCCCACACACAAAGTCCCCACTGGGGCACTGCCTAGTGGAGCTGTGAGAAGAGGGCCACCGTCCTCCAGACCCCAGGATGGCAGACCCACCAAATGCTCACACTGTGCACCTGGAAAAGCCACAGAAACTAAATGCCAGCCTGTGAAAACAGCTGGGGGGCAGGGTGGGGTGTGTTATACCATGTAAAGCCACAGAGGTAGAGCTGCAGAAGGCCAGGGAGCCCACCTGTTGCATCAGCATGACCTGGATGTGAGACTGGAGTCAAAGGACATCATTTTGGAGCTTTAAGATTTGACTGCTCTGCTGGATTTCAGACTTGCAGGGGCCTATACCCCCTTCATTTTGGCCAGTTTCTCCCATTTGGAATGGCTGTGTTTACCCAATGCCTGTATCTCCATCGTATCTAGGAAGTAACTAACTTGCTTTTGATTTTACAGGCTCATAGGCAGAAAGGACTTACCTTTTCTCAGAAGAGACTTTGTACTGTGTACTTTTGTTTTTTATTTATTTATTTTTATTATTATACTTTAAGTTCTAGGGTACATGTGCATAACGTGCAGGTTTGTTACATAGGTATACCTGTGCCATGTTGGTGTGCTGCACCCATCAACTCATCAGCACCCATCAACTCGTCATTTACATCAGGTATAACTCCCAATGCAATCCCTCCCCCCTCCCCCCTCCCCACGATAGGCCCCGGTGTGTGATGTTCCCCTTCCCGAGTCCAAGTGTACTTTTGAGTTAATGTGAAATGAGTTAAAACTTTGAGGGACTGTTGGGAAGGCATGACTCATTCTGAAATGTGAGCACATGAGATTTGGGAGTGGCCACAAGAGGACTAATACAGTTCATCTGTGTCCCCACCCAAACTAGCTCCCATAGTTCACACATGTCATGGGAGGAACCCTATGGGAAGTAATTAAATCACGGGGGCAGGTCTTTCCCATACTGTTCTTGTGACAGTGAATAAGTCTCACCAGATCTAATGGTTTTATAAAGGGGAGTTCCCCTACAAAAGCCCTCTTGCCTACTGCCATGTAAGACAGGCTTTTACTTCTCCTTTGCCTTCCACCATGATTGTGAGACCTTCCCAGCCATGTGGAACTGTGAGTCTATTAAATCTCTTTCCTTTAAAAACTGCCTAGTCTCGGGTATGTTTTTACTAGCCATGTGAGAACAGACTAAAACACAGGGTACATACAGAATAGGTAGGTTTTGATGGGCTTGAACTTAAAGGCACTTGACATTCTGGGGGTGTCATCTTAGTCTACCACAAGTGTTGGTCATTTGCAGCAATGCAGACCTGGATTCAAATGCTGGCTCCAACACGTACCTTATGCAGGCAAACTAATTCAACTCTAAGCTCTGAATTTTTTTAAATTTGTAAAATAGAAAAAAAAATTAAATAAACCAACCTCACATAGCTGTTATAAGGACTATCTAAGAAAATATTTATGAAGGATTTAAAACTATGCCTGGAACAAAATAAATGGTCAAAAAGTTGTCCTTAGAGTTGAGTGGTGGTTGCTGCTCTTATTGTTGGGGTGGCTAATTTATGTGTAAAAGAGGCCTGTGGTCCAGAACAGTAGGCTCAGAGAAAGTGAAATGCCTTGAGAGGAGAAAACTGAACAAAGATATTTTATTTCAAAGCCGACTTAAAAATAAAATTTTAGCTTCTTTAAACTAGCATTGTGGACTTTGGCATGAATTCATACAGCAGTTCAATCTAATTTGAGAAAAGACTGATCACTGCTTTTGGGGAAAGCAGGTACTAAATTGCCAAGTTAATGAAAGCACAACAAGCATTGTATATGAAGGCATTTTATTAAAAAACAGCAATTTAAATTATTATATTTATGATTAACTAGTTTTTGACAGTACAACTGCTTGAGGCTTTAACAAATTTCTTCAAGAGGTTTCGTTTTGAAAATTTTATGACAAAACCTGCCTGTGGTCCCTTGCCCTTTCATTAATAAATATAAAGGTGTATTTGGTTTTCTTTGCACATGTAACTTTTGCTAAGAGAGGTCTGGTATTGGCATTTTTTACTCCATTTATAAAATGGTAAGTAATATTCCCCAAATCTATGACCTTATAATGTTTAAATAGTATAAAAATTGGAAATGATCTGCACACTTTTCAGGAATTTAAAAAAAAGTTTCATCTTGTTCTATAAATTGATTCCTGAATCCACAGATCAGGGCACAGCAATGCAGACTGACTGTACATGGCAGAGAGTGGGTGGCAGATGTATTCCAGGAGAAAAATTCAGTAATACAGCAATCCACAGTGCTGGTCACTGCAGATAGGGAAACACCCCTCCAGTGTACTTACTGTGATAATTAAGTTTAGCTGGAATTGTACTTTATTAGGAGAAGAGGGAAATCCTAGAACAGCTCACAAATACCAACTCTTAAATGAGCTGCACAGAGTAAAACTAACTGAACTTCTTTGGACTGATGTGCATACATATCAAAGGAGACGTTATCAGTACTAACGACCCAGTCATAGCTAATGATTTTATGGCTAACCAGAGGCCTGGGTAGTTGTGCTAAACATACAGAATGGCTTTGCAGAACCTCACGGTGTTTTTGTTCTCAGCTGAACTTTTTAATGAACTATGAAATGATCCAATAAAATACTTTCAAGCATGAAGCATACTGTGTGACTTCATGATGATGGGATTTAAGAAGCCAGAGCTAAATCTAAAGACTTAAGAGAATGAAGAATCAAAACTCAAAAGCCTCACAGAAACTATCAGAAAAATCAATATGATTTGGTTGAGGAAAAGAGGAGTTTACTGCATCTTTTTTTAAGAGCAAAGAAACATTTTTTAGAAGACTTTGGTGAGAACTCAGTTATGGTCCCATCTCTAAGACATTCACTCACAAAGAGAAAAGGATTAATACTGGTTGGCTTATACCAATCAGAATTTACTCCCAAGAAAGGGAAAGCATCCCTTTCTTTGACCTGTTGAAATATAAATATAATATGCATTCTAAATGCAAAGAAAATGAGAGAAATGGTATTTGGACAGGCAGATAATACATGCCCTTTATACTCTGATAGTTGTGATAGGAATTAAAGTTCCTTGAAGACAGTTTGGTAATATGTCCTTCAAAGTACACATCTCTTTGGATTAGAAAATCTACCTCTAAAACTGTCATCATAGAAACTAATCAGAAAGTGTGTAAGAGTGTATGTATAAAACTATATCAGGAATATATAATCTCAGAAATGCAAAAAAAAAATGTGTCCATTAGAGGGAGATATGTTAAACAAGTAATAAATGTTCACATGGTGAATAATATGTAGCCTTCCTAAAGGATGATTTGTAAGAATATTGATGATAGCTTGTTAAACAATCATGCTAAAACTTTTAATGTAAATATAAGTACTGAAGCAAAAACAAAAATCCCCAAATGTTTGGCAACAAGATATTAACAACAGCAAGAGGTAACTATTATTTTCTTATTTACACTTATCTTTATTTTCAAAATCTTTAATAAGTAAATATTTTTAATTAGGTAAAAAAAAAACAAAACAAAACTATGTCTGTGAAGAAAGAAAGGGAGGTAAGAACAGAAAAACATAGACTCCTAGACAGTAAAAGCAATAGGTTTAGATATTTTTATAACACCATAATATATTGAGAACAAGAACATACTGGAAACAATGTCAATGTCCAAAGCCAGAGGTCTTATTGAAGAAACTTGTATAAACATACAAAATGAAAAAAACAACAACTGATAAAGTCACCTTGTAGAAATATATTTATTGGCATAGAAAGATGCTGCCAACATATTGAGGACTAACGGCCAGTTACAATATTTCATAGTCAAGATACTGACATTTTTGTTTTTTTAAAAAACAGAAACTAAATGCAAGTATATATTTGTACATAGACATTATCCCTAGGTGGTAGTATATCCATGGAATCTATTTTATTGTTTAAGTTTTTTAACTTTTTTATTCAATTTTCATACAATAAATATTCATTGAAAAGTTTCTATTATTCATCGGCAAGAAAAAATGCTAAATGAAAGAAAACATTGCTTGTTTAATGGAAGAATCAATTTAAAGGGGATTATGTATATTATACATTCGTTTCCTGTTGCTGCTACAGCAAATTATTACACACCTGGTGGCTTAAAGAACATAAGTTTATTATCTTATAGTTCTATAGATCAGAAGTTCAGTAATCATCCCCTAGACTAAAACCTAGGTGCTGGTAGTGTTGCATTCCTTTCTGGAGATTCTATGGAAGAACCAATTTCCTTATTTTTTCCTGCTTTCAAAAGTCACCTGTATTCATTGGCTTGTGAACCTTCTACCCTCTTCAAAGCCAGAAAGGCCACATCTGTAACCTTTTTTCCATGATTGCATTGCTTTCTGACCTCAGTTGGGAAAGAGTCTCTGCATTTATAGACACATGTGATTAAACGGGGCCCACCTGGATAATCTTTCCCCCTCATGTTTCACAACCTTGATCATATCTGCAAGTCTCTTTTGCCATAAAAGGTAACATATGCACAGATTCTGGGGATTAGGTCATAGACATCTTTTGGGTACCATTATTCTACTTACCACACAGATTATCATGAATGCCTATTATAAATATGGTCTTTACAAATGAAACTTCAACTTACAAAGAAAACTCATTCACTACTCCTTATGTCACCTCACCTTGTATTTCTCATATCTTAATAGTGATTTGAAAAATGACATGCCTATCTATGTAAATTTTAAAATTGTAAAACACACAGATGAAAACCTAGCATAAACCTTTGTGACTTTGGGCTCAGCAAAGATTTCTTCAATAGCACAACAAAAACACAATCTATAAAGATTGATAAAATGTACTTCATCAAATTAAATGATTCTATTCTTCATAAATACTACTTAGAGAATGAAAGTACAGGGATAATACTTGCAAACACACATTTGATAAAGAACTTGTATCCAGTATATTTAAAAACTTCAAAATTCTAGAATAATAAAACAAAATGTCCAATTAAAAATGGGCAAATTATTTGTGTAAACAATTTACCAGGAAAAGCATATAGCAAATAACACATAAAAGATGTTCATCATCATTAGTTATTAGGGAAACGGAAATTAAACTACAATAAGGTACCTATTTAATACCTATTAAATGGCTAAAATTAAGGAGACTGAGCATATCAAATATTGGTGGGGAGGTAGGACATCTGGAACTCACATGAACTACAAGTAGAAATGTAAAATGATACAACTGTTTTGAAAAACAGTCTGGTAGTATCTTAAAAAGCAAAACACGTACCTTATAAATGATCTACACTTTCACTTCTAGGTCTTTAATTTAGAGAAAGGAAAGCAACATCCATAGAAAGAATTTCACATAAATATTTATAGTAGCTAATTTTGTAAAGATATCTCCAAACTAGAAACAACCCAAGTGTCCATTAACAGATGAAAGGATAGACAAAATGTGGTACATCCATAAAATGGAATATGACTCACCAAGGAAAAGAATTCTTAATGCATGTAAGAAGAATAGCTCTCAAAATCATGTAGAGTACACCTATAATCCTAGCACTTCGGGAGGCTAAGGTGGGAGGATTACAAGGTCAGGAGTTTGAGAGCAGCCTGGCCAATATGGTGAAACCCTGTCTCTACTAAAAATACAAAATTAGCTGGGTGTGGTGGCAAGTGCCTGTAGTGCCAGCTACTTGGGAGGCTGAGGCAGGAGAATTGCTTGAACCTGGGAGGTGGAGGTTGCAGTGAGCCGAGATCACATCACTACGCTCCAACCTGGGTGA
>NW_012115500.1:2592170-2664469 GCF_000951035.1 Colobus angolensis palliatus | reverse complement strand
ATTATATGCATTTTATTTCATGTCAATTATTCCTCAATAATTTTTTACAATAGACTGTTTACATGAATAGCAAGGAAGAGTAGGTGATGAAGCTGAACAGGTAAACAAGAGCTCAGATTGACCTGTGACTTATTGCAGGTTTGAATTCTGTCCTATTTATCATGAGAAGGCAATTGATGTTCATAATCATGGGAGTGAACTGATCAAAACATGGAGGACTGTACCCTGAAGCAAGCAGTATGGATTATGAATTTGAATGGTAAGGGTCTCGTGGCAGGAATATATTAGTTAGGAAGGTGCAACAGTTCTTGAATTAAAATTTGACGTAGGCTTACGCCACACAGGGCCAATGAAAAAGAGAGGAAAAGGCCAATTTGAAATATAGCCATAATGTATAAAAAGTTATTCTATAAGATCGATGCCATTTTACATGTGAAGGCATTTGGAGAGTATTGGATAAAAGCTGAACCAAATCTGGGAGACTCAATATAGGATGATGCCATTAACTAAGACAGAGGTATAAAACAAGTATTATCAAATAATTTTTAGGAAGGAAGGTAATGATTTAGATTTTGGATATGCTGACTATGTACCGCATAAATGATATTCAGATAGAGACTAATAGTTGGAAATGTGTCTCAGGCTTAAAAAAAAAAGAACAGGAATTGATGACTTGGGAATATCCACTTTATGATAGTTCAAAATGAAAGAATGGATGACGATACTGAGGAGTAAAACAGAAATGAATTATAAATGTTCTACACTTTCACTTGTGTAGTGTAAAACAGAAATGTGTAAAACAGAAATGAAAGATGACTACATTTGAGCATCTAGAAAATATCAAGGATAGAGAGTGAGGTGTGAATGGAGAAAAAGAATCCTTCCAACACTAATAAGGAGGACTCAGAGAGTCAGAAGGAGAATGAAAGAAGGAAGAGTTTACTAATAGTGGCCAGAAAGAAGCCAAAAGGTCATGAACTAAAGTAGTTTGGATTCAGCAAATAGTTGGATATTAAAATATTGAGTGAGGGCAGCTTCCATAGAACCTTACCAGCAGAATCTGGTCAAAATGAGTTTAGCCAGTGAATTAGAGTTAAAGAACAAAAAAGTGGAGATAGTGATTAGGGACTACTGCTTCAAAACTTATCAGTAGCCAAATCAGTAAAAATGATATAAGGATAAAGAGAAAAATTGTATTGATCGTCGCTAAAATTAACTGTGAGAAAGAAAATAGAAAATAAAACCCTAGTCCTTGACATTTTCCATTCTAAAAATCACCACTACAAAATTTCTACAAATAAGAAGAATCATAAGATAGTAAATGTGTAAATTTTACCACTACAGCAATAACCAAAGTAGCTAATTTGACTGAGCCCTTATTATGTTTCAGTCTAACCTTCCACATGCACACACACACACACACACACACAATTTAATCTTCAAAAAGCTCACACTGCATACAAACTACTATTATCTCTATTTTACAGGTGAGAGAATGGCAGTAAAGAAAGGTTAAGTATGTACCCAGAGTTAATAAGCCAGTGTTTGAGCCCAGGTCACACTCCTAGCTATGACACTAGGGCATAAATACAACTCTAAAGGAATCTAGTATGACACACCTAACTTTCTCAATGATTTGTCCCTGAGATCTTCTTGTAAATTTACAATGAAAGCATACAAAATTATTATGTTATCTACAATGTTAAACTATCCATGGAAGAAAGAGATTAAAAATTCACCAAGCCCATAGCTATGAACTAATGAAGTGATGATCATGCAGTTACTATTATACACTTTCTGTAACTTTAACTGACCACCAGTATCAAGAGTAATGTAGACCCTTGTCAGTTAAAAAATGCCCAGGGGCCACTTAGATCTGTGCTCAGGGGAAAGGTAAGTCTTATAACAAATTCCCTTTGATATCTCCAATTCTCAGACAGCAACCTCTTGATTAGAAATGGGAGTGCTCCAACCTGGATCAGAGGAAAATATCTGTCTCTCACCAAAGACATTGCTCTTCCTTAAAATTTTAAAGGAACAGATTTTGGACTTGGAGCCCTGTAAGCAGCTGAGGATATTCATTTCAAAGCAAGATCATGCTATTTTAAATACCCATCTTGTTAGGAAAGCAGAGTGAGAGATTTATGAACAAAGGCTCCCATTTTATATATACATACACACACACACATATATATACACATACATATACATATATTACATATACATAAATATAGATACACATTTTATACACATATACATATGTACATATGGGTATAAAATGGGAGTCTTTGTCTGTAAATCTCATATGTTATATGGGGTGACTGCAGGTGACAAAATGAACACTTTCTAAAAACCATTAGGAATCATTGTTAAAGCCTTCTCAGCACCATGCCTTGCCCAGATTCATTCACAATGTTCCTATTTATTTCATGAAGAATAAGATAATAAGCTTTAGAATTAGAAAAGTCCGTACATAAAGTGACTAGAACTACACAGAAACTAATTTCTGTTTTCACAGGTATGAAGGCAAGTATACAAGTATAAACAGTGAAACTCAGAAGTACCCATTTGGCCCGTGAACACTCAGCAGCTCTCAATGCTGAGGGAGGGGGACAACATATTGTAGGGTATGCAGTGGAAGGAGCTGCCACCTCATAAGCTGCCACCCAACATTATTTTCACGTATTTGTGAAGGGGATGCTAAGTACTTGGTAGGGCAAGCAACAAAGCAGATTACCTAAGACTTAGCATCTTCTTTAGAATACAACGATAGCTCTAATGACTGCTTGTAGTTCATGCTCATAAAACATGAGTTCTCAATATCAATTGAAAATATGACACAGCAAGGTGGCTAGATAAATAACTACATTGGGCAGCCTTCCTCTTCAGAGAGAAGAGCAAGCAACAGAAAGATACAGAGACAGACAGAGACCAAACAGAGAGAGAGAGAGCCCTCCTAATGAAACCAGAGTATGAGGAACAGGCTCCTCAAATTATAGCAAGAGGGGAAAGAACAAAGCTTTATATTCAGGATTACAGTTGTACAGTGTAAATTTGTGATGATCAGTGTTAATTTATACATCAAATAGAGTCCAGTCATCTATTTCATTTCTTTTTAATTTTAATATAAAATGTAAAGACTTACAGAATAACATCTTAAAGCACATGCCCAAATCTCATGAAAGGTTTATCACCTTTTCTCCAATAACAGTCACAGGTATTGGCAACATACAATTGTACGTTTATTAGCAGTTACACACATTGGTTTGGGCCCTCAAAGCATGTAGAGAAGGAACAACTATGCTACTGTCCATCTAGGCTGCATTAACAAGTTTACTTGATATGGCTGGTCAAGTGTCAGTTTTATTGTGTTGTCTGTCGCCAAGACAGCCCTTTATCAGAGTCACTTATCGGGATGACAGACAGGAGGGTTAAAGCTTGACCCATTTTCTAGTCATTGAACATTTCCTTTAGAAGCAAGAAGATCAGCAAGAGTTTTCATAAACACGCATTTCTAAACAAACACCTGTTGCCACAGTCCCTGCTAATTTTAACTTACTGACTCAAGGCTGGTCTTAGAGGCCTCACAATGGCATTTGTTCTGATTCTCTGGAACTGCTTCACACATGCCATTTCCTTTCTACCCAAGGGTGCTCTGGGGAAGACTGAGTTCTTTAGGGAATAAAAGATGCATAGCACATGCACATACTTACTGAACTAATGACTAATGAGTTGTACATAATATAGAGTTGTGTTGTGTTTTTACTAAAGAAGTCATGACCTTCGATTATCTGGTTCCCCTTGAACAAAAGTGTTTACATTGTGTTTGGTTGGTAAAATAGTCCCATTCTTTCATTGCTAGGAAAATAAAAACTAACACATGTAAATATATTCTTCCCTGGCAGGCAGAGGAGGAAAGGCAAGATGAAAGATCACATTTCCCTTTGTCACACCACTGGAAGTATCTGACCAAAGCAGCGCGATCGGAGA
Organism: Colobus angolensis palliatus; assembly: GCF_000951035.1. Lineage (NCBI taxonomy): Eukaryota > Metazoa > Chordata > Mammalia > Primates > Cercopithecidae > Colobus > Colobus angolensis. The sequence continues at coordinate 2,660,479 of NW_012115500.1, read as the reverse complement.
GCTCAGGTTTAAACAAACAACAAAACCTAGCATTCTTTACCCTGGCCACGTACTCTGCCCTGGCCTGACTCCTAGGTCATCACTGGGTCAGCAAGGCCAGCAAGAGACAGTGGCTGTAGGCTCTAAACAGGACACGATCCCATGCCGTCGTCTCCTTGCTCTTTGCTGAATTATCAGCTGCGCAACTCACGTTTGATCTGTTATCCCCTTGCTCACTTCTTTGCCTTTTTGCCTGTAACCCCAAAACTCAAGGAGCTGTGAGATCATGCAAGTGGCAGCATACAGTGTGGCTCAGTGGAATGGACAGATTCCGGAACAGGAATAAATCCTAGGGTAATAAATTAATTACTTCAAATACCATTATTAAAATGTGCACCAGTGAGTCTAAGGGATGCAAAGTATCACATTTTACTGGTGAAATCAGTGGTGTTCAATGTTAAGTAGTTGGTTAAAAAGATTTGGCAGATTCCCATGTAATAACACTACTGTAGAGTTGAGGTCTAGCACCCCACTGTGCATCCTTCTACTTCAACAATGACTTTGACACCTGACCCAACTAGAAGGTCCCTTAATCCTGCCTTAAGAATGTCGCTGCATTTGGTTCAGAGCAAATTTTCAACATAAAACACTAGCCTGTGGGCGGAAAGTTTAGCCATCCCTGAACTACGAGAAGAGACTGCATGAAAATTTTGTGATGACCTGACAAAAATATTCATACTTTAGCAGAATTTAGGATGGGTGTTGCTTTCACGATACACACTCATTGGTGGCAGTCTCAACATTGTGGAGGTGGGGACACAAAATCTACTTATCTCTGACCACTGGAGGCTAGAGAAATGTATCAGAAGAATCTAACTACAGTTATGTGCCACATAAAGATGTTTTGGTCAATGAAGGACCTCATATATAAAGGTGGCCCCATAGATTATAATACCATATTTGTATTGCATCTTGTCTATGTTTAGATATGTTTAGATATACAAATACTTACATTTGTGCTACAATTTCCTACAACATTCAGCACAGTAACATGCTGTACAGATTTGTAGCCCAGTAGCACTAGGCCACATCATATAGCTTAGGTGTGTAGTAGGCGATTCCATTGAGGTTTTTGTAAGTACACTGTATGGTGTTTGCACAATAACAAAATTGCCTAAGGATGCATTTCTCAGAATGTACTCCCATCCTTAAGTAATGTATGACTGCATTACTAAATGGCTAAATTTCCTTAGGTCAGTCACAAAAGCTACTTCACTCACAGCATTCTGCTGAAAAACCTAAAATGAAATTACTTTCGTTAACTTCAACAGAGCACATCACTCTTCTGATAATAGACCTTTCTTCTTTCAGGGAGCCAGAGTTGCTCCCCTCATAGTCCATGTGGTTGAGATGTCCCTGACCCCAACCCCAGAGTTAGGTTTCTGCAAACAACCACCAGAGTACAGCAACCTGCCTGGTCCAATTAGAGGCAACACCAGAACTATTGCTAGAACAATGAGTAAACAAGAGCACTAGCAGTGCAGGCACTAAGGGCATAACTCTACTGGGTCACAGAGAAAAGAGGAGTAGAAAAAGAAGAAAGACAGTTTGATGTCTAATGTTCTCATGTAGTCATTATGACTCAGGACAATCTAATGGCAGTAATACCCTGAAACATTTCTGTCACATGCACCACATAAGCTAGATGTGAGGTGTGTTTCTATCACTAGAAACTGAAAGAGTACTAACTAATGCATCGCCCTTATCCTGACCCCCGAGGCTTATAAAATGAAATTCCTATTTGGAATACCAGCTTTTTTCCAGTAAAACATAAATTGAAGCCACTCTGCAACTTTATCTCTCACAAATGCTGGTACCTCAATCTCAGTTTAGTCACCATTGCTTGAAAAAGTCATGAGTGTTGAAACCTTGCTCTTGTTGCTTTTCCTTAGGATGTATGTTCCTGTGTAAATTCTGGTTCTAAAGATGCTGCAGAAACCGTATCTCCTTTCTCAAGTCTTCTCAACCATCGTTCCTCTCCTGAGAACTTCAATTTCCTCCCCAAACACGGTGAGGCTTTTATGGTATATAGACATAAGTATTGTTTAAAGCAAACCCTACACAAATAGTGTAATAACAGCATTTTGAAAAGATTAACTTTTTTGTGCTGTAAGGATGAACGAGCAGGGAAAGTCAGAGACAGAGGACTAGTTAGAAGACTGTCACAGGAATCCTACAGTGAGATGACAAGGGCCTGTCCCAAAAAGTGACAGTAGAAATGAGAAGGAATAGATATAAGAAGCAGGGGGAATTGACAAGGTTAGTGACAGATCGACCAAGTGCTTCAGATGGCTTAAAAAAGATATAGTAGCAAAAATCAGCTCTGAATCTTGTCCCATTGTCACCCTGATATAACCATATCAGACTGTCGAAACTAAAATTTCATATGTTGATGGACACTAAATTACAAATTTCCTTCAAGGAAACAAATGGTTGGAGTTAGCAGTAGAAACACACAGATCTGTGTCTTTATTTTTATTATGTTAATAACTTTGTTATTGCCAAATAAAGGAGGCACTTTGCATGAATTAGTATAAAATAATATATGAAGGGCAATAATATTTGAGATATGAACATGCATATTTATTATTTCAAACCTAGGAGATGTACTACATTAAGAGACTATAATATGGCATATGGCATACATATATATTATATGATACACATATAAGTATATATTTAAACAGAGAGAAATGTATTAACGGGTTCTAAAAATTAATTTATAGTAGTATGCTTGGGGTACATGCATATATTTGCAAGAGTCATTGCAAACATTTTTAGGAACAATATTAAGAAAAAAGTATTTAGGGAAGAATTCATTTGTTGGAATTACATAAGAATTGGAAATGATAGGGTTTTCCTTTCTGTTTTGTTTCGTTTTGTTTTTTGAGATGGAGTCTCACTCTGTTGCTCAGGTGGGAGTGCAATGGCGAGATCTCGGCTCACTGCAATCTCCACCTCCTGGATTCAAGTGATTCCCCCACCTCAGCCTCCCAAGTAGCTGGGATTACAGGAGTGTGCCACCACACCTGGCTAATTTTTGTATTTTTAGTAAAGACAGGGTTTCACTATCTTGACCAGGCTGGTCTTGAACTCCTGAACTCAAGTGAGCCACCTGCCTCAGCCTCCCAAAATGCTGGGATTACAGGTGTGTGTCACTGCATCCAGCCAGGTTTTCCTTTCTTTTATCTGAAAATTCTTTTTTTTTTTTAACTTTCTTTTCATTGTTGTTGTTGTTATTACTTTTTTTAAAAATTATACTTTAAGTTCTAGGGTACATGTGAACAATGTGCAGGTTTGATACATAGGTATACATGTGTCATGTTGGTTTGCTGCACCCATCAACTCATCATTTACATTGGGTATTTCTCCTAATGCTATACCTCCCCCAGCCCCCCACGACCTGACAGACCCCGGTGTGTGATGTTCCCCGCCCTGTGTCCAAGTGTTGTCATTGTTCAATTCCCACCTATGAGTGAGAACATGTGGTGTTTGGTTTTCTGTCCTTGTGACAGTTTGCTGAGAATGATGGTTGGATGAAGCTGGAAACCATTATTCTCAGCAAACTGAAAATTCTTTTAATCTTTAAGTTCACCTTTGAAACAAAGCAGTTGATCAGTTTCAGGTATTTCATTTCTTCTCCCCTTTCCTGTCTGGCTTCCTCTTCCTTCCTCACTCTCCCTCTTTTCTTCTGAACTTCTTTCCTCAGCATTTTATGACTGGCCAGGAATTACTCAGGTAAGTTATATTCTTTCTCATAAATAGATTTGGGTGATTCAGGCTGCATTCTCTTTACTGAAGATCAATCCTGTAAACAAATATTTTTGAATAAAAGGATCTGATTCTGATGTGTTCTTAATCCAAATGAACAGCACCACAGATATTTTTTCTAGATGGCTACAATAAATCCTAAAATTAGACTTGAGATCAGAATAGCATTCAGATACTTTTTCCCAAGATATTAAAAGTGGTTCATGTCCAAGTTTGGAAAATCATTCATTCAATAAAGTTAGTGACTAAGAAAATAATTAGCACATGCTATTACTTGCTTTAGAATTAGCTCGATATTTTAGTCCAGACAAATTATGGAACATGCACACAAAAATCCAAATGTTCTCTTTGTGTACTTTTAGCTCTAGTCAGTATTATAATTTCCTATGTCAATTTCTAGTCTATCTCTGCATTCTGTCTTTAAAGTCTGGCAATCTGGCCTGATACTGATCCTTGCCCCACTGATATTTAAGCATGTACTCTGTATTTCCCATTGCACAGCTCCATTCACCTGTTGAGATCCCTGCTGCCCCACCTTGAGCCCCTGCAGCTGTTTCGCTCTTCTGAGAATGCTGTGTCCTTTTTTCACTGTCTTCATCCCCTCTGTAGCTCTGATGTCAACAGGCAGTGGTTACAGGCTACTCTGTTCCCCCAACACCTCATTGGCTTGGCCTTACAGGTTATATTTTAGGTCACTCCCACTCACTTTGCCATACCAGTCCTGTATTATGTATACAAAATTCCATGTCTTATTAATGCCCCCAGAATTAAAACATCTGCTGGTAAAACAGTACCAGACACATATTAAGCACTCCATTAGAAAGCATTTGGTGAATAATTTGCATTCCATCAACAAGTTCTGAACAAGTTTTGCATTACCAAAGATGAGGACAAGAAATAGTAAAATATGATGGTACCATTAAAGGTGAAATATGGGTTATTTCATGTTGAATTCAACATGACCTGTATGCATATATAGCCATGGAGAGTATATCTAATATTAAAATATTTAAGATGGTCCCACATTACCAGGAATGCTTTTTAGAAAAAGTAATGCACATAAGTATCCAAACAATGTCATTAATGTGTAAGTCTATGAAAATGTGACTCCAGATCTTTACCTACATCCCTGATGTTACCAGTTTCTGATAGAAGAATCACAAAAAAATGAATGTTTTGTTCTTTTTGTTCATTTTGTTCTTTTAACTTATAAAACATCATATCTGTAAAGAAGAATAGTTGCATTGTCTGCTCTGGCTAAGAAGAGATACCAGAATTATCTTCTGAGGAATGAAAGGGATGCCGTGGGAGGGGAGGTCTAACCATGAATTTATTTTACCTGCTTGGCTAACACAATGCTCCAAATGGAGCCAGTCATTCTTGTGTTTTTATAACTCACATTAGAACTTAAGTTGGTTCAGCATGCCAGCAGAGCTTTGCTCAAAGCTCAGAACACAGTGTGGGCAGTTCAAAGCCTGCCAAAGTCTATTTATAAACCATGCGAAGCACATCCTCAGCGTTTGTGAATTCAAGTACAGTATAATACTGCAAGGGTTGTCAGCTCTTTCTCACTAAATTATATTTTTCAAAATTACTCTTCTGTCTAATTCTTTTTTGCAATAAAGGCGTAAAAGAAAGTTAGCACTTTATTCTGGATGAAGCAAAGTTAAATGAGAATGAGTGCCATCGCCAAGCCAGGTTTCCAACTACCTTAAATAGAGTAAAGAAGGTGGAGATTATAGTCTATGGCCAAAGCAGTCTACGAATGACTCATTTGGTGATAATATGCAGGGTGGATTACTGGTCAGGACAATAACCAAGAAGACATTTGAAATAACTCAGGAAGAAAATGAAGTAGGAGATTGGTAAGGCAATAAAAAGGGACAGATGGGAAAAAAAAATTAAAAAGCAAAAAGCATGAGGACTTGGTTCTTTGTGATTTCCTCAGTGATTCAGCACCCAGGATAAGGTTTTCTCTACTTATTCATTAGCCATTCATTTCACTCTAAACATATGCTACCTTATATTATTACCATTTTTACTGTTTGCCCTCTATCCCCAACCATGTATTATCTTAAAATGTCTGATAATATGCAGGCATTAGATATACCTGGAGCATCCAACTCAGAGAGTGCCTGAAGGATGAGTTTATTTATTATCAGAGGTGGAATGTAGGAGAAATATCAATAGAACTTGGTTACAATTTTAATATATTAACATTTTTATTGAAAGCAAATATGAAGATATTTCCTTTTTCAACTAGAATTTCCTTCAGCATATGAACTTGTCTCTCTTTCACCGTTGTATAGCACACTAGTGCATTCCTGGGATTGAATAAATGTTTGCTGAATGAAGACATTACATAAAATTGTATTTAAATTAACAATGATTATGATTCAATGTAGAAATGGCAAAATTATGATAATTAACGTATGGCAAATAATGTTCCTCCTTTGAGTACCTAACCCTCTTGTGTAATGTGCATTTACACTTGCATATATATGTGTGTGTGTGTGTGTGTGTGTGTGTGTGTGTATTTAGAACTAACGGAATATCTTTTTCTTTCTATTAAAACAGTTTTATAAACACTGAATAGTAATTCATTTCTTATAGAATCCACTTGATTTTTATGTTATGTAACTTTTCTAAACAAAACAATTATTTAAAAAACTGCCAATTTGGCACCTGTATAAATTTCTTTCACTTCCTAATAGTAGTCACTCCTATGTCTACATTTATTTATTTGGTTGTAACATTAATGGAGTATTTTAGAAAACACGTTGATTCATTACGATTTTCTTAAAAACCAGAGGTCTATGTAAATGAAATGCGGTGTATATTCTATTATGCAGACAGATATCAATTTTTTAAACAATGTTACTTTTTCCTCTTTGCTATTTTTGAAATTGTTTATATGAAAATGAGAAGTTAAATCTTTATAGCTCTGAATAACTGAAATGTTCTATAATTGTCCTTACCAGCCCACATATACTATAAAATCATTCATCTTGTTTTTTACTTTCTCCTTGTAAACATAGCTTTAGCAAGTTATCACAGTTTTCAGAGCTGAATAGCTCTGTACATAGTCTGATTTCTAATCTAACATTCAAAACCTATTTCCTTTAAAGAGGCAAAAAAAAAAAAAACCATGTTTACAAACTAAAGTCACTCCAAAAGCAGAAAAAAAAAAAAAAAAAAGATTATAAAGTCAGTTTCTCAGCACCATTAGATGGTACCCCAAATTTAGTTCTCTACAACTTTCTGAAAAGATGGCTTTTCACATTCCAGTTCCATTGAGGTCAAGTCACAGTATATTGCAATATTTTAACACAATCTAGTATGTGTCAAGCTTTGTGGTAAGCGTTGGTGATCTACATCAATGGTGAAGAAGCTTTTACACATATTGCTTTTACAGACTAGTGCAGCAGAGAGACAATAACCAAAGAATCACACTACAGTGAGATTAAAAACATCTATGCCAATGACCATGGCCAGTGCTAACCATGATAGCACCGCCTTTTTTTTGGTGTGATTTTGAACTATCTTCTCAATGAACAACAGCAAATAACAGAATTTAGTCTACCAGAGTGGAAGGTATCTGTTAGCAATTCAAGGACGTTTCTGTTAAAAAGATGTACCCTATCACCTAGTGAGAGTAACACGCTCTCTAGCTACCCTTATATTTAAAGGCTATAAATCACATAGAGCATATTTTTGCAGATAAGTTAAGAACCCAGGTTTCTAGACATATAGGGAAAAAATTAAACATACAGTTGAAATAAAAGGGAGAAGAGATAACAAGCCTCTCTTCTTTTTTCATCTGGCTTCATGAAATTTGTATTGTTCCTCACACTAAAATTCAACGTATTAATGAAGTATATTTGTTAGTTCTCAAATTCTTAATGTAATTTTTTTATTTTTATATTCACTCCTGAGGCTCCTTTTACAGTTAAGTAAAAGCTGGTGACTTCCAAGGTAAATACAAGACAAATAATCTATCCTAGAACTTCAGCTGATTATTCTCACTTTGGGCTCATTTGCATTTATTAAAATTCAAGTTCTAGGCATTACACTTTATCTGTGGACTTTTTGTTTTAATTAAAAAGATATATGTATATGTGGCAAGAATTGAAATTCTGAATCTCTTAAGAATAAAAGAGTTATTCCTTGTTATTATATCTTTACCAAACCATCAGTTGCCACTTTGATGTTGCTAAGAAAGTGTCATTTTGGAAGAGGATGAAATGTTAAGAACAGAGTATTTGGTTCTTTTGTTTGATAACCAGGTCTCTAGAAATACATTTTAGTACAGCAATCTACAAGAACACTTTCACTGCTTAGTTCAATTTAAATACATTTAGAATTAAAAAAATACTATATTAATAAAACAATAATGAATATATGAGACACTGCTGTGTGTTCTTAAATCTATTTGTACATAGCAAAACTCATTGGCAGCAACTAAATATAGGAAGACAAAGAAACAGAGGCAGAAATCTCAAGCACCTTGCCAAATTAAGTCTAATATTCTGACATTTCTCTCTCTAATGTGCTAATGGGAGGGCTATAGTCTCTGACCTCTCACTCCCTGCAGGAAATGTCTGTGGCTACCTGAAACAGCCTTCCAGAAATAATATTTAAGCTTTACCTTCAAGCCAGCAGCACTCTTAATAAAATAAAAGCAGTACTATATTTCAACAACTTGAAGGTGGCTTTTTATTTTTCACATTTTAACATTATTAAAATCAGGATAAAAGTTTAGTTTGTGAAAAGTTATACTTAAATCAGAAGCACTTTTCTTAGAGGTAAAATAAATATAATGCATATTTTAATTGATGAGAGCTTAAAATGGATGAAATACACTTGCTCTCAACTTGTAGGAATTTCAGTTACAGTGGCAATAAACATTAGCAATATAGTAGGCCAAATGAAAGCCCCATGGATTTCCTCTAAATAATGATGCAGCAGAATAGTTGCTCTGCCCACACGGCAAGCTGACCCCAGACACACACTGACCTTATAGTGTACCTGCACAAATAGGTAGCTCTATCTTCTACAACATCACCTTAGAATATAAATGTCAGGATCTCATTTTCATGAATAATGTAGGCACTAGGGCTGTATTACTTTGATTGCTTATTCTCCATTCTCCAAAACATATACCTTATACCCAAATGATGTAACCTTACCATTTGCATTAACTCATGGATTTGAAACCAACCCTCTGTAAGTTCCCTGGGGTCGTTTAGTTTCATTTGTATGCATGTAAATAGCACCAAGACTGACATAAAAATTAATGAACTATTTACTTTAGTAGCCTATGCTTTGCTCCTAAAAGCAAGCAAATGTTTATATAATTAAGTTTATTAATATAAAATTAAAGCTATGAAACCTTCAGTAATGAAAACAGTGTCAAAAGATAGGTGGCATTTAGTTTTGAAAAATGTAAATTAAAATGAAATTCAAAATGAAAAGAAATAATTGTAGAGCACTCATTTTATTTTTTTGATACCATCACCATATATATATATATACATGTATATACCATCACCCTATATATATTTTTTCACACACACACACACAGAGAGAGACAGAGAGAGAGAGAGAAACAACAATTTCTTTATCCATTTATCTGTCAATGGACAGTTAGGTTGCTTCCACATCTTGGCTATTGTGAATCATAATAAGACAAGATTATAGTAGTACTCCCCTGTTCTCTGCAGCCTTCTTTGCAATAGCCAATATTCTTGTCTTATTGGATACTGATTTTACCAAATATGTCCTGATTTTACGATCCAGATTTGCCCCTAATTTGGAAGCTGATAAGAAGCTTACATTTTTCAGGTTTTCCATTTAAAAAATCACAGCACAGCTTTCTCCAGTTCTAGTTGTTTAGAAAACCAAATTGGCAAGAGCTGAGCATCTCCACAGAAAAAAGAAAACAGACTTTTTTATTATTTGACATTGACTGTGTATGTTTATTAATAATTATTATTTAAAATAGTACATAAAACTTCTCAATGGCAATACGCAGTTTTGAATAGAGGATATATCATTAGCTACCTATTTTTCCCTTGGGGGTTCTATCTAAGTAAAAAAAGAATATATAACTGAAAAATTCTATACTAAATATCTGTTTATCCCAAAAAGCTTTCTGAATTACATATTTTGATAGGTCATTTTTCTCCCATATCTATCTTTGTTACATTAAAGAATCAAAGCTAGGCCAATGGGAGTTATTTAAGGAGTAAAACCTATAGTTCTAATTATCATAAGATGCACTTATTCTCAACCCCAGAAATTAACTGAATCATGGAGTATGGAGGGAAACAAGATGAAGGACAAGGAGACCAGCACACAATGGTTTTATTCATTCCATTTGAAAATACCAAAAAGCAAACATTCTTTTAACAAATAACAATAAACTCCAGCTAGTGATAATTCCTGGTTCAGGTGGAAAAACTTAAAAAATAGCCAAACTGCCACGCCCTTTCTTGTTCCACAAAAGACTGTTGGCTGTCTCAGTGATTTCCTAAGTGTTGCTGGTTGATAGGGCCATTGTGAGTTGGCACTGGTCCAAGACAGTTGGCTGTGCCTATCACCTGGAGGCCACTTGAACGTTATAAGAACAGTAGACCTGATGCTTCTGGATTCTTACCACATGGTGCGGCCACAAATGGGTAGCAATGAATTAAATAAAATATGTTTTATAGGCTAGTTCCATTTGGTCACGTTTATAGAGAACAGTCACAAGAATATTGCAACAGAAATTGCTTGAAACATATTGTATTTAATGCAAGATATCTATGAAGCTAGAGTTATTAAAAACATATCAGCTTAAAATAAATAGAAATTTAGTCAAATGTCTTAACACCTTTATCTTCTGATCACACATTGTACTAGATCTACTGACGTGGTTGACAAAATAGTTGCTGTGTGCTGAAAGTTGTTACACGTCAGATATACATAGCTCAATTATATCAAATTGCCAATGTGATTTTAAGGACAAAATCTATAATTTGGAACAACATACAGGTCTATTTTTCTAAGCAACTCTTTCAAATGATGATATCAAAATGTATTCACAACTAAAATGTTATTTTTCCATTCAAAAAATGTTCAATTGCATGTTACAATTTTAGCAAGGTTAAATTGTCTGTTAAATTAAGTAGACATATGTGGAAACAAAATTCAAAGTGTACCTTAGATTAAGTTTTCTTAAGAAAAAGCAGTTTCAAGATACACATACTAGAAAACATTTTTCCCATGTGCTGATTTCAACAAATAATCAAGGAATTTAGATTTAAAGAGAAACAATCTATTACGTCAACAATAACAAAGTGTGTTCAGATGCCCAAAATATAAACAAGGCAAAGGCATTATCACTGAAATATGGTAGTTTATATATTAAATACTATTTTACCAGTTAATTTGAAATTCTTTAATAAAATGTTATCCTCAAACTTTCAGTATTGAAGTTAGAATGTAAAATTTGCCATCATGAGCTCATTTTTAATATAAATATGACTGATCACAAGCTTAGCAGCTAACTCTCAATTTCCAACTATCAAGGAAACCATTTTCTTGATTGGACAATAACCTAGTTATTTGGGAGTACAATGACATATTATTTATAGTATTTGAAATGTTTTGGGAATGGTGGGCTGCAGACAACATTAATGAGCAAATCATGAGGCCCTTACTAAAAAAAAAAAAAAAAAACAAATGTTTTAAAAGCTTTACTATTTACCCTCATTAATAGACCTGACATCTATTCCATCACTCAGTAAAAAGATACACAAGGCAATGTAGGAGAAAAGGAAAGGAAGAAAGCAGAAAGGGTTAAAAATAACTGAATTTTTAATAAAAAGCATCTTTATATTAACATTACTATTTTCCTTTCTCAAATACCCTTCCTTTGTGTGAAATGTTAAGATACAAGCTTTTAGACTTTAATACCTAGATTTTACTGTGATTCATGAGGACTGTAATAAAAATGAAACATTCTCATCTATCAAGATTGCAAAACAATTTGTTAAAAAGTCAAAATAAATTTATTTGAGTATGGTTGGTACTTGCCTCTAACCATAAATTTTATTAATGCTTTGTTAAAATAATAACAATGACAATAATAGTAATAATAATAATAAATGACAGACATAATGTGTCAGTCAATTTGTTCTATTGGAGGCTTTCAACTTCTCTTTCATAGTGAAATTGTGAAATATTTAGTAACTATTAAAGCATCTAGCCAAGAAAATTCTAGAAAGAGATTTACAAATAAAATCTTTCTGCAAATTTACAAAAATGTTACCAATATTTAACACCTTTATTTTACAGCAAAGAAAGTTACTTCGGACTTTTGCCTGATAGAGCTGACTTCATATTTTAAAAAGACCAATTCATCTGACTACACCTTAATTTCTGACCACATTTAATTTGTCTCATCTTTAAAATAGTGAGTTGTCTAGTAAGAGGCCAGTGCAAGTGGATGAAAGAGAATTTACTCTTTTTGAGCAACTCCACGTAACCAGGTTGGTGCCTTATATACATTATTCCAGCAGAGATCCCTTAGGTAAGCAAGAAATGTTAACTTTGCTTTTTCCTACTTTTACTTAAAGCATGTGCAAGTTTAGCTCATGGTTCAACCATGAAAAAGAGATTCCATCTGTCTGTAAAGGCCAGGTCTTCTGTTACTATTCTTTCTCATTTTGGTATATTTTGCCTAGAACTGCCTTGTCACCTTTTGTCACCAACAAGGCTCATCCTCATCCTTGATGTCTATGATGCCTATATCTGTCATTTATCAAAATCTTTTGAATTCATCTCCCCCAGGACACTGTGATGTCCTAAGGATGCAATTTTTGTGTTTCTTTCCTTTGAGTTCCTAGCCTTGCTGACAGAGCCTGGTTCATGGTAAACAGTCACTAAATGTCAATAGAACTAACCAAATTCCCTTCCTTCGCCTTATGCTTTTCCTTTAGAGAGCTAACACTCAGAATTTAACCTTGCTTTACCAAGTTAATTTTTCATTATGTTTGGTTTTCACCTCACAAAGTGGACAGAACATTGAGCTCCCCCTCATATATGCCGTAATACAAGGTAACAGCAGAGCGCAGTTTCTTGGGACCTTAAAATTATGATGCCAAAGAGGACTAGTGCAATTCACTGGTTTTAAATTACTTGTATAACAACAACCGACATAAGGACACATACAGGTTTATAACAGGTGTGCATTTGTAATATGTATGGAGGGATATCACATTTAATGGTAACTTTAATGAATTAAAAAAAAAAACTGCCGTTTAAATATAGGCAGGTACTATGAGGAAGAGAAAAGCCACCTGGAACTGACTTGGGTGAAGCCTATTGCAGGGGGTGGAGAAGCATATGCAAGGGCACCAGTTAGTGTAACTACTAGATTATGCTTTTCTCACTTGAAGACAGGCAGAGACGTCTAACTCCCAGGGAAAAGTCCTGAGAGCCTTACTATTTGCTTACAGAGCAGCTGCACGTGACCTATGATAAAGTGGTAAATTATATCTACATGAGACATTCTAATCCTACTCTCCCTTTTGGGCTGGAGAGGGCACAGAAATGTGTCCTCTGCAAGGCAGAATTGAGAGGGAAAAATTATTTCCTTCCACCCACAGTTGTAAATACTTGAGGAAGTTTACAAATACGTTTATTTATAAAACAAACAAAAACAAAACAGCCTTTCTATGCACCGCTCAAGGTCCCCAGAGTATGTGTAGCAGGTTAGTGGAGGCTATCTCACAATCAAAAAAAAAAAAAAAAAATCCTAGTTTCTTTGTTTCTCTCCTTTCTCCAAACTGAGATTCATTTTAGGGAGCCCTGTGGGCAGAACAACTAAATTCTGAGCTACTATTGCCCAAAGACAAGAGTATTCTACTCTCAGTAGAAAACTTTCCAATAATCTGAGCTCTCTCTGGGGAAGTAGCATTGATGGCTGTGGGCAATCTGGCTCTATACCTGAAATCTTCACTTGGACAAGACAAAGTGAGTTTCAGAAGCCATTACAATGCTACGTAAGGTCACCCAAATTATGGTTTTTATTACAATTAGCTTACAGTACAGCCATAATATATTTTAGTTTCAGCACGGTTCTATTGGAAATGAAATGGAATTCTTTCATAATTCAGAAATATCATAAAAGCTACTTCCAATGTGATTCTTAATACAAAATGGACAGTTATCAGTATAACTGAGGGAAGGCACGTGGACATAAAAGATGTTCTTTGGAAAAATATTGGAACATAAAACTTTATATGAACCATAAATAAAATTTACAAGCAATGTAACCCTGAGGAGAATGCACACTGGATATGGATCACCCTAGAAACACTGATTGTCAAAATAACTAACTGTTGGGCTCTCATCGAATCCATGGTATCAATATTGTACACAGCCAGAGTCAACCTTTAAGTGTTTTATTTCAAAGATGGTAAGGAAGGAAATGGGATGTCAATTAAATATATATTTTATGGCTTATGCCCATATGTACCTGGAGACCTGAAAAGAAAGTGTCCTTTTCAACATCTTAACAAACAAAAACTTAACTATAACATGTTTTATAAAATTGTAAATTTTATAAATTAATGTTGATGTTCATCTAATTATAATCAGGCTGCTGTAATGAAAAGCTGATATCATTTTGATTACCTTATAAGGATCAAAATGAGTTTCATTCTCCAGCTATATTACCACTTACTAATTATAATGAAATGAATTAGGCCAACTAGCACGTTATAACAATGACAATAAATCATGTGGACAGAGATATGTGAATACCCTTGTGCCTTAAGAATTCTATTACAAAAGGTAATAACATGGTACAACTATTGAGTAGGTTTTTATATGCCATAGAGTATGCTAAGATTGTTATATAGTTTAGTCTATTTAATCCTCACCACATCCATGACATAGGTTACCATTTTCATTGTTTTACCAGATGGGAATAAAAAGGTTTAGAGAGTTTATACAATTTGTCTAGGGTCTCAGAGCTGGTAAGTGGTAGACCTGAGCTTCAAACTATGTTAATATGACTAAGATTATGAGCCTTCAGTAGTTTTGACATACAGCTATATTTAGAGCAGGCAAAAGTAAAAGGATTTTAGTGGGTAACACAAGGGAACAACGCAGAAACAAGGAACAGTGAAAGTATCTGGAAGTAACTCCACTTAACTCCCACTAATAAAGACCATTTTAGTTGGCCATTGAATTACTCCAACTGGATCATCCCAGCTTTGGTTTCTCCAGTCCCAGTTTGCATTAAATATTTCCTAGTTAGCCAGCTTTATGTGATTTCTGTTCATAGAAGCAATTAATGTGATTTCTGTTATGTACCTTTTTATAGGTTTATATCTTATCCCTTCAAACTCGTCACATTCATCAATGTCTTAACTCAGTAAATATTTGTTATTCTGATTTGATTGGATGTTAGTATATTCCTTTATGTTACTTTACCTTCACCTTCAAGAGGACTCAATTTTCTACTTTAATGCTTTCATCCATTCATTCTAGCAACTCTAAAATATTCTGGGTTTTTGTGTGTGTGTTTGTTTGTTTTTCAAAATTATCTATTGTATGTAACTTCTAATATCTCCGACCACCACTACCACCTTAATTTTCAGCAAAATTTCCTTTTATTTAATTAGGCATTACAGCAAACTTTCAGCCACACAATACTGTGTAGACCTTTATCCATTCCTTCCTTTTTTCTGCAGTTATCAAAGGAATGTAAGTGTAATTCCTTTGTCACGGAAGCTATGTTTTCCTTTCTCTCTCTTGAACATCATTCTCTTTCTTGAGTGAAGGGAGAAGGAAACCAAAGCAAATGGTTCCTTACTCTCTTGCCTTCCATGCCTCTATAGTTTCCACTGCCAGTCCAGAAAGATACTGTTCATACTATTACCATTCAAAAAAATTTAGTTTCTTTGTTGTTGTTGTTATTGCTTTCTCATTATATTACATAAGCTATATTACATACACAAAAGACCACCCTGGAACTTCTTTTTAACCTAGCCAACCTATAGAAGGAAATGAGGATTTTTCCTCTCCCTTGATTTTTTACATGTCCTTTAAAAAAAAAAAAAAAATATATATATATATATATAGAGAGAGAGAGAGAGAGAGTCTTGGTGTTGCCCAGGCTGTAGAGTGCAGTGGTGTGATCTCAGCTCACTGCAGGCTCTGCCTCCTGGGTTCATGCCATTCACCTGCCTCAGCCTACCGAGTAGCTGGCACTACAGGTGTCTGTCACCATGACTGGATAATTTTTTTGTATTTTTAGTTGAGACGGGGTTTCACCGTGTTAGCCAGGATAGTCTCGATCTCCTGACCTCGTGATCCGCCCACTTAGGCCTCCCAAAGTGCTGGGATTACAGGCGTGAGTCACCGCACCTGGCCAAAAATATTTCATATTAAAATTTCAGTGGGCATTTTTGATTCCTTACTTTACTAAACTGCTAAGTATTACATGGCACAGACTCTTGATGTTGCTTTGGAACCCCCACAAGCTTCAGGTTCTCTTTTATAATTGTCCTTCTCAGGATCCTTCCAAACTATTTTTTCTTCTCCCTGGGCAATATTTAATATCAGAGGTCCTCGTTTCTATTTTCACAGTATACTCTTTGCCTACCCCATCTCATGCCTGCCCATGACTTCAACTTTCATCAGCAGAACCAGCTCTAAAGTGTGGAACCTTTCAGGAAACATAGGAATCAAGTGTTTACGTACTCGTTAAGTATCTGTTCATAGAAACGGAAATTGTAGAGTTTTAAGCTGCATTAAATAAAACAAATTAACATTCCTCAGAAAAAAATTGGCTCAAGTCAATCTTTTTATTTCCTTAAGAAGAAAAGAAACTTTGCATTTTTACTATTTCTACCACATATTTTGAGTTTGTAATTGAAACCTATAACATGTATGTACACAAAAGCATTCTGGATATCAATTATCATTACCTTAAATTTATGACTTTGGAAGATAAGGTATTTACATATAATACAGTGTGTTATTTTACTATTTGAAATCCAATTGGCTAATTATTCCATTGAAACCAACTGTGACATACTCTTAATGAAGTAATAAGAGCTTGCCCAAATTGTCGCAAAAATCTATATGACCCAACCTTTGGTGACAAACTGGTCACACTAGAAAATACGGGGCAGAGAGAGCAGTACGGGAACCCCTCATCACACAGGTAACATGAAATTATATGAAAATTGGAATATCAACAATAGGGGGTAAATTCTTAACTTTCTGACTACCGAGTAGTGGCTGTGGTTCAGATTCCGAATCAACAGCAGCACCAGACGTGTGCAAAGTGTCAAATGTTTCGGATGATTAATAGCCACAGAAGTTCAGAGGAAGGTGAACCCCCTCCAGTGTCAGAGCCAGTTGGGTCCTTAGAACCTAAACTAAACCCCTTATTGCAACATGGGAAAAGCCAGTGGTTGTCTGGATAGTCCTTTTCACAACAGCACTAGTCTTAAAACATAATGTAACCTCCTAACCTAGTTTTATAAAACTATGTACCTCTAAAACATTTTGAGGTCAACAATTTATTTTCCTGGTAAGTGTAAATAGCAAAGAATATAAGTTATAGCATACTAAAATTATTGATACTTTGGAATAAAACTGGTACATAATTCTTTTAAAGAATCCAGACTAATTAAAATACTAGAGCGAACTACATGTTTGGCTGTGTCCCCACCCAAAATCTCATCTTGAATTGTAATCCCCATAATCTTTATAATCCCCACGTGTCGAGGGTGGGACCAGGTGGAAGTAATTGGATCACGGGGGTGGTTTCCCCCATGCTGTTCTCATGATAGTGAGTGAATCTCACAAGATCTGATGGTTTTATAAATAGCGTCTGGCATTTATCCTGCTTGCACTCATTCCATCCTGCCATTCTGTGAAGAAAGTACCTGCTTATTCTTTGCCTTCCCTCCATGATTGTAAGTTTCCTGAGGCCTCTCTAGCCATGCAGAACGGTGAGTCAATTAAATCTCTTTCCTTTAAAAATTACCCATCTCAGGTACTTCTTCATAGCTGTGTGAGAACGAACTAATACATTCCATGAAGAAGATCTTACTTACTGCTGGAAATTTTACTTCAATCCTATTCATTTTTGAACTTATATTTCTATCCCCACTGATTTTTATCCTACATAATAAATTTGATGCTTGAAAGTCTTTGTATTGATCATATTTCCCTGCAACAAGGATTTGTATCTAAAAATGGTTTTTAAAAAAATTTCCCTGTGACCATATAACTCTAGGTGTAAAAAAAATTTCTTTTGGGTTGAGTTATCATTAAAATTATTTAAAAAGCATAACTATCAAAGCAAAATCTTAAAACTGTGACAAGTAATTATTAAACGAAGATTGCAATGATCAGAAATGAATCTCTTAATGAAATGGCTTTTTCCCATTTATTTCATACATGCTCTGGATGACTAATACTTACTGTTAAAAGCGGAAAAGACCCAACACGAGTTCTGTTTACTTTTTTTATTGCTATAACTGTGAAGGTTCTTTGTTCACACAAATAAATAGATGGAAACGGAGGAAACTCTTTCCATTATAACAATGTCACTCAAGTCCTTGAACTACTTCTCAATTCTATGCCAAAAGTCACTGATCTTTCATCAAAAATTATTTTAATCATATATTGGCTGACAACTCAATTAGGCCTCTCTGAAATTTTGCTTAAAGTAGAGAATTGTAAACCACCTGATTTAAAAATGGATTTGCTACCCAGTTATCAGAGTCATTCAATTTTTCGATTAGCCAAACAAATTCTTGTTTTATTGTATCTTCAAAGCTCTGAGTTCATATGTCAATGGAACATCCTCACACAACCCCAGGGATATGCACACTCCAGTTTAAAGTCTGCTACACAATAGCATAATGGCACTTTTACATTACATTTATATGTGTTCAATCATCCTAAAACTATAGTGGTAAGTATAACAGAGCACAGAATAGATCTAAATTCAACACCTTTAAACAAAGGATCTTCTCCTAAGGATCTTCTGATTGCTCGTCAGCAGCAAATACACACACACATACACACACACACACACACACACACACTCTTAAAGTTCAAATATCTACAACAACTAATTCAGTTTTAATACAAACTATTAAAGGACCTGGAAAAGAATGTTATGATTTCTTTTATTTTCTAAACAAGATGTTATTAGCCAAATAAAACATTGCATTATTAGCAATGACCAATAGTTCATCCATTTATAATGCTTGAAAAACAAGTAGAAGATTGATTTCCTTCATTGAGTTCTGACAAATAGAAAAGTGGATCAAACCTAAACATTTCCTGGCTATGAACACTATCATGTCTTTAAGAGGTACAGGAAATTATTAAGATAGCAGCTAACTACCAGAAGCAAGTGCTGAGCAGTTTTACAGCTTTACAAGACTGCAAGCTGGGGCGTTCCCTGCACCTGGGTCATTCCTTGTTCAGTGGTAAATCTGTAGAATTGACAGAAACTACTACACTCACCATATCTGAGAGTACCAACAAGCTACTGTTGGCCTCTTCCGTGGAACAACACAACTTCCCCCAATCCCCATACAAACAATAAACGTGCTCCAATTATTATTTATGGAATGTCACTCCTTTATGAAGACTTATTTTTGTTTGTGTTTTTGGCATATATTTGTAATGAAATTAAATTATATGAGAAAATTTACTTATTAAGAATAAAAAAGGAGAAAATAAGAGTACATTGTCTTTCCCAGACACAAAAGTCATATGCAAAATGTTTACATTTCTTATTTATGAATTGATACCTTTCTATGTTTTTTTTTTTCTATATTTCCAGTAGGGAATGAATCACAGCTGATCTCCCATTTCCAATCAATACTTTTAAACATCATACCAAATGAAAAGAAACACATATAAAAAGTAAGGTAGTAATAGTCTTCTCATTCCTTGCTTTAAAATCCCAGTAACATGTGACATATATTTCATTCACCTGTCTCATATACTGGGGTAGTCCGAATTCTAAGATCATCCCAATGACCTATACCTTTGTATAATCATCTCCATCTTTGTCGTGAAAGACACCTATGAATATGATGGGCCAGCACTCCCATGATTAAGTTCTATTATATGGCTGGCTCTAAAAGATAACAGAATTATCTTCAGTGGGGCTTATCTAATATGAGAGAGGAAGGGGGAGGTGGAGAGAGGGAGATTGATTCGAAGTGAGGGAAATTCTCCGTCACTGGCTATGAAGATGGAAGGGCCACATGGCAACGAATTCAGGTTGTTTCTAAAAGCTGACGTCAGCTCCAACTAACAGCCAGAAGGGAAAGGAAAATCTTAGCGTTACAAATGCAAGGCACTGAATTCTGCTACAATCACAAGAGCTCAGAAGAGGCCCTTGAGTTCCAGATAATAACATAGCTCAGCAAATGTCCTGATTTTAGACTTGTAAGACACTAAGCAGAGAAACTTCCCACATTGGCCCAGACTTCATACCTACAAAACTGCAACCTAATAAACAGGTATTTGAAGACACTAAGTTTGTGGTAGCTTATGATACAGCAACAGAAATCCAATATATACACATTCCATAAACAGATCATTAGAAAAAGTTCAATACCTTCCAAAAGTTCGAAACATAATGTCCACCTGTTCATCTGTTGAAGACAATATATACTTTCTCTATCTAATGTTTTTGGCTTTCTACAATGAAAGAAAACCCACCTTAAAAAAATAACTAATGTGGGCCGTGCACGGTGGTTCACGCCTGTAATCTCAGCACTTTGGGAGGCTAAGACGGGCAGATCACGAGGTCAGGAGATTGAGACCATCCTGGCCAACACGGTGAAACCCCATCTCTACTAAAAACACAAAAAATTAGCCGGGCGTGGTGGCGGGCGCCTGTAGGCTCAGTTACTCAGGAGGCTGAGTCAGAAGAATGGTGTGAACCTGGGAGGCGGAGCTTGCGGTGAGCCGAGATCGCACCACTGCACTCCAGCCTAGGCGACAGAGCGAGACTCCGTCTCAAAAAACAAAAAAACCAAAAAAACTAATGTGGTGGAAACCAAAT
Source organism: Colobus angolensis palliatus (assembly GCF_000951035.1). Lineage (NCBI taxonomy): Eukaryota > Metazoa > Chordata > Mammalia > Primates > Cercopithecidae > Colobus > Colobus angolensis. The sequence continues at coordinate 2,639,559 of NW_012115500.1, read as the reverse complement.
GTCTAATACTCAAATTAGATATGAAAGAGACTCACATTTTACTTCTCTATTTCTTATTTTTTGAGGTTTTGAACTATGAGTGAAGTATACTGTGCACCTTTCTTATATAAATATGTCATTTAACTTTCACAGCTTCTTAATGTGGTACTTGCATTCTCATATCACTCATGAGAAAACTGAGAGCCACATGAATTTAAGGTTAACTTCAATGTGTTTAAGATATTCACTTTATATTCCTCCTGTATATCACTAAAGTGTACCCACACCAAGGATTCCATCTTCATTCAGTACATAACACTCTTCAAATACCCAGGCAACCTCAACACCAAACCAGTCCATGAATGAGATCTCTCATTCTGAGTTCTTGACTCAATTCTTTGGAATTGTCCATTTGAGTGAAACTGTGCCTGATTTTTCTGCTAGGCAACTTGACTTATACATTGAAGGTGTTAAATAGGCTAAACCTTCCTAGAGCCGTGATGTTTTTAGTCTTAGATGTGAATGGGAATTACCTGGGAGCATGAAAATGTCTAATGCCTGGGTCCTAATGCCAGCAGTGATAATCTAATTGGCCTGACGTGGGGGCCTGAGCATATTTTTTAAAAAAAATCTCCCAAGTTGAGTGTAACATAGAGCCAAGGTTGAGAACCACAGATCTAGAGTTGGCTCATACTTTTGGAAGGAATTGCAAAGATTATTAGCTACACTGGAATAAATAGGAAAGAAAAACACCAACAGTAATTTACCAGATCTTGCTTTTTTGCCACAGTATACAAACCTGGGCAACTGAGGCCAAAGATGAATAGCTAAAATGTCTGCTAAGTGTTTTACAGCTGTAGGGTACAAATATTCCTGTGGGCCCTTCTATAATAGCAGTCTAATTTTAAAAGATTTTCCCTATTGCTTTAATGCTCCTTAAATAGCCTATTTAAAAGAAGTATCTTCATTTTCTAAAATCACTGTTTGTATTTGTCTCTTTCATTTTGGCCTAATATATAATGCTACTCTGTTGTATTAGACTTCAACTTTGTAATTCTCAGCCCCTTTTATCTTTTCTTATTATTTTTCCATAGCATGTTTAAAGTGTTTCCTTATTTTTTCTTTGTTAGAATTTTAGCTAGTTTTTAAATTATTTTCATGTTAATAGGAATATCTTCATTAACAAAAAGAGAAATTTATAAAATTGTAAGTAAATTTGCAAGTATAATCCCAATCACAAAGGTAGCAATATCCCCTCTTACACACTAATACAGTCATAACTAACTTTTTCAATTCTTGAATACATTAAATCTCTTTCCTGTTTCTAGGCTTTGTTAGATGCTGTTGTCTCTGTTTTTCTACATTAAAACATTTTTTCCTGGTTAATTATTCCTTCTCTTTCTAGTTTCAGTGAAAACATCAATTTCTCAGAAATTTCTTCCTAGAAGTCTAGGCTAGGATTTTCCTGCCCATATGCAACTCTTGCACCCTCAATTGAAACCAAACATACCATAAGCTGTCACAATATATTTTAGCTATTTCACAGGTCTCTGCTATTAGGTTGTGTGCCTAGTGAATAACTGGGACTCAGTTAATACTTACTGGATGAAAGAATGCTAATAGTGTGGTGTGTATCTGTGAATCTTTTCAGACTTTGAATGCATATATATATATATATAAACAGAATTGCATATATATTGTGTTTATCTTCACTCAACAGTATGCCATGTGTCTCTCCAGGACAGTACATGTAGACCCATCTTGTTCCTTAACTTTATAGAGTTGATTTTTGTTTGTTTGTTTGTACTCTACTGTATTAAACAATTATTTTGATACGAAGTTTTGCTCTTGTTGCCCAGGCTGGAGTGCAGTGGTGCGATCTCGGCTCACTGCAACCTCTGCCTCCCAGGTTTAAGTGATTCTCCTGCTTCAGCCTCCTAAGTAGCTGGGATTACAGGCACCCACCACCACGCCCAACTAATTTTATGTATTTTTAGTAGAGATGGGGTTTCATCACGTTGGCCAGCTGGTCTCAAACTCCTGACCTCAGGTGATCCACCCACCTCAGCCTCCCAAAGTGCTGGGATTACAGGCGTGAGCCGCTGCTCCTGGCCTGATACAAATTTTTACCAGTAGAATTTATGCTCAATCAAGAACCTTGTACACCTGTACATTTATTTGCTTAGAGGCCTTCAGATGGGGTCACTGAATCAGAGGATTTATAATTATAAATTTAACACATTTTGCCAGATTTTCTCCTAAATTTTTTTCCAATGTATGCTTCTATCTGTAGTGTTATTTTAATTTTTTGTCATAATATTACTTATTGAATGTTAAATCTTTTATTTCTTTTGTTATAAAAAGTCATTTATATTTATCTTAATCAACATATGTCTCAACTGCTATGTATCACTTGATAATGACCAAAGTGATTGGTCATTATCACAAAACTGTGATAATTGACTAATGCAAAATAGTTCCATAGGCAAATGTTTTAAATCTTAACTCACCTATTGAGTTGATAAAAGATAACCAAATGGTGGTAACAGGTTTTCTGAGGATTTACATTGGTTATCACGAACTTAATACAGAGAAAAAGCTCACAAGTGGTATGATCAACTTTCATATGTAGGAGGCAAATAGTTTCAGAAGTACACATACAAATGAAAATAAGAAGGTAGCTTCTATATCTTTTTTTTTCTTTTTGATATTACAGTACGTTACTGTATTGGTAAAACAGTAATATACTGTTTTGATATTACTGATATTATAGTATTGGTCAGTGTTACATTTTAGAATCATATGTAAGTTGTATTTATGCATGTGTTGAAGTTATAAATAGCATTCCATTTCACACATTTTTAGAATCCTTGGATATCCATAAAAGTATACGCAAAAATTGAGTATACTTACTACCATTAATTTAAAATATCAGGTACTAAAAAATTAAGAATAACAACAGCTATTATAATAATAATAATTTGACCTAAGCCTTCACTTTAAAGAATTGAGAGTTTGGCCGGGCGCAGTGGCTCATACCTATAATCCCAGCACTTTGGGAGGCCGAGATGGGCAGATCACCTGAGGTCAGGAGTTTGAGACCAGACTGACCGACATAGTGAAACTCTGTCTCTACTAAAAATACAAAATTAGCCAGGAGTGTTGGTACATGCCTGTAACCCTACCTACTCGGGAGGCTGAGGCAGGAGAATTGCTTGAACCTGGGAAGTGGAGGTTGCAGTAAGCCGAGATTGTGCCACTGCACTGTAGCCTGGACAACAAGAGCGAAACTCCATCTCAAAATAAAAAAAAAAAGAATGGAGAGTTTGTGATAAAATATTAGCTTGCCTTTATTTCTTACTAGCAGCAGATTTATAAAAATAAAATAAAACCGTGAAGAACAACTGCATAAAGTTTCCTGAGTTTAATTTATAAGAGAATATTCTAAACACTTAATATTATTACTAGAAAAAAATATGTATATATACCATAACTTGGTTGAGAACAGAAAGTATCAAATAACATTTAGGTTGCAGCAAATACCATGAATATTTGATAATCAGACAAGAGGTGGGGAGGTAGTGGAGAAATAGTGTGTATTAGACAATCCTTAGTAGTTCACACATAATTTACTTTACTGGTTAAGAAGCTAAAAATGGTAATATGGAAAATGTCAACAGATATATTAATGCTTATGGTAATAGTTGTGGTCGCAGAAGAGAAAAAGAAGTCTCTTTCTAGCTCCCTCTCTCTCTGTCTCTGTTTCTCTTGCACAGATGTCTGCAGACATAGAAATGTAGGGCACTTTATCCTGTTTGGTTCAAGAGTGCTAATAATCCCTCATCAGAGTTCCATCTAGCACATCTGACCCAAGGCCAGCTGACCGAGTCTTGTCCCCTCCTAGTGATAGGAATACACTGCTCACCAGGCAGCCTGTTTGTTCCAGACTCAGCTGCAGAAATGTCAGAGAGCTCTTTCAGCTCTTTGCTGGACATCTCAATAAGAAAGTCCCACAGGCATTTCCAAATCAATTTGTCCAAATTCAAAGTCATTTTATTCCTTGCTGCAAAACTGCTCCTTTCCTAAAATGTTCCCTGTCATAGTTAATAGCCCTACTACTCTGCCAAGCTAGACCTTCTGGCATTATCTTTGATCCACTCTCTTCCTCACTCCCACAGCCTAGCACATAGCAGGCACTGAATAACATGTAAGGAAAACGGAGGGGCGCGCGCAGGGAGGAAAGAATGGAGGAAACAAGGATGGAATAGGGAAGGGAGAGAGAAGGGGAAAATGGGAAGAAGGGAGTGTCTTTCAACTGTGAGGCTGAATTGAGGCCCAAATTCATTGTTTCTTTTGCATCTCATATTGATAACCCTTGGAAAAACACTTCTGTTTATTAGATTATTGCAATATCTTTTTTACTTTTCTTTTGCCACTTGTTCACTATGCATTCTCATCTCTCGAAATTGTTATCTTGTTATCAAATTTATATTTCTTGTAGAGTATGCTTATTTTGCAGTAACAGCCACCTCTAATTAAAATATATATTTAATGCCTCTCATTATTTATAATGTTTAAACTCCTTAACTTAGGCCTTTAAAATCCTACACTTGGTATGGTTTTATGTTTCCATCTTCTGGAAGCCCAAACCCAGTCCTTTTCTTACTCTTATATGCACTAAAATCACACAAAGGCACAATATAATGAAATGGGCATCCTTGTCACCTTTCTTCATTCTGTGTTCAAAAACTGAAATATCATAATCAATTCCTCCTCATCTAAGCCCTATGAAGTTAAATCTCCCCTTAACATCTAACCTAAAGTCACTTTCTTTATAATAAATCCTTGTTTGACACTTTCAGAATTGAGAAGCCTTGCCCTCTTTGTGTCTTTACAATTTTGTTAAGTCTATTATAGTATTCATTTCAGTTTGAAAGCAATAAATACAATATTAGTACAAGCACACTGTCAAGAAATCCCTAGAATATGGTTCCTCTGAAGGTTGACAAGGATCTGCCTCTCATGCATCTTTTCGTCTCCAGCATCCATATCAGAGTCAATAACAACTCTACAAATATCAGGCTTCTTGGTGGAAAGAAATCTGGACATTTTTTCTAAGAAAAAAATTAGGTTATATGGCATTAATATTTTTGCTAGATTTAACATAAAGAAAATGTTTCAAGCTTTTAAAAAAATTATGTAGTTTTAACTTAACCCTGGACACAAAATTACAGTGCTCCTCACATTTTAATTGGCACCTCCAAATCACTCTGATACTGGCCAGTTCATTAAATACGAACCTAATAAATATGCTGATCTGGATCCCGTGAACCTCCACTCTCCAGCTTCTGCTCCCTTTGCCTGCTCTCCTTCTCCATCCCCCTCCCTGAACATACTCACATCTCAGGAAAATCATGGTGTTTTGAATTTAACCCTCTTCATTGAATTCGGTGCTCTCTCAACACTCAGTATCTTATCATTAAGTCGATTTGGAAAATATTTTACCCTCCTGTGACTTTACTCTTCCTGCCATTTGAAGCAACATGGACCAAATCTTCAAAGACAAGTCTATCATGAGCAGAAACTCCACAGGCTGTTCTGCAGGGTATGCATGGTCTTGCTCTCCCTCTCTGAGAACACTAAGCTTGATCTTCATATGTGATGGAACCAAAGTGACCGGAAACAGAGAGTGGCTAACGGGAAGGTCTGCATTCACAGGGAATCCATGCTAAGCCAGAATTTGGCACTGTGGGGCATGCAGATGTACAAGAGCTCCCTGGAAAATGTTCGGCTTTTCCTCGTCTGAAAGGTTCTCTGAATAATCAGAACTATTCCATTGGAGATATGATGTTTTTTATTTTCAGCACTGGTTAAACTATTTACACAAATTAAAGTATATGCATACCTATTATCAGACTCATATGAAAAAGCTTTCTTTACCTTTAAAGACAGTACCCTCTTCATGTAGCAACTACTACTTGTATGGACAGAGATATGAAGAGAAGAATAAGCAGACCAAAAAGACAACTGAGGGCAGGGTGCGGTGGCTTACGCCTATAATCCCAGCACTTTGGGAAGCCGAGGTGGGCAGATCACGAGATCAGGAGATCGAGACCATCCTGGCCAACATGGTGAAATCTTGTCTCTACTAAAATACAAAAAATACCCGGGTGTGGTGGCAGGCACCTGTAATCCTAGCCACTGGGGAGGCTGAAGGAGGGGAATAGCTTGAACCTGGGAGGCGGAGGTTGCAGTGAACACCACTGCACTCCAGCCTGGCAACAGAGCAAGAGTTCATCTCAAAAAAAAAAAAAAAAACCTGAAAAAAAGCATAGAACACCCCCACTTAATCCCAAGATCTCTTTCTTATTCCATTCTTCTTGGATCCCAGTTCAACACTATGAAAGTCAGTTAAGGGATCAGAAATCTTATAGAAAACAAGTATCTACTAAGTATCCTTTAAATAATTAAACACATCTGCCTTGAACATTCAAAAGCCTTTGCTTCTCAAAGATAAGACATTCATTTTAGTATTCAAACCTTGTTTGGAAGTTAGCTCTGCTGCCTGAATCACAGAATGCCTCCTGCTTTGTAATTCTAAAGTGACATTACTCTTGGGCTTTAGTGACATGGTATAAACTGCTGGCATTTACAGAGTACTTAGCAGTGATACCAGTAAATCAAGACGACGTTTCAGCAACACTTAGGTTTTAAACCTCTACCTCACTAACCCTGTGTCCCAGCCATTAGTAATGTATAATTGAAATCTTAATTCTCACTGACTTGGGCTGAGTCAAGCCACTTCAGAAAACAATAATACTATCTGACACGCATGACCTTTTTGATTAAAATAACTTGTCACTTTTACAGAATGCCCCTTCCATATCTCATTAGCAGCTTCAGAGCCTCCAGTCTTCAAAAAATATATTTATTTCAGGAGATGCCTAGAAAATGTGCTTTACTCTTGAAAGTGTTACTAGACTAATAAAGTATTTATCTACATGTCATTATTAGCAAGAATAATTCTGGCTTCTATAATGAAACATACAGAAAACAATAGCAATTATAAAAGCATCCCTAAGGTTAGAAAATGTCTATATGAAGATCAAATTCAAATATATTTCCAATTTATTAAGAGCTTTCTATATATGCAAATGTTCACAAACTAATTAAGCCAATCACTGTCTAATATCATAATCAACCTGTATCATAATGTTGACTAACTAACAATTCTGTAGATATTTGCAGGAGATAATTGGATGGCATTTAATAAGAGAGAGAGACAAAAAACAAGGTAGACACAAACAAGAGCTATATCCTCTACTCAGGTTTTATTGTCTTGTCCTCATCACCTATTCAAACGAGAGTTGAGCTCAGAAGGGTTTCAAGGAGACACAGAGAACTAAAACTTCATTCCTTAAAGCATCTTTTTGAATTAACTGAACTTTCTAAAAGGCATGGGGCAATTAGGACAATAACTTGATATGAAGTATAGATGAGGAACAGAACAATCCTGGGCAATGGGATTTTATTTTTTAATGATAGCTGTATTGGGTTCCAGTCAGGTGCTGGTCTTCTTAAATTGACACCAAATAAATGGCTACAGAGATACTTCTCTGGGATGCTGGATGGCATGAACTGCTGCATTTACAGGGGATTTGGGCCCTGACTTTGTTTAATGCCTAAAAGAACTAAAATTGTTCAAATTGCTCAGAATACTGGTGATGTCCAAGAACTCTTCAAACCAGTCCTGTAGAAGGGAAGATACATAGGCCAGAAATAAACAATGTTTGCGCATATCCTTATACCCATGCTGTGCACACCCACTACCCTATGAGAAGGAGCACAATCATGTAATAATGAATGTTACTGCCTTACTACCTACAAAATAAAATTTAAAATTATTGTTTTCTAATTCCAAGGTTTTCAATTGGCTTTAAAATATTTCTTTAAAAATTACATAAGCTATTTTAAGAGTTACACATTGCCCAGATCAAATCAGAATTGATTTCTGATTTGTCTTGGAAAACAAAAAAAAAAGATGAAGAATATAAATGAACTTATTATTTGATAATATTAGTCAATAGTCACAAACATAATTGCTCAGAATTTATGCTAGGAAATGTTAGCTATATTTGTTTTATCTAAGGATATCTCTTTAGGAAGGGGTGCAGTTCAGATCATATTGAAACACTTGCTTAAATGCAATGATCTCCAAAACTACAGGATAATATCCTAATCAGTTGCATAAATCTGCTTTGTGATAAACTTTTAAAAAAGAAAAGTGTCATCTTTGATTAAGAAAGTAGTCAGTCCATAACTATTTAACCATGAAGCTAATCGGCCTGATAAATATTGAATTGTTGAATTTATTGACAATATACTTTGCCCTGTAGAAGCAAGTCAACTAGTTGAAAATAAGCCTTAATAACATATATGCATGTGTCTAATGTGTGTGTGTATGTTTACTCACCCATAAACACACACACAATTGTGAAATTTAGAAATTAAAACCAAATTTAAAAACCCTCTGTGTTACTTTATTCTTTTGTTTTTAATTAAGTTGTTCAACAATGCATTCATTTTTCTGGGAGACTACGAGAAAGAGAAGATGTACATTTCACACCGTGTATCAGCACAGGTGGTTAGGATTATCACTGACTATTTTGATGTATGAATTTGCACTGATACCATATTAATAATTTTTAACAGGCTATACTCTATTTATATTCTGCCCCAAAGTATGACATTTAATTGACAACTGCAGAGTGATTTTAAGTTGCAAATTTCCATGTCTTTATAGACTCATAATTCAATAGGGAAAGTGGTACACATAGTAGCAATAAGTTTAAATTATACTTTGATTACCTTTGAAAGACAAATTCTTTGTAGTCCACCAGTCCTCTGAGACTTCTCACTTCTTTTTATCTGAATGTAACATGAGAAAACTAACAGATTCCAATTGCAATTGGACAAGTAAATCTATGATTTTATTCAGTAAGCATTGAATGCAAACAAAATGCCTTAATTCCACAAAATTAAGCTTTTAAAATAAAGTGAAAATTTAGTAATGGAAAGGAGAGTTTCTTAAAGGTGTATAAAAATAAATATTAAGTTAAAAGCTGAATTTTACTATTTAAAATTCTTGATACACACATTTTTGTATTTGTTCTTCATGCTCATCTAGCATTGTATCTTCCTCCTCAATGAGACATGAGCTACACTCTATAAAAATTTCTCTACTACATGTTGTCCATCTGTAAAATTTGAGGGTTTGTATGAATACATGCTTTCATCCATGAAAGTTAAGGTAAAAGGAGAACAAATGAATCAAGATAGAGAAATACAAGTGATGCAATTTTTATTCTATGCAAAGGATGTACAGTTTAAATTTAGGGAAAATATCTGCATAAGCCATTATTAGTCCTGTTCTGACTGCCCAAGAATGTCTGAAGTGCAAATATGTTCAGGACTATAGAAGCAAGGATCTCTGGCATTCCATAAATTAACTGCCAGAGAAAGGGCTCGGGATAAGACACAAGTAATTAATAAGGAAAATATTCTCACCTATTAGTTAGCATATTTTTCCTAAATGAGATATATCTCACAACTCTACTACTGAGTTACAGCCCTCCTCACAACAAGAGAATCATTTGATAATGTAAGCTTTAGATTTTAATCAAATCTTCCTCATAAGCCTGAACTAAGTAGCTTTTTGCTTGTTTGTTTTTAAAGACAAGGTTTCACTCTGTTACTCAGACTGGAGTGCAGTGGCATGATCACAGCTCACTGCAGCCTCAAATTCCTGGGTTCAAGTGATCCTCTTGCCTCAGCTTCTGAAGTAGTTAGGCATACAGGCACACATCACCTTTTAAATTTTTAAATTACTAATAGAGAGCTTAGCATACTGATTTAAAGTCAATATTACTGTTAATGTTAAAATACTTTTATGAGACTGAGTGCAGTGACCCATGCCTGTAATCACAGCACTTTGGGAGGCTGAGGCAGGAGGATAGCTTGACCGCAGGTATTCAAGACCAGCCTGGGTAGCATAGTGAGACCCTGTCTCATTTTTCTTCCCTTTAAAAATGAATTATAATATTTCTTTCAAACCAAGTTTATTCAAAATTTGTTATCTCTTAGTAGTGGGTTATTTTATTTTACCTGTTTAATCTTAGAGAAAAAATAACTAAGGAATATATCAATATTTCCCCTATTACGTGAAATGGGTTGTTGGTAAGACAGGTTAATAACTTTATTTTCTCCTTCTATCTTTAAAGTTTTACTCTCCCTTCCCCTTAATAACCAAACATATGCTAAAATGAGGAAATAAATGGATTCAGGTCCAGAAAATTAATTCTTTAATGATGGATAGCTGCAGAGGTCAAGCACACTAACATTTCATTACTGTAGGCATTGCAAATGCTTTATCATCTCTCACCTTCTGCAAGATACACTCTCTGTGGAGTAAGACAGAATGTTAATAAGAGCGGTGCAGACAACAAACTTAGTCTTCTCTGAGTTCCAATAAAATTTTCTGTTAGAACTTAGAAAATAGAAGACAATGTCTTCCATAATATCAATTTCCCTTTTGAGGGTCCCTGTTGACACGCTCGATCTCAGTTGCATAATCTTCCCTCTGTGTTAGCCGACCTTTCTATGGTAAGAACTTATTATTCTGAAAAGCACATTCTTCGATTCAGTGGTCAACCTTTTGCCTGCACAAGCAGAACACTCTCAAACCAATGTGCCAATACAGTAGGCTCACATTTTGACATTGGGTTTTTGTCTCTTGTTATTCACAGAATCTGATACTCCTTCCTATGTGCAGAGACTACAGTCTCCCTTGAAAGCTTCACGGTCTCTATCAAACACACTAAAAGGGGATGCTTAGAAGAACCGTGGTAATTTTTATTTTAACTGATACAATCATTTCTCCTTGAACATACATAGTTTAATTCTAAAGGAAAAAGAAACACGGCAGGAACTGATAAAGCCTGCTGTTATCCTAACTTCAAAGTTTCATCAAAAAGAAGATCCTATTTCTTGATTTCTCTAATCTTTAATGGAAAATATCCTTTCTAAAAGAATCAGAGTTTCACTAATTTTGGAAAGTATAATGGCACACACCTCAGGTGGCTATAGAGGGTACAAACTGTTTTTTGTGCATCCTGTAATGCTTCATAACCTACCTATTCAATTTCCTTTCTTTATTAGGATGTTCTCAATCTGATCTAATAACATTATCTATAGATGAATGAATAGGTATTACAGATTCATTTTCATCATTTATATGAAAGTACTTTTATTTTCACTTTTCTTTCTTCTTAAAATATAAAAGTTTCATGTCTTTGAGCCATTATATAAAAAATTCCAGAGGAATATTTTTCTTTCATAATCGATTATTAGGATAGTTCTCCTTCCATTAAATTTGTTTTACGTTGAGACAAATTCTCTATTCTAAATAGCTTTCCTTCATTTTTCAGAGCATGTATTTACCACAACATAGGGCTATATCAGAAAAGTACTATCTGTTAGTAATTCTTCAACTCTTTTTTGGCCCCAAATCTAACAGAATAACTGGATTCATATGTAAGGGGAAACAACTACACTATTTAGCTTGATGCAAAAGTAATTGCAGTTTTCGCCATTACTTTCAATGGCAAAACTACGATTACGTTTGCACCAACCTAAATAGTATTCCAGGAATGAAGACTATGAATATGGAGTTATGAATAGCAGGAAACTATGAGTCCTGCTAGGGTGATAAATCCTACTCTTTACCCTTGAATGTGAAGTCTAGGAATCTTCAACTGAAAACATCCATTGGTCAATGGGTAGCCTTCTTTCTCTTCTATATAGACAGGCCAGGGCCTGCTCCAGACACAAGATGTAGGCTATAAAATGTTCTATGCCTTTCCACCTCCCTTTGAGCTTCACTTTCCTCTCCTGGTATCTTTCCCCATTTCTTTTCCTCACTAAATTCACTTCATAGCTCCAAATCCTACCCTAGCTCTCATTCTTTTAGGAATATTTTCTTTAACTTGCTGGCTCTAACTGTCGATAATAAGCTGTTAGCTTTCAGGGACATGTATAGTTTAACTAACCTGCAAGCCAAGACAGAAAAAAAAAAAAAATTCTAATGGTGACATTAAACTTTCATGGTTTCCAGCAGGAATGATATATTGGGGAGAGAACAGCCCTCTGCCCCGCACTACAGCACAGAGAAGACTGCTTAAAGATGAAACCCAACTTTTCCTGGGTCAATGTTTAAGTGTTAGGTTTTTCATCAGCCAATATTTGTTTTGGCAGCTGGAACAAAGAAAATTTGGCAGCAAATATTAAAGTTACAAAATATACTACTCTTTAATTTTCATGGTATTAAGTCTCTGGTTTATTTGATGATATTAATTTTATGGATATGGTGTTTTTACTATTTATCAGGCACTATTCTAACCACAGTATGTCTATTCCAGCATACATGCAGACCTCACAACAACTTTGTATTTATCTACCATTGACCAAAATCTCCAATCCTATCATCTCCAGAGGAGGAAAGGGAACCTATTCCTAGAAGTAAAAGAATAAATAAGTAAAACTAAATGGTATGGTCAATATTAGAGGCTTATGAAAATGTTGGTTTTAAAACTGATGGCTATTTTTTGAGTAGTAACAAAGTTTTACCAACATTACTGAGGCAAGGGGGACTTTCTCTAAGCTAACATCAGGCTTTTATATTTTATAGAGCTTCGTATACAATATCCCAAGAGGCTCACTGTTTAATTATAAGGTTTTCTTTCAATCGTTCAATATATCCATGTTTCAGACACTGGAACAAGTGGCAGTTCCTCAGTTACTCAGATTTTAAATCTTAGTTTCTATCTCCAGTTTTCACAGTAAATTAAGATCTTTTTTATTTTGCATTTAATCTTCCATTACGCTATTCGTCTCAGAAATCTCTCAAGTTCTGTGATGACCTAAAATCAAAAACATACTAAAAATCCAGTTTGATCAAATCTAGATAATAATGTACAGCTGACCCTTGAACAATACGGAGGTTATGGGTGCCAACCCCTGACACAGTAACTTTTGGCTTTCCAAAAACTTAACTACTAATAGCCTACTGTTGACTGGAAGTCATACTGATAACATAAACCATTGATTAACACATATTTTGTGTATTCTATGTATTATGTACTGTATTCTTACCACAAAGTAAGCTAGAGAAAACAATGTTATTAAGAGAAGCATAAGAAAGATAAAATATATTTACTATTCATTAAGTGGAAATGGAATCATCTCTTCATCCTTGTGATCTTCATGTTGAAGGGCTGGGGAAGGGGAAAGCTTGGTCTTACTGTTGCAGGGGTGGCAGAGGCAGAAGAAATCTGAGCATAAGTAAACTTGTGCGGTTCAAACCCATGTTGTTCAAAGGCCAATTGTAGTTTACTTGTCCAGACTCTTACAGAATATGAAACTTTAAAAGCCTTTTTTTAACATTTTAAAGGGTTTTTCAAAATATATTAACTTTCAACCATATTAATATTTATAAACAAGAGCCAAACGTTCAAATGGACATGCACATTATCGGTCTGAGTGCTTGCTAGATTTCACCAACCAAGAGCAGAAGACAGCTGATAAAAAAATCCCCCAAACCTTCCCCACTTCAGCCAATGTTGTATATCCAATGGCTGTGTAACACAGACATGATGGGGGCAACAAGCTTTCCTAAGGGGGATACTTTTACCATTATTCGTCCAGGAATATCAGCTCAAGATATTAGATGCGTAGGAATCAAACCACAGGTTTCCATCCAAACTGACACAAAGAGATTGACTACAAAGCAGAGAATGTATGCATCTTGTCTGGATGGGAGTGCTATGATAAACAGGAGTGTGTGTGCAAAAAGAAAAAACAAAACCCCTTGAAGCACATACAAACCCATATTAAAATACAAGGCAGTTATAATTATTATATTAATATATTTTATATAATACATAATTAAAATTATTTGTAGCAAGTGTTACTTGTGAAAGACATTTGACTTTTACATTTTTTCTAGGTTAAATGGTGCCTTGGAAGAGAAACCTAATCTAGTTGAAAGAGGATTAATGCTACTCTCACGTGGCCCTGGGTACTCTCTGATCCTGAGACATTTTGCTTCATGGGCTTCCTTATATAGTAAGTGTGTACTTATTAACTCTGTCCCCCAGTCAGAATATCATTTTCATTAGCACTAGAACTTTTGCTTGACTTATGCCCTATTTCCAAGGCTGACAGCATATAGTAAGCTTTCAATAAATATAAATGAAATAAATGAACAATTTTGATGCTTTACAGGACCACCACAGTTTATGACTTAAATTGCAAAGATTGTTTTAAAGCATGCCTAATTACAAAATAGCTAATATTCTTAAAATATAAATATTTCCCTTTTTTTTTTTTTTTTTTTGAAACAGTCTGGCTTCATCGACCAGGCTGGAGTGCAGTGGTGCAATCTCAGCTCACTGCAACCTCCGCCTCCCGGGTTCAAGCAATTCTCCTGCCTCAGCCTCCCAAGTAGCTGGGATTACAGGCACGCACCACCAAGACTGGCTAACTTTTTGTATTTTTTTCAGTAGAAAGAGGGTTTCACCGTGTTGCCCAGGCTGGTCTTGAACTCCTGAGCTCAGGACTCCCAAAGTGCTAGGATTACAGGCATGAGCCACCACACCCAGCCAAAAGATAAACAATTCTAAAGAATAATGAAAAAATAAACGCAAAAGTCCTCATCATTCAAATCAGAAAGTTAAAGTTCAAAGTGAGTAAGTTCAGAACCAAAGTCAAAGGCTGATTCTGGGGCTTCTTCCTCATTCAGTACTATTTCCCGTGATAAATTATGTCTCTATTTCTTAGGCTTTCGTGGCAATTAGAATCCCATCTGTGTTTTCATTTTATGCTCCTTTAAATTTATTTTCAGTGATAGAACTAAATTTAAACTCTTACTATTTCTTCTAGTTGTTTTTCTTACCAATCAAACTCTCATATACATACCAGCCTTACATTTGATTTTGTGACGGGAGTGAAACTTTGCAAAATAAAATTGAAGTTCCTTTTGTTCCTCTTCCCTACTCTATTAGCCTCTTCTTCCACAAAGAAAGCAACTAGACTGAATTTGATGTGTATCTTCCAGTTTATGTTTTTAAACATTTATATATATATGTATGTATATATCTCCATTTAATCAGTATTTTGTGTGTTTTAATGACATGAGTAATATAATATTGTACAATTCTGCTCTCTTATTTTATATCTTGTTTTTAAAATTATTTATTGGATACATACATCTAATTTATGCATTTGTCCTAAGACATTATTTCATCCTTTGATGGAATTATTCATTTTACTTATATATCCACTATAAGTGAATGTCTTCTTTCTGTTTACTTATTTTGGCCAATTCATTTTATCTACTAGTTATTTTTGTGGCAGACACTGCTGGTTGGGTAACCCAGAGAACATTCCAAATCCCTTTTCCTGTCTCCCAGCTCCAGGACAGAGGCTGGGAAAGTAAAATCCTTCCTTTTCTAACTCTGTCCTAGGGGAAGCTAAGTGACATCAAGGCATTGCCTATCTAGACACTGGCCACTGTATCCAGAGTGGATTCTGTTAAAGCTTTTGCTTTCCTGATACACGTGTAAGAGGTCCCTGTGCAACTCTCTTCTCCATTCCTTTTGAATATGGGCATGCTATGTGAAGCTCTGGCAGGCATCTTGAAACCATGAGAGAAAAACAAAAAAGTCTTACTTCACAGATTCCGGCTCCGGCATTACTGAGCTAGGGCAACAGTCCCATGATTTAGGTCTACATATATGTGTTCCAGTCTTCTTGGTGAGAACCTCTATCATTAGCAGAGGTGGATTTATTTTTCAGTTGGATGCATTGTTAAACCATAGCCATCTCTTCACAATCATGTTTATTTCCATTTCCGCTTTACTTCACTTCAACAGACCTTTTTAACTCCATCCTTCTTCCTTATAAAAATATATCTTTTACTTCACATCATTTCATACCATAATGAGCAAAATTCCCATCACGCATTAATACTTAAGGCGAGGGAGAAGCAGGGGTGTTTGCCATTTTATAATACAGTGGTAGTCAGGGCGAGTCGCGCTGGAAAGTGAGCAAAAACCTGAAGACGGCTGATAGTTTTTTTTTTTTTTTTTTTTTGAGACGGAGTCTCGCTCTGTTGCCCAGGCTGGAGTGCAGTGGCCGGATCTCAGCTCACTGCAAGCTCCGCCTCCCGGGTTCACACCATTCTCCTGCCTCAGCCTCCCGAGTAGCTGGGACTACAGGCGCCCACCACCTCGCCCGGCTAGTTTTTTGTATTTTTTAGTAGAGACGGGGTTTCACCGTGTTAGCCAGGATGGTCTCGATCTCCTGACCTCGTGATCCGCCCGTCTCGGCCTCCCAAAGTGCTGGGATTACAGGCGTGAGCCACTGCGCCTGGCCTGATGGCTGATAGTTTTGAGAGCCATATCTCATTTTATCTCAGGAGATACTGAGATAGGGTTAAAATTATTTCTTAGTGGTGGGGACCTACACCTCCAGGTAAAGGCAATATATATTCAAATAACATTTAGTCAGAACTATAAAGTGGGGGCGGTGAGCTGGGGGGAAGGAGGAAACTACCAAAGAGTAGAAATGGAGCTCTCCTCACAGAGCTCATGGCCCAGGGGAGGCAGTCCAGGCCACCCCAGCACAGCAAGGTGCTCCACACTTTGAAAATGAATGAGAAAGATCCTGTGTGACTCTGAGGAGGGTGAAGGCTCAGGTCTGCCTGGGACAACCACTGACGGCTTTATTACACATTTAACCCTTGAGTTAACAATTAATGGTGAGCAGAAATGTGTAAGGCTACCAGGGGCATTCCAGAGAGAAAGAATGGCAGAAGTGGACTAGAATACCCGCATAGCTTCAGGCAATGATAGAAGTTTATTATGAAAGGAGCCACACTGTGAGCCATAGAGGGGCAGGAGATGCCAGCTGTGCTGATGACTAGGACACAGCTTAAAGGAAGCTAGGATCCCATTGTACAGGCACAGATAAATGAAGAATCTCAAGAGACTTAGAAAATCACTACATGGCCCAGAAAGTGTTTTGAAGTGAGCTCAGATGATACAAACATTAAATGTATATATTTAATCTCTTCAGATACAGAGCAACATGTTTAATTTCTAAAGGACTGAAGGGATATTCCCGCTTTTACTGCTTCAAACGTTTGTTTAATTGTTTTTAAATTATCCTCTTCAGCCCCAAGATGGAATCATCTGGACCACTCTAAGTAATAGCACCCCTGGCTCCTATTTTGGACATGTGATTAATTGAAGGGCATGAGCCAGAAAAGCTGTCCCCCTGGCCCATCCCTTTCTCTTTGCACTCACAGTGCAAGTGCTCCATTTCCTGTTTCCAGCCCTCAGCTGCTTTTCTTTTCCCTCTGCCTCACAGTGATTATACTGAGAACACATTTGAAAGCAAAAAGTTGGGCGAGAATTCCAACAGGTGTAATTAATGTCAAGTGCTCCTGCAAGTGGCTGCGCTTTCCAGCTGCCTTCTCCACCTGCTGCCTTCTGTGGCTGCTTTCTTAATGCTGTGTCCATCTGTTAGAAATATGCATCCAGAACTCATCATTTTACATCCTGAGAGGCACCTGAACCCTCTTCTCCTCTTCTTAAGTGAGCCCTTAGAGCGTCACTTTATAGGCACAATTAGTTAAGTGTTGAGATACCATGGAGAGTGAGCACACTGGCTCCTCAGGGCACCTTTAACACCTTAAGGGAGTTTGTACATAATCAAAGTGGAGGAACAAAGAAGGAGAAAAGAACCCTCACTATATACTTAAAAGTAGAAAGCATAAGAACCAATACTTTCTTCAAATGTATACTATATGTAGTGTGAGTATGTGTATATATACACACACTCCCCTCCTTTTTTTCACATAATGTGTCAGTTCACATTGGGTGATGTTGCATGGGCTTTGTTGCACTTCTGTGCTCTACACCAACCTTCAGTTGGGGATGGAAAACCACAGGGAAGATTCTTGTAGCACCATTTCTGGCCCAGTGTACATCAAATACGATGAGAACATGAAAAGCTGCAATTACTGATAGGATAAGATAACAAACAATAGAGAGTAGCAGAGTCAAAAGGGAGGCAAGTTGTGAGTCTAACTACAGAAATGGTGCTTGGCCCAGTGCTCAGCACATTACTAGCTGGCTTCCCAGTGAACTCGGCTAGGTGCCATGAAGAAAAGAATCAGGGAAACCAATTATATTGATGACTGATGATAACTGAATGTGTTTTATCCCCTGGAGACTATTTGCAATTTCAAAGAGAACTCTCAGAGTCTCAATGGCTTAAAACATACACATGTGCACACCCAGTCCCATAAATGTATTTCTGATAGAGTCTGAGCTAATAGACCAGGAAGATAAGGCAGGTATTTGAGGAAATTACAAGGAAGGTGCCCGGTGCTTCTAGAAACATAGCGAAAGTGTTGTCTATTCCAGTTACACTTAAAGAGCAGTCCTGTGTTTAGTTATCTTCGGGGTCTAATGAAGGGGACCGTAAGTATAGATATCTCTAAATTAATCATTTCTGAAACCCTAGGAGGTTGTTTTAATCTTTAGGACTCGGGGGATTTTTATAATGTTTATGTTAACTATGTCCTTAATAGTTTCATAGTTAAAGCATAAAATAGCAATACTACTTTAGACTGGAAAAGTCATGAGAACTGGAACCATGTCTGTGATTTTCAGTGAGGTATTCCTAACACCCAGCACTTGGCATCTGATGGGTGAACAACATTTGTTGAGTGAAAAACAGCCTACAGTAGTAGTGGTATGCAGTAGACATAATATCAGCATTTAAAGATGATAATCCTGAGCTCAGAGTTATATGATTTGCTCAACTTTGGTGTTTTTGCTACACCAGCAAATGAATTGTGTCATCTTCCTTCTTTGACATCACTGTTTTTTCCTACCATTTCTTCTTAACAAAATCCACCATTTGTAAACTCTTTTACTTGGCAAGTTTAGTCTCAGCTTCAATCTAATTTTTAAAACTATTGAGCACAAAGTATATCTCTGCATTGTGATGGATTACAAAGATAATCCCCTGCCTTGGTAAAGCGTGTAATACATATACATAGCAAAATCCTATAAAAAGGTCTCTGCAGTAAAGCAAATTAGGGCGATAAATAATTGGCAGTTGGCTCCTATGTGCTGCCTAGACTCCTTCCTCAAACTAGTGGAGGAAGGACATGATTGGAATTAAAGCTCTTATCTTCTGGGGATGATTGAGTAAATGCGGGAGGGAAGGGGAAGGCTGACAGAAGATGGCAAGCAACTGAGTTATAGAAAATGGGAAAGCAGAAGAGTATCCCTGCATTCCTAAACTTCTCTCAGCCAGTATTCCCTGGATCCAGCTGACAAAAGAGGAATCATGAAAGAGAAGATTTCTGGGCCGGACGCGATGGCTCAAGCCTGTAATCCCAGCACTTTGGGAGGCCGAGTCGGGTGGATCACGAGGTCAGGAGATCAAGACCATCCTGGCGAACATGGTGAAACCCCGTCTCTACTAAAAATACCAAAAACTAGCCGGGTGTGGTGGTGGGCGCCTGTAGTCCCAGCTACGCAGAGGCTGAGGCGGGAGAATGGCGTGAATCCGGGAGGCCGAGCTTGCAGTGTGCCGAAATCGCGCCACTGCACTCCAGCCTGGGCGACACAGCAAGACTCCGTCTCAAAAAAAAAAAAAAGAGAAGATTTCTGAAATTGCTACCATTGTCCTAGAAGTTCCAGCCAAAAACAGCAGGCAGAATCATCCACACTGAAATTTAAGTTTTTATGGACCCTGTCTGTGGGTGTCACCAAACTATTCAGAAGGGTTGATTTTAGCAGCCAGCCTTTCTTTGGGAAGGACAGGCCAGCTAGCTACACAGACTTGTCTACTCTTATTTTATCAGCCTCCCAATAATGTGTGCTAACATTTTAAGCATTTAAAAATGTTTTGAGTCCCTCTAATTAATTAGACTGGGTTTTATTGTATGCCAGTAATACAAGACAGAATTTAAGAACAGATTCAATAAGAGATGCCAAAACAAATTAATGTGTGAATTCAAAGGAGGAAGGGATCCCATCTGATTGGAAAAAGGAGGAAATGAATCGTGGATAAAGTGGCATTTGAAATCTGCCTCGAAAGCTATAGTATTCTGATAGGGATAAGGGGATAATTCCACCTACAGGCAACAGAATAAACAATAGGACCAAAGTGGCTAATGTGCAGGGTTGTGGAAATAAAGCAGTAATCTAGTTTGGTTAGATCGCAGGATATGAGTAGGGGAATCAAGCATATGTGGGTTTAAAGGAATGAATACAGATCACAGTGTTGCCGGGCACGGTGGCTCACGTCTGTAATCCCAGCTCTCAGGGAGGCAGAGGCGGGAGGATAGCTTGAGCCCAGGAGTTCGAGACCTGCCTAGGTAATACAGCGAGACCCCGTTCTCCACAAAAAGGAAAAAAAAAAAAAAGACAGATCACAGTGTCTTAACCATTCTAATAAGGACTATGAGCATAATGTTGACAGCACTGGAAGGCAACAGCAGTTTTTGACCATGGAGAGAGGGGGATTAATATGACAGGATAAGTGTGATGATTCCTAAGCCTAAATTTCCCATTCTAATCCCTTAATCAAACTTGATCTCTAAATGCTCTAAGAACATTTCTAATCTTGCATTTCATCAAAAATTAAAAGCTATACATTACTGCCAAATAAATTGTTTCTATTTTTTAATAAGTAAATCTGAGTTACCAGAGTCTGGCTTTGATTTCTGACATCTCTGGTTATCTGTAGACTCTCCTAGATTCCATAACTACAGGGCTAACAAGGATGGGCGTGGGTAGGATCTCCCATCAGAAAATTTCAGTGCCAGGGGGTGGATGGATGTCTCAAAAAAAGAGCACTCATGCTATGAAGACATTCTGAACACTGAATGAAGTGGAAGCTAAAGACACAGACATTCTGCATAAAAGAAAGGTTGATGGCAGAAAACAGGGATCTCATAAAATAAATAATAAAATCCAGGAACAATGGTTACCTGGGCAATCAATTTAAGCAAGGGCTTAAATAGGGCAAAATAGGACTTAAAGAGGGCAAAAAGGGAATTGGTGATAGGTACAAGGTGAGAACATGAGCAAAAGGAATAAAACAAGAGCCCAGATGACGGAATGAGGAAACATGGTTAGCTCCAATCATGAGGTAAGAAAATGGATTCAAGGCCAATTTAGTTTTGAACATGGGCTGGCCTTCTTCCAGGAACAGAAGTGGAGCTGAGCTTCCAGATAGGGTTAGGAAGACCAGATAGATGCTGGATGAATGTGGGTACAGGAAAGTGGCTGGGCAACACTCCAAAACCGTTTGACATTTTCTCTTCAAAATTATTTTTCAAACCTTTAATAATTTTTAGAACTCTTACATATGCCCTTTCTATATCCCCAAGTCCTTTCTATAGGAAAATGAGGAAATAATATGACACACGACATAGAAATGAGATGATATAGAGATGAGAAGGAGCTTATGTTTGCATAGCAGAGACCACTTCTAAGGGAAGTTTTTATATACCTGATCCAGATGACTAGGATTTACATTGAAGCCATCAGAGGCCATTTATACAGCCTTATAAAGCAATTCAACGTGCTGACACTGGCAATTGATACTAATTAAATTTAATGAAACTAGAGGAGGTTCAGGCAAAGGCAACACAGAAATCAGTGGATGAACAGGGAACTATATAAGAAAAATGAAATGCTGACTTATTTACCAAATTATAAACTACTGGAACAAAGAAGGTAAAAGTTGTAGGGAGAGACAGTCTTGAAATAAATAAAGAAAACAAAATTGATGTATGTAATTTCTACTTCACACCACAATGCATTCCTGGAAATCACACCATAAAACAGCTTGTATTTTCCCCTAGGAGTAATTTTGTAATTGGATGTTGTGTTCCTGAACAAGGATTCATTTTTCAAATAAATTATAGATACGATCAACAATATGCTATAAAGGCAAAGATAGAACAATGTTAGGCCTCTATAATAATTTAAAATATCATCATTATACTACTAGTCCTATAAAATGGGCATACATGAACAGTGCATGTTGATTATACAGGGACTGAAATGCACCATAAATTGTAGAGACCACACATAATATTACAACTTTGCTGCCTCATAAATTTGACCTGTCTAAAAATGAACATGCTAGCTATAATAAATATTATTTAAACATTTAATTAACAATATTGAATGTGTTCTCAGAATTCAGATGGATTGTTTTGGAAAGATAGTATTTGAACTTCAAAATTGGCATGCTGCAAGTCTCCTTGAATATCTGCTTTCTTTTATACTTTCTGTTCATATTTATGTTTGATATACATAATGTTTACTATGTTGCAAGTTCTAACTATTGCATAAGTGTTAATGTATTTAATCTTCATAACAATACCATAATATTGGTACAATTTTTATGTTCATTTTATAACTGAGAGATGTTAGGCAACTTGCCTAAGGTCACACAGTTATAGCCAGAATTCAAAAACAGGATCCACACTACTACACTACCTCAACTCTCTGGACAATTGCTTTTTCTCTCAAAATTTCCCTGTAACAGGGGAAGCATTCCAATGGTGTTTGAGCTGTGTCCAGAGGTGGAATCATCGCTCATTTAAGAAAGACACTTTAATTTTTCTCATGAGGCTATGAAGCGAAGAGTTTTACCTTCTGTTTTCTAGTTCACCTTTTCCCTCTTTTATTTCGTCAGTCCAAAAACATTAAAAATTGCCTAGAAAATAATATTGAGTCACAAAAAGGCAGCCTAAAGAATGGGTCTAGCAATCTGCTCAGTCTGCTATGCAAACCCTAGGCCCTGATGAGGATAGTGCTACATAAGGTGACTATATGAGTTTCGACACTTCCACAACATTAGCCAAATTATTAGTTTTTCTCATCTTGTACAACTCTTGTACACTGTCTTCCTGAATGAAGTCAGGACCACCCACTGCCACAAGCTTTAACCACCAATAATTAAATAACAGTGAGCTGACCTAATGTCAGGTTCTTACTGAGGTCCAAGGGGAATTGGAGGGTGAGTGGCAGGTGGCTGGAAAACATTTGAGGAATTACAGACAGTTTCGACATGGCTTTACTCTCTCTCTGGGCAGGAGTAAGCCTAGGCACTAGCTGTATGTACGGTGTTAGCAGGGTAATTATAACTTTTAACAGGCAATAGTGGCTCTGAGCCAAGCATAAGCTCACGTGGATAATCACCTAATGTGCCTCACGTGGCGTGGTTACAGAATGTGTGGGGTTGTGCACTTGTGCTCCAAATCCGCTGAGTCATGCTGCATTCGAAGGCCGCCTTAGCCTACTCGGGACTAAAGTACAGCCATTTTCCTTACACCTGCGTAAAGAAAAATGAAATTTGGTGACTTGCCAGCCAGTAATGAAGGAGATGAGTGAAGAAATGAGAAAGAGTAAAAGTAGAAATTCCTCAACGTTATGCACAAAGTCTTAGAACTCGTAACTCAAAGAGGCATCAGCAATTGAAAATATGAATAGGGTTATAAAGAACTCAGGAAAAAAAAGTCATTGATTCTTAAACAGCTCTGCAAGCAGACAAGGAAATAGAATCGTGTCCATCTTTGAAATGATGACAGTCCAATGTGCCCTTCCAAAATTCACTAATGCCTCCATTTGAGAATCTTCTTCAGACACTAATTCTATATTTTGGATGACTGGTGGGACTCCATATGAAATATGCCATTAGACCAATGTATGTTTCAAAATGCCCAAATGAAGAACCTAGGATTCTTCCAGAGTATATAGGATTTGAAAATACATGCGACATTTTTGTTTGGTATAATACTGTTATAGGTTTTCATTTGGAGAAATAAATGTTTATTTTCCAGTTTTCTTAAGATTAATTTTAAGATGGTACGATGGCATATAAAATGATTTCATCTTAAAAAAAAATTAACACCCAGTATAAAAAAGTGACAAAATAACAAGATGAACATCTAAACTATTTGATGAAGATAACAAAATAGCTTTCTCTTTTTAATTACCTTTTCCTGTCTCTAAAGCAGTAATTTCAATAAAGACCCTACTGTCATGTTCCCACTATGTTATAAATTTATCTCTGATATTTCCACTGTTATAATTTAATCTCTGATTATATAGTCTTAATATTCAAATCTGTAGTTACCAAAAGTTTGTGAGTAACGGTGCTCAAATCAACATTAACAACATAAGAAGTTACAGAAAGAGGGAAAGGATTCAGTGTCGGATGTTAAAAATGTGCCCTACTCTATTATCAAAAAGAGAAAATAGATTATATCATTTCACAAATGCAAAGTAGCAGTGGTCATTTTCGGTTCAACCCATTATCTCTCCAATACAACCTTAGCCACAAAAATTAAATGGTTTTCACAGGCACCTAGTATTATGAATATTCTGGCAAGTAAATATAACCCAAGCACTGACACAATAAGAACTCTATTAGGGATTTGTATTTGCATGTGCCTACAGACATAAAATGTTCAAAAAGGGGAGTAGACTAGAACAGAAACTGCATTATGCTGAAAAATACCAATAATAATATGCTGGCAATTGTGCTTTGATTGTTCACATTTCTTCTAAAGTGTTTTCCTAGCCTATGAACATGTGAACTTTAAACAAGTTTGATTACAGCTGCAAAAGTGTTTAACGAATCAGGAATAATAGTAGTATACAGCAAGAAAGGCTTTATGTACAGTTTTAGGACTTATTTTTTGTTGTTGCAGAAAATGAGACACAGGAGAGAACTCAATGCATTTATGGCACTGTGTTTTTGTGGGTTTTTTTTTCTGCTTTGTCTTCTTTACTAGAATGTCACTTCCAGATTTATGGTTGCCAACCTGCAATTCTAGTCACTGAGAGCAACAGTTACAATTGCAGACTACAGAATTGAACAAGAGGAAAGACACACATAGGCATCTCCTGCTTTGCATCTGTCACAGCAGTTGCCTTTAATACCAGGGCAGTATTCTTTTGGAAAAGAAGAGTCTACTCATATATATTTTTCAATTTTGAAACATGAACCAGAATGGAAGACATATTTCCTTCTGCCCTTACTCCAGAAGACCTTGCATTGTTGCCTAGGCTGATAATCCCCCCCAAAAAGTAACAAGTGCAATTGTACCCTCCACCTCCTTACTCTACACCATGTATCAGAGGCCCATCATTACATTCTCATTCATATAGGAAGAGAGTGTCATGTTCATACAGAAAGAGGGTCTCCACCTAATATGGACCCTCTACGACATACAAACATTTGCCTTGTGAGGCTGGGGTCCCGCTTCCACCTAATAAATACACATGTTAGTGCCTGTGCCTCAAGCAGAGGAGCAAGACTATGGCACATGAAGAGATGGGAGTGGGGAGGTGAAGAGCTATTGAAAAGCCCATCTTAGGAGAGCCACAGAGTTGAAACTATGTGAAGACTTTCCTTCAAGAATGGCTCAAGGAGTTCTACACCTGAGGCAGAGCCGCTATGTGTCTTTGACAGATCCAGCTGAGAGCACATGGAAAAAGAATCTCTCTGGATAGAAACTCAGAGCTTCAAAGCCTGCCTGGTGGTGTAGACATTGAGTACATCATGGAGAGAATATAGAGAATATCTGGAGGAGAAAAGGTCCCTCCAAAAAGCAAGTGATGATGACAGCAAGGGCTTACTGGGCACAAATGCAGTGGTGGAAATGTGGAGATGGATGCCCATTAGCATTTAACCAGAGACTGCAACCTGATGGCCATTAGTCAATCACAGCTTACAGGTGTCTTTAATTTGAACACTATGCTGCACAGTGCTGGCCGGCAATTTTTTTTTAGAAAGTAGAATTAGATGCCAATATTAAATATATTATTTTTACACAATATTTTCAGCTTTATTTTAACAGTTATACAAACTTGCATCACAGCAAACCCACATGACAAATCAGCTTGAGCTTCCGGTGTTTACCTCTCTAGATAGGCACAAGTTCTCAGTTCCTAAATTCCCACAACTTTCAAGTGTGAATTGTGTTTTACACACACACACACACACACACATATATATATATATGTACATATGAGAGAGGAAAAGATCATGAGACATATGTCTTCTAGGGAAAAAAAATTCTCATTTCCCTAACCATTGTAGCCATTTGAAACCTGAGTTAGACAATGAGTTAGGAAGTATTTTCATAGAGTTTCAATTAATATATTTTTGCTCTATGCATGATGCTAACAGGTTGAAGAAACACAAAACCCAATTTGAGCTGGAGAATCCATTTCTTCATTTCAAAAGGGTTTGAATATACCCCTTTGGCAATCACAATGGAAACTGAAGAAGTATTCTGTTCAAGGACACATAAAGAATTGTTTTTACAACAACCACTTTCCAAAAATAAACATTGTAAAGCAAGTACAGTGGTTGCCAGTGTTAAATCTATGTTTCTCACTTCTTTCTTACCTAGTTGCCTGAAGGGCTCCTGAAAGAGTAGGCCACCACAATGCAGGAAGCCATGGGCTACTGGGCCACTGCCTTCTGATCCACTGTGTGCTACAGGACAAAGAACTCCACATGGCTCCATGATATTAAAGAGGCATTTGTAGAGACAGATTCACTCTTTAGGCCACAGCAGACTCAGCACCTTGCAACTTCAGTGGATTAAATGGTTCCAAAGGGAGAATACTATCCTCTAATTCTTCTGCCAAGTAGACACCTGGCAAAACCTGGCTCATTTTCTAGACCCATAGACCTACCATATATATATAAACTCCCTCTCACAAATTCTCCTTTCCTCTATCATCTTCTCCTCCCAGTCCTTAGCTGCCAAATACTCACACTGATAATTTGAATAAATTACCCACTTAGAGGTGAAAGTTTCCCTGGGATTGGTTTCAAAGAAAATGCCTCAATAATGTAAGCTACCAATGGCCTATAATTGCCAAGGAAACTATTAGCTATTTGGAATTTGTTTTGTCATTTGTAACAGTAACATTTTCTTTTCTTCCTGGTCTATAAAGAATATGCATTAATTCTTTCACTCATCTATTAAACAAATGTTTATTGGTGCACTGATTATTGTTGTAAACTCTGAGGTTGCGTTAGCGATTCAGCCTAGCCCCCACCCACCTTTCAAGAATCTTGTATCAAGACAAATACATAGATGAGGAAATATGTAATAGTCCATGGTAAGTGCTTGCTATTATGGTCTGAGTGTTTGTGTCCCTCCAAAATTCATATGTTGAAATCTAATTCCCAACGTGCAAGTATTAAAAGGTGGGGCCTCTGGAGGTGACAAAGTCATGAGGCCAGAGCCCTCATCAATGAGACTAGTGTCTTTATAAAAGAGGTTTGAGGGAATTTGTTTGCCCCTTTGCCAGTCCACCATGTGAGGACGTATGAATCCAAAATTCAGGGAGACTCAAACATTAACTACTCCATAAAGGCACGGGTGGCCAGGGCGTAACAGATGCCTCCACGTGCACAGAGGTGATGGAGCAGACACTGCTGGCCCTGGGGCATCCTGACTCACAGGTGCCTTCATGGGGATAAGGATGATGCACAGGACAGTATATGGTTTCCGATTTGGTAAACCTGTTTCTTTTTCTGATGATTTCCGATGATTTGCAAATGTTTGTTTTTCCTTCAAAAATTCTCTTTCGGATATACCTAATGTAAATGACGAGTTAATGGGTGCAGCACACCAACATGGCACATGTATACATATGTGACAAACCTGCACATTGTGCACATGTACCCTAGAAGTTGAAGTATAATAAAAAAAAAAAAATTCTCTTTCAGCTTCCAAAGTCACACGTACAGGAGAACTCAAAAGGACCTAAAGATACCTTCCTATGCTGGTCAGTGTCCTAGCTATTGGAGGGCAGAGACCCTACAACCTCTCTTCTTTCTGCCTTTTCAGGGCCAGAGCTTGGACAGACAATAGAGATGATTAACAGAAGACACACTAGCTGTAAATATGCCTTCTCCCCCTAAAATTATTACCAGTATCATAATGTAATTAACAATATTATCTTTATATTTTCCTTCCATAAAACATAGTCAGTCTAACCTAACCAGAAGAGCAGCATGCCCACATTAAATATTTTGATTGACTGGAATTTCAGTAAAAAGTATCATGTAATAAAAACACTAAGGTTTAATGTAAAAAAGAAATTTAATTTTTCAAATTGTATTTTAACCTCTTTTTTATCCTCCTATTAATTACTTTAATTTAAAAAGGCATAATAAAGACACAACTCTTCTAGGAATAAATTATAGCAGAAAATAGATCATTCCATTCCTATTGTGTAAAACAAGCCAGTGCTGGATGAATATACTTGTAAACATCTAAATTGAAAACAAAAATTGTGTTAGGAAAATAAGAGCTGATGGTCGAGTTGAAGAACCTTGAAAATAATCAGATATATAATCATTTCTTAGAAGTAAACACTTTTTCAAAATTAATTTGTTTGATCTAGATCTGTTAACAGTAATTGAAAATACCCTATTTATTGAAAAATCTAGACATACACTATTTAATTGCATTCATGTATTCAATGAGTATATTTTATTTAATTCCTATGATGTAACTAGTGCTGTGCTAGACACTGATGATACAAAAATAAAGACCTAGACATCTGCTAAAGAAGTCACTTTAGTGTGACCATTTTTGAAAAGACAAAGAAGAGGTGGTGATTCAGTATAATGATGATTTATTTATTTTTAAGTTAAGTATCAGTGAGGTGTTTTAAATAACAATATTTTTCTATAGGCTGAAAATATTTTTGTACACTATACTATGCTTTCATAGTCTAATTTGACCCCAATTTATATGCATAAAAAATGATTGATTTTTATGATGAGAATACATGGACACATAGAGGGAGATAACAGATACTGGAGTCTACCAGAAGGTGGAGGATGATGATGGAGAAGATCAGGAGAAATAACTAATGGGTACTAGGCTTAACGTCTGAGGGATGAACTAGTCTGTACCATAAATCCCCGTGACAAGAGTTTACCTTTATAACAAATCTGCACATGTACTCCTGAACTTAAAAGTTAAAAAAATAATAATAATAATTGATTTTATACAGAAACGTGGCAATAGAATCACAGAAGTCTTTAACTGAATTTACTTTTATTCTCTTTGCACTGATTCACAGAGAGGTTAGCTTGATCTCTTGCAAGAAATGCTATATCATTTCTGAGGTGTAGCCTATTCTTTCTCCTAATGCAACTTATAACTTGGATGGAACTGTTACTCCAGGGAAATTCGGAGAATCTCATGATTCAGAACTGGAATGAAGACACAGCAATGGAGGGGATATCCCCACATACTCACCTGTTTTATTCATCTGCTCAGGCTGCCATAACAAAATACCGCAGACGGGGTGGCTTAAATGAAGAAATTAATTTTTCCAAAGTTGCAGAGTTTGGAAGCCCAAGGTCAAGGTGCCAGCAGGGTTGGTTGCCAGTGAGACCTCCTTCCTCAGCCTGCAGAGGGGACCTACTTGCTACTCCTTACACGGCCATTCCTCTGTGTGTGCACAGGTAGAGAGAGTGTGCTCTGCTGTTTCTTCCTTCTCTTATGAGGACTCTAGTCCTGTTGGGTTAGGGTCCCATGCTTATGACCTTATTTAATCTTAATTACATTTCTAAGGTTCTATTTCCAAATACAGTCACATTGGAAGTTGGGGCTTCAACATATGAATTTTTAGGGATACAATTCAGTCCATAATGCAGATCTTTCAGAACAGATGTTATTATTCATGAAATAAGAAATAGATACTGGTTTTTCTTTTCTTCTTCCTTTTTTTCTTCTATTCTCCCAAGTCAAGCATCCATGTATTTTTTAAGTAATGCATCCAGCATTTTACACGTAATTACATAAGGTTTAAGAATGAAATACTGCTTTTAAATATTAATGTTTAAATGTAGCTGGCATGGTAGCTCAGATTCTCCCAAGTCAAGCATCCATGCCTTTTTAAAATAATGGATCCAGTATTTTACATGTAATTACATAAAGTTTAAGAATGAAATACTGCTTTTAAATATTAATGTTTAAATGTAACTGGGCATGGTAGCTTACTCCTATAATCCCAGCATTTTGGGAGGCCAAGGCAGGAGGACTGCTGGAGGCCAGGAATTTGAGACCAGTCTGGAAAACATAGGAAGACCCCCCTTCTTTCCAAAAAAAAAGTTAAGTTATTCAGGTGTGATGGCATAGGCTTGCAGTCCCAGCTACTCAGGAGAATGAGGTGTGAGAATGGCTTGAGGCCAGGAATTCGAGGTTGCATTGAGCTATGATTGTACCACAATGCAATCCAGCTTGGGTGACTGAGCAAGACACTGTCTCAAAAACTAAACTAAAATAAAATAAATGTTTAAATGTATCCCCACAGTAAGTGTTAAGGGGTGACACAACTGTACAGTTGATTTTTTGCAATTTTCTTCAGTACTCTGTACCTAATTGTTTTAGAAATAAAGAATTCGTGGAATGAACACTGTCTCATGCAAAGTGACCTAAATATCTAAGTTCTAAGTAACTGAACATGAAAGTTAAAGATTAGATTGAGTATGTAAGAACAGTGTGCTGTAACAATCAAATCATATACATTCACAATTTTCATAATCATTAGTCCGTGGCATCATGATCAGCCATGAATGATAAAAAGTTCTCATTAATTCCTACAACTGATTCTATAGTGTCATAGCCAAACCATTTTTGGCTTTTCTTTCTTTTTTTTTTTTTTGGTTTTTCTGTATCTCCTTGAGAATCAGTTACATACTCTTCTATCCTCTGACCACTGATGTCTCATGCAGTAAATGAATATTTGCTTAAAGTTTCTGGCAGAATAAAAATTGGTATATTTAATCACCTCTATCTATATATCTCTCTCCTTTCTCCCTATTTCTCTTTTTACCTATCCATCCCCTTCTCCTCTCCTCCCCTTCTGTGCTTTCCCCCCAGCTCAGCACACCCTACAAATCACACATCCCGGATCAGGCTTTCCTTAAATCACTGATTTCTTCTCTGCTGACAGCTTCCTTCAATGGAAAAGTCTTAACACACTCTCCTTTCTCTGTCCTCTAGTCAGAAAGGTGACCCCTGGGTACCAAAAGGCTCAAAACCCATGGCTGAAGGTCAGCAAAGGGAGAAGGCAGTGTGATACCCAACAATAAACAAGCCAGAGAAAGGACCTGGAGACTCTTCACTCAGCATCTCAGAGGTTCTGAGGGACAGAGTAAGAGAATAGGTGGAGGAAGATGAAGTTACTCTTAATGCCTTAAAAATCCTTTGTGTCTCCAAGACTGCTGGCTAGCAGCAGCTGGTATTCATCCCTTCCACAAAGAAAAACCAAAATAGTGAGTAGGTAATCATACTTCAAATACAATCATCTCAGAGAAAACACCAGAATCCTACACAGAGGTGACACAAAACACCTAACACAAGGAAGGAGAGGAAAGTGAAGCAGCCTTTTCAGCCATGATTGTCTGAGATTTGGGGGGAGCTCCCCCATGTGGGGAAAGGACAAGCGAGTGAACCCCTATAGTCCACCATCCTACTGTGGACTTCTATATCCTAGCCATGGGAAAGCCCCTAGGCCCTGATGGCCCCAAAACAAATACAGTGATCTGCCTGAAGACCGTAGGAAGGCACTGCTCCATAGAGGGAGCTCACGCTGTATCACACACACACAGCCCGAGTCCTAAGTAGCTACAGCAAGGCACCATATTGAAAGAGCCTGGCCCTCATCAGACTACACCCTGCCCAGGACAGCAAACAGCCCTTGCATCTCCACATATCTGGAACTCTCTGACATGCCCCACCTATAGTAACTGCTGCAGCTGGCTGCTGCCTCCAAGGTTAAAGTCTGAGTCATTGGAACATGGGCCACCTCCACATAGGACACCTTTGCCAGACCCAGTTGCCCCCAGCAGCAAAGTTGTTATGCATTTTCAAGAACTTTTAGTGCAAACTCCCACAGTCGCTGCTGCAGTGGGCTACAACAGTCGGGGCCAATGCACAAGCAAAGTGCACACTCCCCAGCCACCTGTATACTCCTGCTGCCATTGAAAGCAAACCTGCCCTCCTCAGTAGCAAGAATGTAGTGCAGTTGCTGCCGCTCCTACCTGAGCATTCTGCCTTGGGCCTGGGGATCACCCATCCCTACCTACCATAGCCAGTGCCTGCAAGCACCACCATGGGACCTGACAAAAGGACTACTAGACCTGGCTCCAACTCAAAGGTGCCCAAACATGCTAACTGGGGTTCTAGGGACCACCCAGCCCAGTCTACCAACATTGGCACCTCAGTACTCCAACCAGGAGCCTGAAGTTGGGCCCACCCCACCTGCTGCTACTACCACAGTGGGCACACATATACGCACACCATCTATGGGTCTGAGGACTGTTCCACCCAGCCCATCACAGCCACCAACAAAACTAGTATGGACCAGTTCGGACCCACAAGTTATTTCTACCATTACTACTGCCATTGCTTTCACTTGCCTACTGCCCAGGGGCCTGAAAACTCACCAAACTGCCTGGCCCACGGCTAAACTACTGGTATCTGAGCAAACCACCTGGAGACCCAAGAACCAGCCTGCCTGAATTCACTAATACCAGTGCCAACATACGCCACCCTGGGGCCCAAGGAGAGGCACACTTGGCCCCCTGCTGCTACCTCTGGAGCCCAAGGACAGGCCCATCTTGTGTCCCATCCGCAGCATAACTTCACCACAACCTCCACTAACAACTACACCCTAAACCACCGAGAAAGTCACGGACACCACTGGTGCAGATAACAACCAAAGGAATAATAAGAACACTACACTACTGTACGCAAATCAAAGCCAAAGTGCCCTGCCCAACCAATACCATAGATATACCTTCAGCAAAATGTCATCTTCTACAAAAGCAAGTTGAGAATATTGAAAGAAGTAATTGTTATCACCTATGGAGATATCAATGTAAGGATCCAAGCAACATGAAAAAGCAGGGAAATATGCTACCTCCAAAGTAATACAGTAACTCTCCAACAACAGATTCTAATCAAATGGAAATACATGAAATCCTGGAAAAAAATTCAAAATAGTAATATTTAAAAAGCTCAGTGAGATACCAGAGAACAATACAAAAAAAATAGCAACAATTCAGGATATGAATAAGAAATCTCCCAAAGAGATATCATAAGAAACAACCAAATAGAAATTATGGAACTGAAAAATTCAGTGAATAAAAGAAAAATACATTCAAAAGCTTCAACAATAGATGAAATCAAAAAGAAGAAATAATTTCAGAACTTGAATACAGGTTTTCTTGATATAACCCAGGCAGATAAAAATTAAAAAGGATTTTTTAAAAAGAATGAACAAAGCCTATGTGACATATGTGACACCATAAAACAGCAATATATTCAAATTTGGGGTGTCAACAAAGGCAAAGAAAAACTGAAAGGGCTAGCAAACCTATTTAATAAAATAGTTGTAAACTTTCCAAATCCAGCAAGAGACTTAGACATATGATACAAGAATCTCAGCGATCCCCAAAAATATACAATGCAATTTTCTCCATGGCATACTATAGTCAAACTGTCAAAAGTCAAAGAAAAAGACAGATTCCTAATGACAGAAAGAGAAACACATCCAGTCACTTATAATGAAACCTCAGTCAGACTAACAGGGGATTTCTCAGCAGAAACTCTACAGGCCAGGAAAGAATGAGAAGATATATTCAAAGTGCTGAAAGAAAAAAATTTTAACAAAGGGGATTAAACCCTGCAAATGTATATATCATAAAGGAGGGAGAAATATAGTCTGTCCCAGATAAGCAAAACCTGAGATTATTCATCACCACTAGACTTGACCTAAAAGAAATGCTTAAGAAAGTCCTACATGAAGAAGCAAAAGAATGATATGTACCATCATGAAAACACAGGAAAAAATAGAAACCAAAGGTAGAGCACACACAAAAACAAAGAAGAAAAAATTTCAAATGTTACCACTACAGAAAACCACCAGACTGTATAGACAGAAAAACGGAAAGGAAAAAAAGAAAGAAAAGGAAGGAAGGAAACATAAAATAACCGGAAATCAATTAATAAAAAGATAGGAACAAACCTTTACATATTAAAAACAATATGAATAAATATGAATAGGTCATACTTAATTAAGAAATATTAATAGGTTATACTTTCCCCTTAAAAGATACATATTGGCTGAATAGACTAAAAAAGTGACCCAACTGTAGGATGCTGCCCACAAAAAAAAAAAAAAAAACTTATCTCACCTGTTAAAAAAAACATATAGACTGAATGAAAGTAAAGGGATGGAAGAAGATACTGGGCAAACTAAAATCAAAATCAAATAGAAGTAGCTATACTTACATTAGATAAAACAGACTTTAAGTCAAAAATGGAAAAAGAGAAAAAGAAGGTCATTATATGGTGATAAAGGAATCAATTCAGCAGGAGGATATGATTCTAAATATTATGCACCCACACTGGAGAACCTAGATATATAAAGCAAACATTATTAGATGTAAAAAGAAAGAGAAACTCCAATACAATAATAATCGAAGAAATCAACACCTTACTCTTAGCATTAGATAGATCATTTACAAGGAAAATTAACGAAGAAATATTTAATTTAAACTGTACATTAGACCAAATGAACCTAACAGACATTTACAGAACATTTCACCCAACAGACAAAGAACAGACATTTTTCTCATTAGCACGTAAGACATTCTCCATGATCAATCATGTTAAGCCACAGAACAAGTCTTAACAAATGTTTAAAAAATTGGAATCATAACAAGTATCTTCTCAGAACACAATAAAATAAAACTAGAAATCAATAAGATGAATATTGGAAATTGTATAAATAGATGGAAGTTAAACAACATGCTCCCAAATGACCACTGGATGAAAAAATTTCTTGACGTAAATAAAACCCAAAACATAACACACAAAAATCTACAAGATACAAGTTCAGCGCTAAAAGGAAAATTTATAACAATAAATACTTACATCAGAAAAGTAAAAAGATTCCAAATAAATAATCGAATATACCCTTCAAGGAACTACAAAAACCAGAACAATCCAAACTCCAAATTAGTAGAAGCAAAAGAATAATAAAAATCAGACTAGAACTATAAATGAAATTGGACTAAAAAACAATACAAAGGAACAATCAAATCAAAAATTGGTCATTTGAAAAGATACACAAAATTGAAAAACTGGGAGCTAGATGAACCAAGAAAAAAGAGAGAAGACTCAAACAAAATCAGAAATGAAAAAGGAGACATTACAACTGATACCACAGAAATACAAAAGATCATCAGAGACTATTATAAACAACTACATAGTAATAAACTCAAAAACTTAGAGAAAGTGGATAAATTGGTTGACAGAGGAATTTGTATTTCAGAAAGAAATAGAAAACCTGAATGATCAATAATGAGAAATGAGTAATTAGACTGAGTCAGTAATAAAAAAAAAACTCCCCATAAATCCCACAAATAAAAGTCTAAGACCAGATTGCTTCAATGCTAAATTCTACCAAACTTTCAAGAAGAACTAGCACCAGTTGTCAAACTGTTTCAAAAAAAAATGGAAAGGAGGAAATTCTGTCTAAGTCATTTGAAGAGGCCAGTGTTACTGTGATACCGAAACCAGAAGAGCGCACACACACACACACACACACTAAAAACCAGAGGTCAATATTCCTGCTGAATATAGATGCAAAAATTCTCAACAAAATACAAGCAAACCGCATCCAACAGCACATTAAGATGATAAGACACCATGATCAAGTGGGATTTATCCCAGTGATGCAAGGATGGTTCTACATATGCAAATCAATAAACATGATGCATCACATCAACAGGATGAGGAACAAAAACCACAAACATCTCAATAGATGCAAAAAAAAATTGATAAAATTCAATATCCCTTCACGATAAAAACTCTCTACAAACTAGGCAATGAAAGAGCATACCTCAACATAGTGAAGACTACATATGACAATCCACAGCTAACATCATACTGAATGTGGAAAAGCTGAAAGCCTTTCCTCTAACTAATCTAGAACAAGATAAGCAGGACCACTTTCACCACTCTTATTCAATATAACACTGAAAGTTCTGGCAGGAGCAATCAAGCAAGAGAAAGAAAGAAAAGGCATCAAAATTTCTGAAGAATAAGTCAATTTGTCCTTCCTTGAAGATGATATTATCTCATATCTGGAAAAGCCTAAATATTTCACCAAAAAATCTTAATCTGATAAATAAGTTCAGTGAAGTTGCAGGATACAAAATAAACATATAAAAATCAGTAGCATTTTTATACATCAATAATCAACTAGCTGAGAAAAAATCAAGATGGCAATCTCATTTATAATAGTTACAAAAGGAATCAAATACATAGGAATAAAATCGACAAAGTGGGTGAAAGACCTCTATAAGAAAAACTATAAGATACTCATGAAAGTTACTGAAGAGGACAGGAACAAATGGAAATCCATACTATGCTAATGGATCAGAAGGATTAAAATTATTAAAATGACCATTCTGTCCAAAGCAGTCTACAGATTCAACGAAATCCCTATTAAAGTACCAATGCCATTTTTCACAGACATAGAAAAAACAATTCTAATATTCATATGAAACTAAAAAAGACCCTGCATAGCCAAAGAAATCCTGAGCAAAAAGAACAAAGCTGGAGGCCTCCAACTACTACCTCACTCAAGTCAGGTAGTATGATGCCCACAGCTTCGTTCTTTTTGAAAATATATTGCAAAGCTATGGTAACCAAAACAGGATGGTATTTGTATAAAAACAGGCATATAGACCAATGGAACAGAATAGAAAACACAGTAATAAATCAATGTGTTTATAGCCAACCGATTTTTGACAAAGGTATCAAGAACATACATTGTGGAAAGTATACTCTCTTCAATAAATAGTGCTGAGAAAATTGGATATCCATATGCAGAAGAATGAACTGGACTCCTTTCTCTTACTATATCCAAAAACCAACTCAAGATGAATTAGAGACTTAAATGTGAGACCTAGAACAACAAAATGACTACAATAAAACATAATGGAAACAGTTCAGGACATTGTACTAGGCAAATATTTTATGGCTAAGACCTGAAAAGCACAGGCAACAAAAGCAAAAATAGTCAAAGAGGACTATATTAAACTAAAAAGCTTCTGCACAGCAGAGGAAACAATCAACAGAGAAAGAGAAAACCTGCAGAGAAGAAAATATCTGTAAACTACTCTTCTGAGAAAAGACTAATATCCAGAATATACAAGGAACTCAACTTAACAGCAAAAAAAAAAAAAAAGAAAAAAAGAAAAAACAAAAAACAAATAATCCCATTAAAAATGGGCAAAGGATATGTATAGATATTTCATGCAAATAGCCAACAGGTATATGAAAAAATGTTCAACATCACTAATCATCAGGGAAATGCAAAACAAAACCACAATGAGATATCATCTTACTCTAGCTAAAATTACTTTTATTAAAAAGACAACAAAATAAGAGATGCTGGAGAGGATGCTAGAAAAGGAAACTATATACATCATTGGTGGAAATGTAAATTAGTACAGCAACTATGGAAAAGAGTATGGAAATTTCTCAAAAAGCTAAAAATAGAAGTACCATAGGATTCAGCTATCCCACTACTTCATGTTTATCCAATAGAAAATAAATCAGTTTATCAAATGGATACCTGCACTCCCATGTTTACTGCAGCACTGTTCACAACAGCAAATATATAAAATCAACCTAAATGTCCATCAATAGACAAATGAATAAAGAAAATGGGCTACAGATACATAATGAAACACTATTCAGCCATAAGAAAAGAATGAAATCATGTTGTCCTTTGCAGCAATATGCACAAAACTGGAAAATATTATGTTAAGTGAAATAAGCCAGGCATAGAAAGACAAATACCATACATTCTCACTCATATATGGAATTTTTAAAAAGTTGATTTCATGGAAGTAGACAATAAGTGATACCGGAGGCTGAAAAGGGTGTGTAGATGGTGAGGGTTTGTGAGAATTATAGAGAATTTGGTTAATGGGTACAAATATATAGTTAGACAGAAGGAATAGGTTTTAATGTTTGATAGCAGAGTAGGGTGACTATAGTTAACAGCAATCTATTGTATATTTCAAAATAGCTGTAACAGAGGACTTGAAATGTTCCCAGCATATAGAAATGATAAATACTCGAGATGATAAGTACCCAAAATACCATAACTTAATCACTGCACAGTCTATGCATGCAACAAAATATCACCTGTACCCCATAAATAGGTAAAAATATTTGTATCAATAAAAAAATTTTAAAACACAAAGTCTTTAAAACCCATGTCTGTGGTTCTCTGGCTATAACTAAAAAAAAGTAGGCAGTTCCAGACACAAGCTTTTAAGGCCCTAACAGGACTTTGGATCAAAGCTTTCTGCAACACAGGATATATTCTGGTGGTATACAGTACAGGGAGTGAAGGGAAGAAAAAGAAACAACTTAGAGGCTTTGAGATGAAAGAATACAAGTTAATTTTACACAAATACAATATTTGAAATGGTATTTTCTCTTTCCCTAACTTCTTTTCACATAGCCTGGCTTTTTGTGGAAAAACAAAGAAACATGTTCAGGTTAAGCTGTACGGGTTCATAGTCAGATCTAGAAAAAGTCCAAGTATTGTGTAAATGTGATATCTATTAGTGATAACAAGCTTCCTAGACCACAGCCCCGATCCGAAGACAAAGGGCTAGAATAACTGCATTATGCAGCCATTTATCTTTTTCACATCAATCGTATCACTAATCCCTAAAGGCACTGTGGTTCCCACAGAAGAAAGGTGACCGCCACAGTACGACTCCCATCCTGTTCCT
Organism: Colobus angolensis palliatus; assembly: GCF_000951035.1. NCBI lineage: Eukaryota > Metazoa > Chordata > Mammalia > Primates > Cercopithecidae > Colobus > Colobus angolensis. The sequence goes on along the minus strand of NW_012115500.1, from coordinate 2,600,535 downwards.
GAATGTAGGAAGCCAAACTTGGAGAAGTCAGACATACAAGAGCTCAGTAAAGACTCCAGCAGGAAAGGTCTTCCTTCCTGGGTATAACAATAATTAGAACCTCCAAGGTTGATCCTTGAATGATCGTTTCCCAGTAGGGAGGGACTGCCAATCAATGGCTTTGATTGATGCCTCTACCTGATGTCTGTTCATGGGGTGATGCTCCACTGTCACCACAGGCCCCCATGTGGCAGAGAACTCTCTTTTGTATGCCCTGGGCAGTGGTGCAGCTGTCTTAAACTTTTACGGTTTCCAAAATAAAAAAGCAGGGGGAAAGAAAGAAAATCAACCTTACAAATCTAAACAATTAGGCTTACAGAATTCATATATTTTACCGTATCACAGTATTACAGTATCAGACCTTGTTCTGCAGAGCTAGCAGCAAATCAGCAGGTTTGCCTCCTCAATTCCAGTTTTCTTTTGTATAATATAATCAATGACATAATCATCCAACATTATCTGACAGTTGATTTTTTAAAAAAGCAAATCATCTGAAAATGGTGAAAAGACTTCAAATTCCTTAAGGGAAACATGTAAAATTTCCATGGTGATAATTTCATTAACACAGTGAGAGTTTTGAAGCTCCATGTAAAATTAGATTTAAAAATCAAAGTATAAATTTCAGTTAAACCACATTTACCTCATCATGCATATTGGAGCATATTACTTCAAATAAATATATTTAAAGGCATTTTAGATAGTCAACATTTAAGAAACAAATGTACAAAACAATTTCAGATAAATTAATGATGTGTGCCACCTAAATTGAAGATGTTCATTCTGAAAATCATTACTTAAATGTAAGGCTCTTTTTAATTCTAAGAGAAATACTTTACTGTGCTCACCAACAAAATTCCTCATTAACCTAGGAGAATAGAGCAGCATTGTTGTGCAGCTGATAACCTTCCCTTTTTATTATGCAAATAAGACTATACAGGTGGTTACAGATTTTCAAATAACTGTTACTAATTATACATTTTTCTCCAATGCCATAATAAAAATGGAATGAACTTGATATTGACATAAGGAAAACATTCAGTTTAAGGAAATGATACAGTATCAGAAACAGATGTTACCATAAATTACAGTCTAATAATTTAAGGATGAAATTGTGCTGAAGGCTCAGTCATCCATAGTGGATTTCTTTATGTCTTACCCAACAGGAATCAGGGTTAAACGTTCCAAATATGGTTTAATCTCACTTGAATTATGTCTGATTGAAAGTTGTAATTTGACACAATTGATGAATTTCTCAGAAATCCAATTGTTATGTAGAAATGCTACACTTGCAAGGGTAACTCATGGCAACACAAGTCATGAAGTTCGCTTGCTAAAACACAAAAAGGAGAAGGGAATGAGTCAGCTTCACACATTAAAGCGGGATGTGCCAAGTGACAGTGGTCCTGGTGAAGCTGCCAAGTTGACTTCAGCATTACTGCCATATTTAGGAAACACCTGCTGGGACCACAGAGTACATGTTCATAATCACTCAGTCATTGAGGAAGAAGGTGCCAGGCCTAATTCTGAGGAACTTTGGAGGGCAATGCAGCCTGGATCTCACCTTCTTAACGGCCCTTAGATTTAAACTTTAATGTTGTCTCTATCTGAATTTTACCACACAGTCACAGACACACTGACATGACAAATTGAAAAAGGTGTTCATATTAAAATTTTTAATATACCACATCCTTCAGAAGGATATTAGACATTTCTTCACTTTCCCATGCATCGGAGCTCAAAAGTGGAAGTAACTGGACCATTCCTGACCAGTTAGAGGCCTTGGTAAACCCAGAAACAGGAACTTGCAGACATTGATAAAAAAGCTCTAGACTGTGCTAGGTTTAAAATATTGTCATAAATGCCAATATTAATAAGTAGGGAAGAAAACATTAGAGTTCAATGTGAGTGCCTTATCATCTTCAGCATTAATAATAGCTTCAATTTATGAACCACCTCTATTTTTCCCTGGCTTTATAACTTCATGAAATCATATAAAATATTATTCCTATATCTGGAAGTTTCCATACATAAAATCTACATAAGTCTGTGTGTATGTGTGTGTTGGGGGTGGGTAACATGTGACGGTTTCGAAAACACATTCAATAGTGCTCTTATCCCTTAGATATCAATCCCCCACAGGGTAAGGTGAAATGCTATCCAAATGGAGAGCTCTGGCCTTAACCTAAGGAGTTCAGTGAAAGAGTTTTCAAAACAATGGTAAATAATCCTGGGAAGTTGCTATTGAATAAACAGAAAGTCCAAGTCATTGCTGCATCCTTTTTCTTGATCCCAAAGTAAACTCTCTAATTAAACAAGAGCTGTATTTATAAAGTTTCTCAAGTTTTTTCTCAAGTTTTATATTTTTCCTTATCAAAGTGTCTGTCACTGAGAAGAGATAGGATAGGTGTATGCTTCTTTTTTTAGACATCAATAAACACAGGATGTGGAATAAGGCTACAATTATCTGCATGATATTTAGCCCAAGGAGGGCTGGTCAGCAAGGATTTCCAAACATGAGCACAAGATTCCATGAAACTTCCTGAACTAGTTGAAGAATGAGGGACCAAAATAGAAGGCTACACATGAGGTGGGAACAGGGTACCAAAAGACAAAGGTGGGGGGTCAAGGGGAAAGCTGGTTTAGGGTTTCCTTTGAGAAAGTGAGACTAGGTCTAAAGTCTGATTAGGGGCTAACGTGGGAATCTCATAATTTAGTCTAAGCCACAGGATCTGCCATTTGAAGGAGTGATTTTTATCCTAAATCTATCAGGGTGGGATGGCAGAACTGGAATGAAGGCTGATGATGGGGCCAATTTGCTGCTTGCATCAGAAACTGAGAAAGGCACGCCAGAAATGAAAAACCAGGGGAAGGTACAGTATTGAAGAAGAATAAAGGGCTGACACGTCTTTTTTCTTTCCTTTAGGTCCAGCAATCTTTTAAAGAAATAAGAGTTATTCCCTAGGACTACAGAGGGAACATCAAAGACTCCCTTTGGAATCAATTAATGCCTGCAAATAATATTTATCTAAAATCGCACTCAAGGATGTATGATTGGTAAATACTTAAATTCAGTGAGGACCAATAACACAACTCTGTGAACACAGTGCTTGTGTTTGTTTGGTTTTTAACATTATTACAATATCACTAAGCATTTGGCAAATAAACTAAAATCATATTATTAAGCTAAAGTGTTCTGATCCTTATAAAATGTCTCCAAATTTGCTCTTCCAGTAGTTCAGCTGAATATCTAAAACAATGGAATATCCAAGGAGGTTGAGTATACATTAAAATCTATTTTCAATGAAGTGGCAGTAACTATTAAGCTCATGGTGACTTTTCATAGAAAAAGACTAGCAGTACAGTGTACTGACTATGAGTCAGATACTTCATATGTTATCTCCTAAAATCTTTCCAACAACCCATTGACATGGGTACTTACTTCTATTTTAAAAACTGGAAGACTGACTGAGGCTGCTTTTAAGAAGCATAGTCAAGAACTGAATCCAAGACTGCCTATGCCAAAGCAATGTCCCCTTTCCACAAGGAGATAAAGAATCACCTCCAGGAGAATACTAGTATTCTTAAAGATAATTTTATCACATCTTTGCAATGACAGTTTTCCTAAAGGACTCAAATAACAATGCAAGTCATGAGAAAAATTTTTTGAAACAGTAACTTACTATTTAGGGTGAAAACAAGCTGTATATATCTGTCCTAATATTCAAGTATTTGAGGAAAGCATAACAGGCATATTTAATAGGTGATAAGCACCTTAGAAAGATCTAGTTGTATTGTACACACCATTTATAGCTCAGAGATAACTATAGGTTCTTTTATAAGCCCAGTGACTGTAAACCTATTATAATAGTTTATCAACTGCATTCCTTTCCAACTACCCTTGATAGAAATGTGTAATCATTAAAACTATCAACGTAAATGCATTTGAATTAAAACAAACCACACTGTAAATTTTATGGCAATAAGTTTTGTAATGCACATGGGACTGAATAATATGCTATAAATTGACTGCTTTAAGACAGAAAATATAGCTTATAACACGGCAGCTAAAACCTAATAATCGTTTAGTAAGAGTACTTGACTCAATTAATGTATAAATAAGCACTCCTGCAGGAATGAACTGAGTTGTGGTTACAATGAAATCTTAAATAAAAAGTGAGGCCTTTAAAACAGATGCTAACTATTGTGAAGCTATTGAGAAGGTTTATTAATTTAAATCATGGCTCATAGGATTATGTTTAAGAAGCCAGTCTTCCACGATGACAAGTCACACCTTGAAATTGCCTTCATAGTCATGAAACCCTAGAGCTATTCAAGACCCTGAGGTGTCCTTCAGCTTTGGCCAACAAAAATATCAGCAAAGAATACCGCTCGCATTCCACCTGCAGCATAGTCTAAATGAAGGTAAATAAGGCATTCATGCAAGAAATTAACACATGGCAGAAAATAATACTGAGCTCCAGGGTAAAATTCAGTCTTGTGTCAAAGTAAAAATCAATGAATATAACTTAAGAATATAAAATCTCCAACAGTACCTCATTAGTGTAATGCAGAACTTTACTCCAGGGACCATTTTTTAAAAAGCACTTATTTTAATTTTATCATGCTCTTAAACAAATTCTTCAATGTCTACAACTATATGCAGGATAACTCTTTTACTTAATTATTACATCTCAGTATTATGTATTATTCTATTAGTATTAGTCATTGGTTTGGTTATTCATATTCTGCTGACTTAAAATGTAAATGAACATTATGTTCCAATATGCTCAATTTTCATTCCATTTCATAAATGAACAAATAATTTCTCATGTGCTCCTCAGTAACAAATTTTAGACTATGAAACCATTGGGACAACTGTTCTTAGGACTCATCAGCAATATGTAAAAAATAAAGTGATCTAATTTTAGACACACACATAAAATGATGATGCTAGCAAAAGTCAACTAGCTATTTAATAATGCTGCATCTTTAGAGTGCTACACACTAGCTATTTTATAGCTATTTCTGATGCTTTGGGAGTGGATTGCAGAACCACAGAGTATAAAGTCAAGTCAAACGGAAGCTGAAGACCAAGGATAGAATCTGCAGAGAAGGGATTGGGAAAAAAAGAGGTAGCACACCGCAATAATTTATGGGTGCATGCCTGAAGTATGACAGGAAAGGGAAGAATTGAGGCAATGGATACAAAAGCCAATAGTGGGGAATTTCTCATACATCTTTTATCCAGGCTTCTTTCTGAACTCTGAAGCAGAGCAACAAATGCTTGGAGATCCTATTCCTGGAAGTTATGCATGTAACAGCAGGGCAGATGAACTGTTTTGCTTGATGCTGCTGTGCTGATTATAATATTTGTGTTTGAAATACCTTCTTCAAAACTATTTTATATGTTTATATACATAGTCGTGCACCACAAAATGATGTTTAAGTCAACGACATATATATGATGGTGATACCATAAGATTATAATGGGGCTGAAAATTTTCTATCAACACCATCATAACATAGTAGTGCGAGGCATTACTCATGTGTTTGTGGAATACTGTAGTAAACAAATCTGTGCTGCCATGGGATAAAAATAAAACAAATACAATTATGTACAGTATATATAACACTTGATTATGATAATAAATGGCTATATGACTGGTTTACATATTTACTATAATTTATTATAATTTTAGAGTGTATCCTTTCCACTAATAAAAAAAAAAAATAAGTATAAAACAGCATCAAGCAGTCTTTCAGGAAGAATCCCAGAAGGCAATGTTATCAGGGTAGACTTGTTATCAGCTCCACATTATTGCCCCTGAAGACCTTCCAGTGATATAAGATGTAAAGGTGGAGGACAGTGCTATTGGTGCCCCTGACCCTGGATAGGCCTAGGCTAATGTGTGGGTTTGTGTCTTTGTTTTTAACAACAAAAGTTTAAAAAGTAAAAAAAAAATTAAAAATTTAAAAATAGCAAAACGCTTATAAGTTAAGCACATAAAGGAATAAAAATTTTGTACAGCTGTACAGGCTGTATTTTAAGCTAAACATTATTACAAAAGAATCAAAAGTTTAAAACATGAAAAATTTTACAAAGTAAAAATATTACAGTAAGCTAAGGTTATTTTATAATTGAAGAATGAAAAATATTTTTCAACAAATTTAGTGCAGCCGAAGTGTACAGTGTTTACAAAATCTGAGTGTACAGTAATGTCCTAGGCCTTCACATTCATTCACCATTCACTCACCCACTCAAAGCAACTTTCAGTCCTGCAAGCTCCATTCATGGCAAATGCTCTATACAGATGTACCGTTTTAAATCTTTTATATCGCATTTTTACCTGTACCTTTTCTGTGTTTAGACGTTTGGATACATGATACATAAATACTTATTTTTGTGTTACAAGTGCCTACAATATAGTAACATGTTGTACAGGCTTGTAGCCTGGGAGCAAAATGCTCTATCATATGCTCCAGATGTGTGGTAAGCTGTACCATCTAGGTTTGTGCAAGTACTCTCCATGATGTTCACACAATGACAAAATCACGTAACAACACATTTCTCAATCCCTGCCATTAAATGATGCATGGCTGTGTGTGTTATGTGTGTACACACACATATACACACACACACACAAACCAAACACACATATAAAATCCACATAAGTGTAGTGCATTCAGAGCAGGGTTTATGTGATTTTTTTTGTGCTTTAATTGTTTTTGTATGATTGTAGCCAACGGTGGTTAGCCTGGCTGACTAAACTGGAACTTTGTCTCACGAGCAGCAGATTCCTAGCACTCTCAGCCATCAGCATTCCACATCCTTATCCTTGGTCAAATAATTTTTAAATGTTTGCTTCTCTCACTATTATGTCCCTTTCTGCCACTAATTAAGCAGTCTGGGCCCATAAATGACTGACAAATAGAGGCTAGACCTGCTACCAGAAAACAAAGAAACTGCCTATCACTGAGTTTCAGCATGCCTATGTTAAGAAAACTCCAGTTTTCTTCTTGCAAATGGTTGAATAAAAATTAAGTAACAATCTTCAAGAAGTTTAGGATTGGTAGAAGACCTCTGTCATTGTGGAGAGCACCACTGACTTCACTGGAACCTGGAAGACTGGGCTGGGATAACACATACTTGCAATAACTCGGGGAAAAAAAAAAAAACGTGGCTGGAGGAATCATGACTTGAAAAACTAGAGATGGAATAGCATAATTGGGTACGAAGAATACATCTTCACAGGAACTAAGGCAGCATTTTCAAACTGTAGGTTCTGATCTATTTATTAATGGGTCAAAAAATCAGTTTTGTGAATCAACTTTTTTTGTTTTCAGTAAGCAATAGTAAAAAATTGAATATGATAGAAAATATCAGAGTGCATTATTCTCGGTAAACTACCGGCCATATGATTTTTTCTTCATTTATAATTTATGTATTGGTGGTCATACATATGTATCTATCCATGAGTCACATTTTACAATGAATGAAAGTCAGCAGCTTAAGCAGAAACTACCATAAGTATTACTAGTTAGTATCTCCGTCTTGTGGAATGTACTGGCCAGAGTAAATGGGTTATGAGGATACGTAAATGGGTCCACTGGTGTTACAAATCTCAATTCGAAGAGTATGCAGGGTAAGAAATTAGTTTGCCTGCATATATTAATACCTGGTATGTCTATAGAACACTGAGCCCCTGTGTGCTAAGTGCCACCTGCACTCTCTGCAGCTATCTTTACTTTTGGGCTCCAATTCAGTTTCCTGATTGGCACTCTATGAATTCATTAAAATTAGAGACTTATTCAGAACCCCAAGCCTCTTGGAGTCTTAACATTGTGTCTAGATCCTTCCAAAGTCTTGCTTCCATTTTCTAGATCCTTTTACTTATACTTCTAAAGTCTGACTCGTAATCTGTTCTGAGAAATCAACTACAGCTATAATGTCTCCTGACATCCTAAAATCATTGCCTGTTCTTAAAATCTCCTTTTGCCTTATCTTAGTCACCACAGTTTTATTTCCTGACAGATAGGGCTGGACTTCACCATGCTCTTTGAAGATTCTAGGCAAGATTAATGACTGTTCCTTAAGAACTAACCCACCATATGGATAAGTTCTGCATAGCAAAGTCCACTGTTCCTTCACAAACATATACTCCTTAATTCCTAATATATTCAACAGAGTCTGTCTGGGTTAAGATAGTTACCAGTCTAATGTTCCATGATTCTGTAGATGGACTCTCTCTCCCATCCTTTATCAAGTAGGATTGCAATAGTCAATAAATGCAGGCCATTCTCAAAAAATTATATATATATATATATA
>NW_012115500.1:2590892-2592095 GCF_000951035.1 Colobus angolensis palliatus | reverse complement strand
ACAGAACTGTCCTGGTAAATTAGTTCTGGTCTCATGGCAACTGCAAATTGTTCTATCTCTAGCAACTTGACTGAGGAATTGTAAAGGCAATCACAGTGAAACATGAAGTGTTCAAATAAACTTCTAAGAAGTCAAAACAATTTTTAAGTATGTTTTCATGGCATCTGCCCTTTCCTTTTTAAAATCTATTCCCCTAGTGTTTAAAATGAGCTTATTCAATTCTAAGCCATGAAATCTTATTTAGTAATGCATTAGGCTGCAAGTGACAGAAAATCCAGTTAAACTGGAACAAATAGCTTAAACAAGTTTTGTTTTTCTCACCAAAGAAAACTGGATGGAGGTAGGTGGCTGCTATTAGTGGTTCAGCAATTCAAACACATCAGGACTAAGATTTCAGGGATTCTCTTGACCTTTTTGTGTGCTTGTTTCCACATGAAGCTGTGTGCATCAGATTCATGTTGAAGGCCCAAGAGGAGCAAGGGAGCAGAAAGGACACTGCTGGCTACAACTGACTCCATTCATAATGAAAACAAACACCTTTCAAGAAACCCTTGGAGCAGCCTGAAGGGAGCACATGGACATCTACAGCTACAAAGAAGGCTGTTAAAGTGAAGAAAAGTACTGTCAAGATTAACTGAGATAGATAATAATCCATTGCTTGTGCTGCTCACACTGATATCCCAAACAAATTGGGCTCTATTAAGAATGAGGGCAGGGAAAATGGGCACCAAGTCAGGAATGAGCAGAGTTTGCCACTGCAGGCATCTCTAGCTATGTAGTCAATGGCTCAGAGGAATGCAGACATTTACTATTATTTTTCATAAATGGTTGAGTCCTTAATGTGGAATGTAAGATATCACCACGTATTTATTGATCTTTAAGTAATGATGAAGCAATTTATAGAAAACATCATTCTTGTTTTCAAATGCAGTGGTGCACTCTCAATGTTTTTATTATGTAAACTGGAACAAATAAGTGTCAACGCATGGGCTCAATCTCAAGTTTTAAAAGAAAGCATTCAAATTTAATTAGAAGAGTAAATGGAAGATCACTGTACTTGGCATAGGGGTACCTGGAGTCCATTTCCAATCATGCTTGTCATGAACAGAGAAGTCCTGAACAAATCAAAATCTTTTCTAGAAATCAAGACATCCAATGAGTTAAGCTGAATTTAGTGATAAATTTACTCTAACTCAAAGTATG
>NW_012115500.1:2580262-2588617 GCF_000951035.1 Colobus angolensis palliatus | reverse complement strand
TATATGAAATATCTATGTATTTCAAATATATATATTGAAATATATATGATATGTATTTCAAATATATCTGTCTGGTTACAAATTAAGTTTACAGATGTCAGTCTGATAAAGTTACCTTTTTATTCACTGAAGAGAGCTTCTTAATTTTGTTTGAAAATTCTGTCTTTTAGGAAAAGTACTCAAACTACTCATTTAGAAAGGGAAAAAATGTAGAAAATAAATTTTACAAGTTTTATAGACACTTGTAACAGCACAGCTAAGGCATCACATTTCAGATGAATTTTACTAATTTTATTTAAATTTCAGAAATTAAATAATTTTAAAAGCACTGTCACAGTGACTGGCCAAAAATAAATTTTGAATGTAAATTCCTTCCTGAAAAGTACTGTGGTCCAATCAAATTGGGAAATAGAAGCCAGCTTATTTTTTAGAGTTATTTATTCCTTAAGATTTTCTAGGAACTATCATAATTCTTAGATCCTAGCATGGCCATTTTAAGCCTCAACAGAATACCAAGTACTAAGGAAACCCTGAGTCTAGTGAGGAAGAAAGAACATGCACATAAAAGAATAAGTAATGGCACACTACAGCACAGTGCGCATAAAATAAATGGCCTAGAACCTAAGTCCTATAAAAACTGAGGAAAAGGAGGATTCACTGTGGGCTAGAGTAGTGGGGGAAGGTTTTACGGAGGACTTAGGCTTTGATATGTGTTTGAGAGAAATGATAGTATAATTCCCATAAGTAGTAAGTAGAGAATGAGCACTGAAATTGAGGATAACGGCATGAGTATCACAGGGTGGACCAAAATACAAAATATAACCAGAGACATCAAATAATTCTATGGAGTCACAGGCAAGGGCTCAAAGTAGAGAGTAATGTGATAAAATTAAGCAAGTAGTTAAGGAATTGATTATAAAGATCTTCTAATGCTAGTCTAAGAGATTATAGACTTTTATATCAGTTCATAAAATCACTTGTGAAGTTGTTGTTGCAGTAGTTGTTGTTGATTTCAGATACATATGTCTAGACCCCTTCCTGGAGACTGTGATTAATAGAGGCTGAGGCTGGAGACTATTTTTTAAATGATCCATAGAAAAAGTGGTGGCTTCATGGGCATTCAGACTGTGTCATCTCCCAAAGCCCCATGTTTGGCTTAATACTCTCCTGTAGCCGTCACGAAATTCTTAATAATTTTATCAGCAATTTTGTCGGCTGCCATTCCTTATTACTCCATTCACATGTAGAGTTAAAATGACCCTTGAGCACTGAATTCCAGAGAGCCCAAAATACATGGTAGTTCAGCAAGACTCAAAGTGAGTACAAGGTAAGGGCTACGCCTATGATTGGGTAAATGGGGGTGCTGACAACCCCCAAAAGGCCAAGCTTTCTGCTTGAACCAGAATTGCACTGAGGGTAGAAAGGAGGCAATAGCATTCTCAGTGAAAGAAGTGATCAAGGAACCTTGTCATATCCTTTCTTGCTCACACTACTTTTCTGTATCAGCCAACTGAAAATAACACAGAAGGAAAGAGAAAGACAAGGGAACCCATAGTTCCTTTGCTTTGCAGTCTTCTTTATTCATCTGCAAGGTAAGTTAATGTGTTGGTAAATGAGACCAAAGCAAAAAATTAAACAAAATCAGTTGAGATAGTTTTGTGCAACATTTCCACTGTTCTGGCAAGAGAGAAATATATATGTATGCGTGCATAAGCTACAAAATATATACTGGGTAACATTAGTGTTTATGCAAATAAGTTAAGTGGTCTTATTTGCACTTAGAATGGTCACTACAAAATATAGAGATGAACAGTAAAATATATGGTAACAACTTAAAATTTAAATTTTTCCTAATGCAACATTAAATACAAATTTTAAATAAAACGCCATGACAAGTTGAATGAAAGGCCATGGAAAATCAGGAAAGTATAAATATTCTAGTTCCTTTAATGATACTTTTCTCTGCTTTTGAACAAAGGGTCCCATATTTTCACTTCTCACTGGGCCCTGCAAATTATGTAGCTGGCCCTGACAGATAATTGTGATGATCACGGCTAAGAATTGCTGATGCTGGTAATAGGGAGACAGTAAAGTATTTTGAGGAGGAAGGTATTTTGTGAGGTTTTAATTCATAGAGGCCTGATGGAAGTAAGTAAAATAAATGTAGGGAGATCTGTAGGAAATGTTTATAGCAAACTGGTGAGAAATGAAGACCTTCACCAGAGTGGTGCAAAGGGAAGACAGGAGAAATAAAATAATTAGAGGAAAAGAAAACCTAATGAAAGCACTGGTGACTCAAAATGGAAGGAAAATGAAAAGGAGAAATTAAAAAAAGAAAAAATCCCCAAATGTTAAAACCTCAGTGACTGGCTAACAACAATGCTCTCAAGAAAGAAAAGGTCAAACGTCTCCACTCTACACATGTTGATTTGCAAATGGCAGAGAGTCATTGAGGAGTAATTCTTCATTGACCTACTGGATGCTGCGGGAGAAGTGAAGGGAAATCTGGCTACTGTCATGGACATTGAGGGTCTCACTGGAATAAAATAAAATCTCTGAGGGAAGGAGAAGAGAGAAAAGGCAAGCCACAAATTCAAAAGCGTTAATCACTTACCACAGCTTAGGAAGCAGGGGGAAAAGAGCAGCCAGTACTTGTGATAGAGATGTAGCAGCCAAACTTATGCAGAGAGCTATGATAGCAACCCTCAGGGAGAGTAAGCTGGAAGACGATGCATTTAAGAAAGGAGTAGAGTACTGTTGTATGCCACAGAGCAGAGAGTGAAAAATGATAAAAGTGTTTTGAATTTTTAAGTATATATTCTTGAGTGACCTTGGAGGAAGCAATTTCAGGAGTAGCTTTTCAGATATTGTCAAACTAGAGAGAGTTTCAAGATTGAGTGGGTGATGATAAAATAAAGGCTGCAAGTGTACTGCTCATTTTTAAGATGTGCGTTGCGTTGGGCAGAGTGAAGTAATATAGAAGAGAGGTGAGCAGGGTTAGTAGATAAAATGAAATTTATTCAAGATAAATGAAAGAACATCTAAAATGAGTATTTATGTTTTTACTGTTCTCTTAATTTTTATATTATTTTCATAGACTACCTAAAATCCTTTGAATATTCAAAGGACAGATAAATGAATGGAAGAAGGGATAAAAGAAAAAAATTGATAAAGCATGAAGAAATGTATAGTCTCTTACTTATCCAATATTACTCATCTGCTATGTTCATGGTACATTGAGAGAAAATAAGGATAAAAATACATGTGCTGCCCTCAGTGAGTTTAGAGTAGGGGATATACTTAAAGTTCCACTGTTAACTATCAGTCTGAATCTAGCAAATATCATAATAAAATGAAGAAATAAATAAGCCAAATCTTTACTTTAAATCTTAATTTTCAAGAGTACCACATACATTTTTCAGTGGAGAGTAAGAAATGGAAGATTCTGGAAAGGTTACTCAGGGACAGTGTCAGAAAGGGTAAAAAAAGAGACCAAGAATTAAATACTGATACCGCTTCCTCAAAGACCAGCAGGAGGGAGAGAAGAACACAAGAAACTATAGAGCTATGTAAATGAGAAGAAGACACAATATTGAACCGTTTCAGATGAGGGAACTCAGGCCAGAAAGCTTTGATGTTCTCCGTGAGTTAAGAGGTAACCTCACCTACTGAGAAAGAAGGTAAGAACATCTGTGGGAGCTTCTACAAAGAAAAGATCAATAGGACTTCTGACTGACTCCATGTATTTGCACTGCCTGAACACCTGCCCCCTTCATTGCAGGCAAAATACAGCTAGTTATTTTTAAGAGCTCATTTTCCTCCTGAAATCACCCGAGATTATGACTGTCCAGAATAATCATCCTTCTTCCTGAATTTCTATTATTCATATAACTTGTTCCACATTCCCCATGTTATTGTATACGCCTCTGCTTAGTTCTCTAGTTGTTTTTCATTTAGTCCTACCTGTGCTTGACTTGAGACTCCTCAAGGACAAGGAGGGACATCTTATACTTACTCTGTATCTTTCCAAATGTCTGCACAGTAGTCTTTTAACAAACATTTCCCTATTGGCTGAAGAGGAGGAAGAAGTATTACAAACACATGTCAGAGGAAGATTCCTCTCTCCTCTATTATTCTAGGGGATTTGTTATACTATTAAATTGTGTATCTAATGTATAATCTGTACAAAACAAGGCACCATAGCAGTAATGTTTATAGAATTCAAAATGCATACTTCATACTTAAAAGGTGATTTTTCATCTCACTAGTCATCAGGAATTTCAAAAACATTATCCTTTAAGTTGTATACTAGATTACAGGAGCAGAGTCAGGACTAATAACTCCATATGCAGTATAATCAAGAAAGGTGAGATTATCATATGTTCTATAGCCAATGCTACTGTTAGTTCTGTAAACACAAAGCAAAGATGGAGAAAAGTAGATTAAATAATTATGTAATCTGAAAAATTCCAACTAAATCCTACTCTGGCTACATCTACACCATAAAATGTACCAGTAAGTCTGGCTGATAATGGATTTTTTAAATAAGCCCAATAATTGAAGGTTTGTCCTTAATTATCAGTAAAACAATATCAATTTGCATTTTATTTAAAAGTATAAGCTGGTACTTGGGAATGATTTAACTGCTGACTGTCATCATTACAGGACTTTCATTTTTATTTTGAGGAGTTGTACATCGGTCTTGGTTTTAAATGTTTAATGGACTGAAATTATTGAGGCTGCTGATTTCTATGTATGGTAAATTCTCACTACAGGTTGAGTATCCATTCTTCGAAATTTGAAATCCAAAATGCTCCAAAATCTGAATTTTTTGAGTGCCCACATGATGTTCAAAGGACATGCTCATGGGAACATTTTGGATTTCTGATTTTTGGATTAGGGATGCTCAACTGGGTAATATAATACAAACATTCCCCTAAAATTCTGAAATGTGAAATACTTCTGGTCCCTGGCATTTCAGATAAGGGATACTCAAATGTAAAATCTCAAAGATTGAGAACTACAACATAATGTTTGCTCTACGTATTATGGTGAGTGATGAATCTTTTCACTATGCCAACTGGAAAATCTACAGTATATTCAAAGTAATAGTAATGTAAATACTTTACAATGGATTTATCATGTAGGATGCCTATTATCAATGTCTCAGAACATTTACTTGGTTTAAGCATGAACATGCAAAAAGTTAGATTTTCTTTTCTTTTAATTTGACCTGAGCTCCTGTGTAAGGTAGTCCCAAAAAAAGATATGAAACAGAGTTATTTCATCTCTTTCTGATTTCTGCATAGAATGCCGGATCTTGAATGAACTTTGGAAATCACAGACAAATCTTCTTTCTCTGTGAGAAGAGGCAGGAAGAGAAACTCAGGGAGGTTGAGTACTTATCCCAGGACACCCATCCAAAAAGCCATGGCAACAATTTATAACTGGCCTATTCTAGATCCTTTTTCACTGAGCATATCAATCATGCAGTTACTAATTTATTAACATTATTTGCTGAAGTATAGAACACAAAATTCAATTATCACAAATGTATACATGCAACTAATAATCAAATCAAGAAATAAAACACAGTCAATACATCAGAACCTCATCTTCATTATTCTTCCTGGTCACTACCCTTTCCTTCATCTCCCAAGGAAACCACAATCCTAATTTCTAACATAGGATGGAACATAACACAAGTAGGAACATATAGTGTGGGTTTTTTAATGTTTCTACTTTTTTTGGTGGAGGACATATTTATCCAAGTTATTTCATTAAGCTATAGCTTGTTCATTTCTATAACTGTACAGAATTCTATTGCATTAATACACAACAGTCTATTTATTATAATATTGATAGAAATGTGTGCTTTATTTCCCATTCTTCAGCTGCTATAAACAATGTTGCCATGAAGGTTTTCATCCATGACTCTGGGCACACATGCTGATGCATTTATGTCTGATACATGACTAGAAATGAAATTACTGATTCATACAGTAGACTATGTTCTACTTCAGTAAACACTGCCAGATTGTTTTTACAAAGTGGTTAAACAATTCACTCTCCTACTAGAAATATTTGAGAGAATATTCTTAGATCTTTAAAGAAGCATGTATTGTATACCTACTATATTCCAGAAACCATGCTAACTTCTGAGGATGAAAATAGGCTAAGAAACAGAATTTTCTCTTGAGGACTTTTTGTCCAAATAGGGATGAGAAATAAATACGCAAATAAATGTAAAAGAAGCAATCCAGTGTCTACATCGTTACCTATACAACATAAAGGATCTTCACACTTTATTTCATGTTTTAAAAATTTCAACTTTTATTTTAGATTCAGGGGATATATGTGCAGGCTTGCCACATGGGTATATTGTATGATGCTGAGGTTTAGGGTACAATTGATTCCATCACCCAGGTAGTGAGTATAATTCCCAACAGGTAGTTTTTTAGCCCTTGCACTCACTTCACGTTGCTTCCTCTAGTAGTTCTCAGTGTCTGCTGTTCTCATCTTTACGTCCATGTATACTCAATGTTTAGCTCCCACTTATAAGGGAGAACATGCAGTATTTGGTTTTTTGTTTCTGCATTATAATGGCTTAGGATAATGACCTTCAGCTGCATTCATGTTGCCACTACAGGACATTATTCTGTGCTTTTTACGGCTGCAGAGTATGCCATGGTGTATATGCAACACTAGTTTCCCCCAAAACTCATTATCTCCTTTTCCTTTTAGTTATGAAACCGACCAAGCTTGAACTGGGCTCATGGTTCCTCATTAATAATCAATGAGTACATTTCCCAGCCTCCATTGTAGGTAGATCTGACCAGGAGATCAAGTTCTGAACAATGGGATCTGGACAATGTAGCAAAAGTTAAATCTGCAAGTTACAGGTCATAGTACTTTAATATGAATAGTTGGACCCTCCTACTCTTCCTCTCCTCTTATTAACTGAAAAGGGAATGTAGTATTGAAGACACATGTTCGCCATGTGAACAATGGCAATACATCCGAGAATAGCAGAATCACAAGACTGAAGAAGCATCTTGGAGAATATAGTTACTCTATCCCCTTGTATTGGACTGTTTGGGACTGTCACTAGAGAAATAAGCACCTTTCTTGTTTAAGCCACTTTCTCTTTGGTCAGCTAAAACAACTTAAGTTATATCCTAACACACGGAAGCTAGAAATGGAGGCAACGGACGTATTCCAGCAATCCAGGGACCAGCTTATAGTTTTAATTCCCCTACGATGGTAATAGAGGTTATCTCTAATGCCAGAATATAAGATAAGCAGCACATCTATGAAAAGATATTTGCTATTCTTGGAGAAAGTTTCACTGAATAACAGGAGGTTTTTTGGTTATCACCATTCTGCCAAGATATGGAATTCCTAGGAACAAAACAGAATGTTTATATGAAAAATTAAGAAACATTAATTAGAAGCATGAGAGTACAAAAAACTTAGTGGCTTAAAGAAAAAGATTCTACTTTACTTCCATAAAATCATACTAAGGTAAAGATTAAATGCTGATGGGTATAGCTCAATTCCATTTAGTCACTAAGGGATTTAAATTGCTTCCATTGTCATCTTCTCCATGGCCACATGGTTGCCTTGGATTCCAGCCAGTAGGAAGCAAATGTGGGGAAATGTACCTGATGTCTTAGCTTATAACCCCAGAGGTGTAACTACAGCACTTTCTCTCATTTCATTACCAGCAAGTTAATTATATTGCCGTATCTTAACTGCAAAGAATCCTGAGTCTTGCCTTGTTCCTAGACAAAAGAATAAAGTAGATTTTGGTAGACTTAGCAGTAGCTTCTTCCAAATTAAGATAAATGAGGAGTCCAAGAAAAGGGATAAATGAATGCCAAAAATTAATTTGGGTCAGGTTATGAAGGACTTTAAACATTAAGTGGCCATACAAATTGTTTAAGCAGTAAAGTTACAACTAATCTGGTTGCATGTCCAAAAGTTACTAGAGATGAACTAGTGATAAGGAGAGCTTATAGCAGACTAGTCATTTGGATAAGGAAAATATTAATACAGTCTGGAAAAATCAATGACAATTAAAATAAAGATGGGGGAGCAAAACTTATGTAATATCTCTAGAGATAATATGAAAAGAGTGTTGCGAGGCAGGTGGGGAGAAGAAAAGTAGCACTGCAGCGGGAATCTGGGGAACACTGCAGCAGGAATCTGGGGAACACTGCAGCGGGAATCTGGAAAACACTGCAGCGGGAATCTGGGCAACACTGCAGCGGGAATCTGGGGAACACTGCAGGGGGAATCTGGGGAACACTGCAGCGGGAATCTGGGGAACACTGCAGCGGGAATCTGGAGAAC
>NW_012115500.1:2451858-2580152 GCF_000951035.1 Colobus angolensis palliatus | reverse complement strand
AACACTGCAGCAGGAATCTGGGGAACACTGCAGCGGGAATCTGGGGAACACTGCAGCGGGAATCTGGGGAACACTGCAGCGGGAATCTGGGGAACACTGCTGCAGGAATCTGAAGAAGTGAAGACTTAGGTCTAAGACAGGGTGCTTAAAAGTAAATGTGGATTATTTAAGTAGTAGCGTCCAGAAGACAACTGTAAATATTTTCCTGATATCCACAAAGACTTGGATCTGGTGTTTCATAGAGCTGTGGTTACAACCATTAGTATACCTGAGAAGAACAGAGCAAAAAAGAGAATGAAGGATTATTAGATGTTTGTGACCCCCTCCTCCCAAATTCATATGCTGAAATCTCATCAACAATGTGCCGATATTAGGATGTTGGCTTCTGAGAGATGATTAGGCCATGAGGTTATAGCCCTTATGGATTGGATTAGTGCCTTTAGACAAGAAACCACAAAGAGCTAGCTAGTCCCTTCCACCATGTGAGGACAAAGTGAGAAGGTACCATCTATGAACTGGAAAGTAAGCCCTCAACAGAGACCAAATCTGTCAGCACCTTGATCCTGGACTTCTCATCCCCCAGAACTATATTAAATAAATGTATGTTGTTTATATGAGCTATCTAGTTTATGGTACTTTGTTACAGCAACCTGAATAAGTTAAGACAAATAAATAATATGTGAAATGCCAGGTCTTGGAAGAGAGCAAAAAGAAAAATCAGTGAAGAAAACTAAGGGATCAGTGGAGACTTTCAAAGACAATGTAGAAATGTTATGAGCAGAATGAAGTTCACCAGAAAGACCCCTGCGCCCTCAATAATGTAGTCAGAGTAACGGTTTCAGAACTAAGTCACACTCAGACCTAACCAAAGCAACATACACTAGTTCGCATTTTATCTTTATGACTGTTTTTTAAAATTACAGAGGACAACTTGTAGTGTAACGTATAACAAAACAGGGAAGTTGTGTGGCTTATATATGAATGATTCACACAGTTATGAAACAAAAGCTAAACCCCCTTCACAAATCAGTCAGAGTCTGTTCATAAGCAGGTCTGAACAGATCCCCAGGAGGCAAGTGCAAATTGAAAACAGTTCTAGTCAAATCCACTTTGTTTTATAGCCCTTGGACATTTCGAAAATACTGCTAGTGTTTCTGGATCCAGTGCCTTTTTATTTG
Source organism: Colobus angolensis palliatus (assembly GCF_000951035.1). Lineage (NCBI taxonomy): Eukaryota > Metazoa > Chordata > Mammalia > Primates > Cercopithecidae > Colobus > Colobus angolensis. The sequence goes on along the minus strand of NW_012115500.1, from coordinate 2,578,974 downwards.
GAGCTTAATCCTGCGGTCCTTTCCTTGAATAGAAATTATTTATACATGATGTTTTATATTCAAACTTAGCATTAGGTATAAAAAACATAAGCTATTTTACTTCTCTTCTTTTTCTGCAGGTCAAATTATTCACTCATTTAACAAATATATATTATATTTATGAAGAAACTTTGTACTTTATATAAGCACATCCATTGTACCACCTATAATAGAAACCATGGCCACCTGGACAAGTAATTCAAGCATCAAAATAAATTCCATTCTGGATGAAAAGTAGCTGAAATCTTGTATTCTGGTACATAAACACGTTTTTAGTTTTAGTTATATTTTTCAATTATAAAATGCATACAATAACATAATTATATTTTACTCAAACATGTAACAAAACATAAGCATGGGTGTGCATATGTTTTATATATATATATAATATTACAAATACACATAAGGATCTCACACATTATCTCCTAGTTTCATTCTTGACATGTGAAGGGAAAGCAAAACTATTTCCTCCATTTTGTGAATTTACACAGGAAACAATTCCTGTAAAATAATAATGATATCATGAAATTATATTACAGTTAAAATTTAGGGCTAGGAAGAATTTTTAGGTATCATTGAGTCCAGTCCACTGGTCAAACAGATGAAGAAATGGAGCCACAGAAAGCTGAACTGAACGATCCACGTCTCTGTAGCCCCATCCCTGTTCTCTTTCTACAGTAACTCTAAACTTCTATTATAGCAAAAAATAAGTCCATGGGCCATAAATTCTGCAGAAGAATACAAATTTCATAGAATAACTTATAAACATTTAATTCTCTATAGATTATAAAGCTATTATCTCTACCATAAAATTCATGAGGTGTGATAATAGATTCTTTCTTTGTTACAGATGAGGAGACTGAGGCTTAGAATAGCTAAATGATTTAAAGCCACACAAATAGTGAATTCTGAATTGTTTCTAACATTCTACACACATATATGTAAGATTTGAAATTTTAAATGGCTGCTTATACCAGCGAACCGTGGAAGTGAAATCAGGATAGAGACCAAAGACTCACCAGCATTACTGCCACCCAGATGGAATTTTACTAGGTGAGTTTTGCTTACTTTCAGACTGCCCTCACAAGTGATACCACCTGCCCAATAGGCTAAATAATTGCCAAATGCATTTCTTCAATTCAACTAAAAAGAATAGAAAATTCTTTGACAATAAAATTTTAAATTTCTAAGACTATAGTTAATATTAGGCATTTCTATATTTAAACCATTAAAATATGATTCACATTTTTAAATATTCCTAATATTGAAATTTGACATGTTACCTGCTTTGTCAGAATTCTTTCAAATTATGGTCAGATTTATAAGGATATGTCTTTCCACCATGAATGGACATTACAAATACCATGCATCTGCTAAATGAAACAAAGGCTTTCTTTAGAAACTGTAATATAATCAATCCCCCACCTCTGCCAAAAAAAAAAAAAAAAAAGCTTATAGTGAAAAGTTACAGATGTCAACTTTAATACAAATTAAACAAACCATCAAACCATTTGTACAGCATTTTTAATTGTCAGAATTATCCACTATAATTTCATTCACAAGCAAAATAAGTGAGTGAAGTCAATAAGTTGTTTCCTCAAAGTAATATGGTAGCTAACATTACCATGACTATTTACATGTTTTGGGTGTGGTTTTTTCGTTTGTTTTTTTGTTTTGTTTTGATTTGTTTTGTTTTTTTGGTAATCTCTTGAAAAACTCTATGAAGTAGTTACTATTACAGACCCCAGCAACAGAAGAAGAAAATGAAATGCAAGGAAGTTAAACAACTTGCCTGAGCTTACTCCACAGCAGTCTGACTCTAGAGCCCACAAATTAACTACAAAGCTATATAACTCCTCTCGAGTTATACACTAGCTACAAAAATAATTACATGTATTTCATCTGAAATTCCCAGTAACCTGTGAGAGTTTTAACAATAGCACAGTAAATTCCCCCTTGTTAAAAACTAAAAAGTAAATTATGCTTTATCTTTCAATAAAGTAAGAAGAGGCCAATTCATTAAAATATTAGCTTTCTAATTACCTTCTAACTACCTCTTATATCCAATACATATACAAGGAAACAACTGAGAAATATTACTGAGCAAACAATGGAGACACCAAGATTCCCTTGTAAGTATTACAATCCATACACAGTGAGAAAATTGAGTCCCATCAATCCTCAGCCAGACACTATATTTTATAACTGTTGCACATAATTCTAAAATTTGGGTTGCCCTTCCCCTGCCCCAAAACTGACCAAAATCTAGATACAAGCAAATGCTAGAACTAGGCAAGCAACAAAAAAGAAGACTGAAAAAGTTATAAGAAGCTTACAATATCCATCTAAAAGTTTACTGTCCATGTGATTTTCACATCAGGACAGATTTCTATAAAAATAAACAGGCACCAAGAAGTTATTATAACCCAAGGGAATTTTCATATGTAAAACATTTCATTCCCCAATAGTTCACAGCACATACTGTGAACTATTGGGGAATAGATGACATTTAATCCAGGTGAGGATTTATTTTCAATACAAGCTCTCCAATTCTCATTTCCATAGATATTTTCTTCTTAGAGGCTACATAGCATTAATTTAAAAATAAAATAATGCTCAATAGCTGAGAAGTTTAGAAACTTGCTTAACTATTTAAATAAGTTGCCTATCAACTAAAAATAGTGGATTTTTTGAATAATGACTCTTCTGAGAAATGGAAGAGAACTTGACTCCTGGACAAGTGTTCCGATTTTTAGAAAAGGAAACATTTAGAAAGGTTTCTCCTTAATGAAGAATGTAAGGTCAGAAATCCTGAGCTAAATTAATGGACACAGTATCGCAGTCATACACCTTGAAATAAAAGTGCTGAACAATGTATCAGCCTCTAAAGTTCATCAACATTAGGCAAATTTTTAAAAACAAAATAATAGAATGGTGATCACAAAGCACTGACATCAGGTTTTGAGTTTCTCATAAGTGATGTACACTGTGTGTTCTCCTGAAACCATATCACAATTAATGAATTAAGAAATGCTTTTCCTAAATATGTCCAATGGTCATCTTCCTTCCATCTGATAATTGAATGCAAATAGAAGAGGGAGACCAGAACAGTGAAAAACACAAAATTATGCCCTCTGAGTAATGAATGCTAAAACAAACAACTTCGGGACTACACGGATTCCAATATTTGAAGGAATTTCATATGGAAGAAGAGTTAGATACATTATACATCTGGCACAATGCCTAATACATTATAGGTACCTGTTAAATATTTACTGTATGACTGAGGGAATGAATCAATTAATGCACAAATCATTTGCTGATTATCTCCAGAGCCAGAAAATTATTCTAGAATCACAGAATTTAGTTTAAGTTATAGGAAGGCAGAGTTTTGCTTTAACATATAGTTTATAAATTATAATTGTTCGACGACATAAAAAGGCTGTCTCTAAAGGCAAAACGTCCCCTAAAGCTAAGCCTGTTTCACTTGGATATCTGAGAAAGGACTGCTTTTCAAATGGGCACACAAACTGATTGCGTTTTAAAAGTTCCTGTGTTGCTGTGATTTCCTCTTTAAGATTCATTATTGTGTTCTCTCATTTCTCCATCTAGGACAGCAATTTGTGAGTTTTCCCTCTGCCTTAAAATTATATTCTTATTTCCATTGTCCACTGTGAGAAAATACTATTACAATAGAATAATTCATCAGGGCTCATTCATTTAACCTTGCCACTCCACCGCAGAGTCATATCCCAATTCCTGGTGAACAGGAGTGGAAACGAACCGAAGTGCTCTTAGATTACAAACAACATCCTTATGTGTGTGCGGGCGTGTGTTTGTATGCGCGTATTCTTGTCTGACATCTTTTGCAATGACACTAGCACATTTTTTGACTTATGAAGATGATTGTTTGAGTAATGGTGTAGATATGACTCATTTCTTGTTTTTGTCCATTACAATCATCTTGATAGATGCAGGGGGCCAATGAAGTCAAAATTATTGGTCCTATTTGAAGTTGTCACAATTGAAAAGATGTAGCCAAAATGTGAATGTAGGTATTATATGGAGACTCAAAGAAGCTAAATTATTATCTTAATCTTGGTGGAGATATAGTGGAGAAAACAATGATGGTGTGGACTGGGTGGCTGGGGTGAAACTGAGAATTAAGAAACCTTAGTTTGAGACCGGACACCTATCATTCTGTGCTAGATTTCTCACATGGAAAATACAGAATGGTGGCAGCTATTTATCCTCTCCTGCAGCCTAGGTTTTTGTGCTTCTGAAAATGAAATCGTAATGAAAATATTTTGTTCACATTGCCATATACAAATAGCAAGTAGCACTAAATCTAAGTATGAGTTTAAACTCCAGGCATAAAAGAATGTGCACCAAAAATCAGCCCAATTTAAAACCTGTCAATGATATAAAGTACCAATTAGAAACCAGGAACTCCATTACCAGCATTCTAGAAATAAAGTACTCATTTTGCCAGCATTGTTACTGCCACTGATTTCATGTACTTATTTTAAAACCACTTTGCAAGAACAAACTTTTAGTCCAGAAATGTATAAAATCTGCATCGCATGGAACAGTACTTATGTAAATTTTATTTCATATTGATTTTGTCTTTCCATCATATTCATTGCAAAGTCAAGTCACGAAAAAAAATCAATAACTGAACACTAAGGATGCACTTTTCATACAAAGGACTTTCTTCTATTTTGCATATCTATTCTTTTTACTTTATTTTCTGCATTCTGTAATGCTGCATGTTGAAAAATGCATAACCGAATAAATTAAAGTTAACATTATCCTGCCTTTTGAAAGAGAAAAAACATATTAAGTTCAGGTAGGATCTTTCTTTTTCTTATTCCTCATGGTAGCCAGGTTCTTTATCAATATCATGGCTTAAGAACATATTATCCCATGGCTGCCATTGAAATGAATGGTACAGCATCCTGTTATGAAAGGGCATGTGATGATTTGGCAGGTGAGAGATTATTAAATCTTGAATTTCAAATGCTGGGGCATTATAAAACTACACACTTCAAATAACTATGGCATCCACTCAAACTGTATCTCCCTTAAGGAGATAACACATCATGTAGGTTTCAATGTTCATGTGTTTTCAGAGGCTTTGAAAACTGAACACCTGCAGTTATCCACACATGACTTTGCCTTTGCAGTAGAAATACCCCAATGGCATTGTTTGTAAAAATATTATATTTATTAAATGATAGCTAATTACTTTTGGGATTTTGCTTTGAAAGATACATTGCAGTTAATATTAAATGTTCTATATTTAGAAAATAAAAATTTCTTATCCATCTTTCAATTAATGTTAAGAAGAATATATGTAGTTTTTCTTTCTCTATATTAAATATACTTAATAAACATTTGGGAAAATGTGAAAAATAAACAGCTCTAAACTTTTATCAAATCTTACATACACAAACAAGAGAATTCACGCACTTGCTTTTCACATCCTGCCCTGTAGAAGAAAAATGTGCATATGTGTATATATACATATGCTTATGATAAATGTTACTGATATAATGTGCAGCACACAATTCACAAATAATTATAAAATATACAGTATTGTTTATTACAAATTCCCTAAAGCCCATTCATTTACACACAATTCTTTTGCTGGTTTTTGCCAAGTTCTTGGATTAGTAGTTGTATTAAGTCAGGGTTCTCCAGAGAAACAGAACCAACAGGATACACATAAATATCTCTGAGAGAGAGAGAGAGAGAGAGAAGAGAGAGAGACAGAGAGAGAGAAAGAGAATTAGTCAGCTGGCAGAATTTCAATTGCTCAATTTTACAGTAAACTTTTAGATAGAATGCATATGTATTTACTTAGAGTTTTTACCTAGAAGTAAACACGGTTTGTGATTTTAAGCTAAAATTCAAGGAAGCATTCTTGATGCATACTTTTATATCTTATTATCTCTAATGAGATATATAGTGAATTATATTTATTCAAAAAACTACATTTGCCTAAAGAGGATGCAGGCATTATAAGGAAAGCCAGTCTTTCTCTAGTAAGGCCTTCAACCAATTAAATGAGGCCCACTCATAGAACGAAGGGTAATCTGATTTGCTCAGTCCACTGATTTAAATATTAATCTCATAAAAACACCTTAACAGAAATATCTAGAATAATGTCTGCCCAAATACCTGGGTACCATGGACTAGCTTATTTGACACATAAAATTAACCACCAACCTGGTTGCAACTGATGAAAGGGCATTTCTGCCACAAATGCTGGTTGATATTTTCTCTTACCTTAAATAACACTAACAGAGTGAAATGAAGGAAATATGTGTCAGAATGTTAACAGTGACTTTTTTGCTAAACTGGATAATACTTTTCAAATACTAAGAGAGTATTTCCTCAATTTTTGTGATATTAAACAATGTAAGGCATATAGTTATGTTGTACTTTAAAGTTTAATCTGCATTATTAGCAACACGTTCTCCAGTACTATCTCAAGTCTTGCCAATCAGTAAAATAATAAAACATACCCTTATTTGTAATATTTGGTGATTTCCATAATGTAAATATATCTACTATGACTAATTTCAAGCTAACAATATGTCACTGGAGTTGGGATAAGATATGCAATTATACATCCCACAAATACAATAAACAAAAATGTACTCAAGAGTATGGATAGTATTAAAATATAGTCATAAAATTAGGATATAATTTTTTAGTATCACCCTTTTCAACATGATCTACTTAATTAAAAGTTTATATAATTTAATATTTAACAATGGTGGCTATGTTTAACACCCAGCTTACAAAAGTTCCTAAAATTTTAACAATTAGCTCTTGTAAGCTGGTCCAGCTGGCTCCACAAACCACTTCAGCTTTACTTTTCCTAAACGTTGCTGGTGGATAAAATTTTACAAAGAGAACTTAATTCACTTGGTGTTAGGGATTAACATTAATAAAATATAATGAAATCTTCCTGTAATGTGTTCAGCCTTATCAGTTATTAATACTTATTATGAATTCGTCTGTGAGCTCCTCTCCTGCAGGCAGCCTTTGATGAACAGAGTGACAGTATGGGGACATGGGAAGGGATGTGGAAAAGGAGTACAAGTGGAAAAGGAAAGGCCCAAGAGCAGAATATCATGGAAGGGCAATGTGCCAAACTGAAAATGCAGGTTACACCTGGCCCTTCGCATGTGGCTATACATTGCTACGACATAGTTGCAAATATTGAGAAATTTCAATTGATAAGTTTTACAACAAACTTTTAGACAGAAGGTAAGTTTATTTAATGAGCATTTTTGCCTAAACGTACACATTCTGTGGATGGCTTATGACTTCAAGCTAAAATTCAATGTAGTGTTCTTGACACATAGTTTTATACCAACTTCAAAAACATGGCTTCTTCCTAGAAAAGATGCAAGCATTACAGTCACAACCTAAGGCACACATGAATTTTCCTAGTACGTTATATTTATGCTAATGGAAAAAAAAGATAAAATCCAAGCTCTCTGCTCTCGCTTTCCTTCAATTTATCAAAGTGGTTGTTTCTTTAAAAACTTTATAGAACGTTGCAAAGTCTGTCTTCAGAGAAAGGGGTTCTAAGAACACTAATAAAAATGATGGACTTGAAAGTCAAAGTAAAAATAAAAGCTCCACATGTTCTAATTTATGGTGGTGCTCCTATCTTCACACACAGCAGGATGTTAAGCCTTCTCTTGTTCAGGAACATCACAAATTTAAAATGTTTTGAAGAGGACTGACTTTTGACATTGATATCAGGGCTTTAACTTTAGAGACCTGAGATAATTAGTTTTAGAAATGTAAAGTTCTCTTGATACAGAGAGAGGTAGGTAGATAGATGATAGATAGATGGATAGATAGATACATACATACATAGATACATAGATATATATATAGATAAGATAGATATATAGAGATACACACACACACACATATATATCTACATCTCAATTCTCAAACTTCTTGACAGGTTTGGCATCTAAAAATTTGTGAAGGGCATAAAATCTGCTTTCAAATCTCCCACCTTCATATCCATCTTTTCTTTCATCATCTTCTTCATTCTTCTGCATCTTACATTCACGTTCCCTCCAAAGTATATTGGAGGTAGGGCATGGTGGCTCACCCCTGTAATTTCACCACTTGGGAGGCCAAGGAGGGCAGATCACTTGAGGTCAGGAGTGCAAGGACAGCCTGGCCAACGTGGTAAAACCTCGTCTCTATTAAAAATACAAAAAAATTAGCCGGCTATGATGGTGGTTACCTTTAATCCCACCTCCACCTATTTGGGAGGCTGAGGCAGGAGAATCGTTTGAACCAGGGAGGTGGAGGGTGCAGTGAGTTGAGATTGCAACACTACACTCCAGCCTGGATGACAGAGTGAGACTCTGTCTTAATCAATAAAATAAAATAAAAAATAAAAAGGTATATTGGAGTTAACTCAGAACATCCCTAATCACCCCAGTTATACCTAAAATTTCCATTAAAATTCTTTCATAATACCCTCTTATCTCAAAGTGTATGTGCCCTAGACTAACTTATCTTTGTCCTGCACTCTCTACAACCTTATCTTTTCAAATCTCTGTTGCAAAATTTTCTAGAAGTGTTCAGAGATCATCCATACTCTCTGCCCCAGGTAAGTGCTTTGTGTTTTTGAAAAGAGCTTTGGGAAATTAAGCCTCAAGAAATGAGCCAATACACTAGTGCAGTGCAGTAGTCCTGAAATGCGTGCATAAAACATTAGGTCCTCAGAAAATCAAAACACCTTTGCAGAAAATATGGGTTCTGTGATCAAATAAATTTGGAGGTTGATGTGCTGAAATACATAGAATTAGTTTTTCTCTTTTCAGAACTTTTACTATGACAAGTGTCGATTAAATGTTTATTTAATAAACATTTGGGAAAATGTGAAAAATAAACAGCTCTAAACTTTTATCAAATCTTACATACACAGAGACACACAGGAGAATTCAGGCATGTGCTTTTCACATCCTGCCCTGAAGAACTTGTTTATCTACAACTTATAGATCAATTTGAAGTATTTCCCAATAAAAGCGATTGTAGAATTTTCTCTTGCATATATCTTGGGGTAAGTGCTTAATACGATGTCAGTTGCTCCTGAGAAACACCATAGGAACTAGACTTTCAAACAACGTTGAGTCACTCAGCCTGCCAGTGCCTCTCAAACCAAGTCACAAGGTGACTTACCACCCTGTAGGTCATAAGGAGCATCAAAGTTAAAAGGTACTATGTGGTGTCCTGCATCCAGCAATAGACAAGAAAGGGAGCTGGGTGGTAAAGTGAGTGGGGTTCGGGGAGACAGGAATGGGTGTTGTGGGGGAGTGGGCAGACAAAAGTCCTATCAAGATGGCAATCAAGAAATGGTGCCAAAACACAAGACTAGAAAAATATCCAAGATAAACGAGGGTTGGAACATGCGGAGCACATGCCAGCAGTATGAATAGGTTACCTAAATGCAAGGTGTATTTTCCTCGGAGAGCTGTTGTTAAAGGATTTGGTGCATATCAAATTTTTGCATTGAGGAAGAACTTACACACGGCCCAGTGCTTGACTGTTTGACTCAAACATAATTATATCACCTTCAATTATATCTCCTAACCTGAGCTGGACACCTCTTTGAGGAGCTGTGAATTTTAAACCTTAGCCAATACATAAAAATTAATGGGAGAACTCTTTAAAAATGCACAGTCTCGGACTGCCACCTTCCCAGAGACTTTGATTCAGTAAGTGTGAGGTGGGCTTGGGAATCAAATGCAGGCTCCCTTGTGAGGAAGGCTGATTTAAAACTAACCAACAGAGAGAGAACATATAGAGACTCCAAAAGGATGATCAACTTCTTTCCAAGGCAGAGCAATTCCACAGGCTTTGTAACTTTGTTTTTAAGCAGAAAATGTGAATCTTCTAAGTCCCCCTTTCTCATCTCTTATCCATATCACAAAATATATCTACTCATTTTACTTCTTCTCTGTGATCTCTGGCTAAAGCAGTCAAGGGCAGAGAGACATGAGTGAGACAGCCAGGGTAGGAATCCTAGCCCTAACGCTTGCTAGGGGTGAGAGGTGACAACATGATGGCAGCCCTCCTTCTCAGTGCCTCCTCGGCCTTGGCATCCACTCTGGTGGCGCTTGAGGAGCCCTTCAGCCCGCCAAGCACTGTGGGAGCCCCTCTCTGGGCTGGCCAAGGCTGGAGCCAGCTCCCTCTGGTTGCAGGGAGGTGTGGAAGGAGAGGCGTTGATGGGAACCAGGGCTGCACATGGTGCTCACAGGCCAGCGTGAGTTCCAGGCGGGCACGGGTGGCAGGCTCTGCTCTCTGAGTGGCCAGCCGGTGCTGCTAGCCCCGAGCAGTGAGGGGCTTAACCTGGGCCAGCACTGCAGAAGGTACACCAGGTCCTTCAGCACTGCCAGCCCTCCTGCACTGTGCTGGAATTCTCACCGGACCTCAGTCGCCTCCCCGTGGGGCAGGACTCTGGACCTGCAGCCTGCCATGCCCGAGCCCCACCCCTCCCGGCAGTGGACTCCTGTGTAGCCTGAGCCTTCCCATAGGAGCTGTCCTCTGCTCCATGGTGCCCTGTCTCATTGACCGCCCAAGGGCTGAGGAGTGTGGGCACATGGCATGGGACTGGCAGGCAGCTCTGCCTGTAGTCCCCATGTGGGATCCACTGGGTGAAGCCAGCTGTGCTCCTGGGTCTAGCGGGGACTTGGTGAACCTTTACCTCTAGCTAAGGGATTGCAAATGCATCAATCAGTACTCTGTGTCTAGCTCAGGGTTTGTAAATACACCAATCCCTACTCTGTATCTAGTTAATCTAATGGGGACTTGGAGAACTTTTCTGTCTAGCACTCTGTGTCTAGCTAAAGGATTGTAAACGCACCAATCAGCACTCTGTGTCTAGCTCAGGGTTTCTAAATATACCAATCAGCACTCTGTCAAAATGGACCAATCAGCTTTCTGTAATATGGACCAATCAGCTCTCTGTAAAATTAACCAATCAGCTTTCTGTAAAATGGACCAATCAGCAGGATGTGGGTGGGGTCAGATAAGGGAATAAAAGCAGGTCTGCCCAGGCAACCACCATCAACCTGCTCAGTGGAAGCTTTGTTCCTTCACTCTTTGCAATAAATCGTGCTGCTGCTTGCTCTTTGGGTCCACGCCACTCACCACAAAGGTCTGCAGCTTCACTCCTGAGGCCAGTAAGACTACGAACTCACCAAGAGGAATGAATAACTCCAGACGGGAGGAACAAATGACTCCAGATGCACCGCCTTAAGAGCTGTAACACTCACTGCGAAGGTCTGTGGCTTCACTCTTGAAGCCAGCGAGACCACGAACCCACCAGAAGGAAGAAATTCCAAACACATCTGAACATCTGAAGGAAGAGACTCTGGACACACCGTGTTTAAGAACTATAACACCCACCGTGAGGGTTCGCAGTTTCATTCTTGAAGTCAGCAAGACCAAGAGCCCACCAATTCTGGACACAGTGGGTAACACCCAGCAAATCACCAAACCTTTAGTGTCTCAATTGCCTCTTCTCTAAACTGGGAATGATTAGAACTTACCTTGGAGGGTTTTATGGATTGAAGGTTTGTACATTGAAGCTCTAACTCTGTGTGGCTGTATTTGGAAATGGGGCCTCTAAGAAAGTAAGGTTAAATGAAGTCCTTATTTAATAAGGTGGGTCCCTGACCTGATAGGATTAGTATCATTATAAGAAGAGACTCTAGAAAGTACTTGTGCTCATTCCTGCACACTCTCTCCCTCCCTCCCGACATGTCTCTTTCCCCCTCTCTCTCATCTTTTCCCCTGGTTTCTCTCCCCCTCTCTCCATCTGTCTCTGTGTCTCTCTCTGGCTCTCTCTTGTCATACACAAAGAAGAGGTCTTATGAGTACATAGTGAGAAGGCAGCTACTGGTAAGACAGAGAGAGGGCCCTCATCGGATTAACCATGTGGCACTCTGATATTGGACTTCCAGCTTCTAGAACCTTGAGAAAATACATTTCTGTTGTTTAAGCCAGCCAGTCTGTGGTATTTTATTAAAACATTCCAAGCTAACTAATACAGAGGACTATTGTAAAGATGAAATGAGGTAATATATGTAAAAGCACATAGAATGGCACCAGACACATAGTAAATATTAAGTGTTAACAAATACTGTTTGTCTTGTAAACTCTTCATTTAAAAGATGGGAAGAATTATGATATTATATTGCCTGAGGATTAATCTATAATCATATGAAAATATCAATCAATATAAAACTATTTTCTCTTTCAGTAACTACTTGTAAAAAAACAAAGTCTTCTCTGAATTATCTCCAATATGGTCAATAAAAATATTAAAATCTGGTAATTAGGTAAAAGTTTGATACAAATCTCAGTTTACAAATAACATTTGTATAAAGAAAGAAATTACCTCTTAGAGACCATACTTAACCCCAATAAAATATGTAATAAACATCTTCTTGAGAGGTGAAAATGTGCTAGCAGCCCTCGCTCTTGGTGCCTCCTTGGCCTCAGCATGCGCACTCATGGTGCTTGAGGAGCACTTCAGCCCACCACTACACTGTGGGAGCCCCTCTCTGGGCTGGCCGACGATGGAGCCAGCTCCCCCTATTTGCAGGGAGGTGTGGAGGAAGAGGCGTGGGCGGGAACTTGGGCTGTGCGCGGCACTCACAGGCCAGTGTGAGTTCCCAGCTGGCTCGGGCTCAGCAGGCCCCGCACTCGGAGCAGCACCGGGCAGTGAGGGCCTTAGCACCCAGGCCAGCAGCCGCGGAGGGTGTGCAGGGTCCCCCAGCACTGTTGGCCCGTGCCGTGCTCGGTTTTTCTCTGGCTCTCAGCCTCCTCCCCGCAGGGCAGGGCTTGGGACCTGCAGCCTGCCATGCCTGAGTCCTGCCCACCCCCATAGTGGGCTCCCTCGCGGCCGGGCTTCCCCAACAGGCGCCACCCCCTGCTCTGCCATGCCCAGTCCCATGGACCGCCCAAGGGCTGAGGAGTGCAGGCGTGGCATGGGACTGGCAGGCAGCTCCACCCGTGGCCTTGGTGCGGGATCCACTAAGCAAAGCCAGCTGGGCTCCTGAGAGGGTTGGGGACTGGGATAGTTTTATGTCTTTCCAGAGGATTGTATATGCACCAATCAGCACTCTGTGTCTAGCTCAGGGTTCATAGATGCACCAATCAACACTCTGTATCTAGCTAATCTGGTGGGGACTTGGAGAACCTTTATGTCTAGCTAAAGGATTGTAAATACATCAACCAGCACTGTGTGTCTAGCTCAAGGTTTGTAAACACACCAATCAGCATCCTGTATCTAGCTCAAGGTCTGTAAATGCACCGATCAATGCTCTGTGTCTAGCTAATCTAGTGGGGACTTGGAGAACCTTTATGTCTAGCTAAAGGACTGTAAATACACCAATCAGCACTCTGTGTCTAGCTCAAAGTTTGTAAACACACCAATCAGCACCCTCTGTCTAGCTCAAGGTTTGTAAACACACCAATCAGTGCTTTGTGTCTAGTTAATCTGGTAAAGACTTGGAGAACCTTTATGTCTAGCTAGAGGATTGTAAACGCACCAATCAGCACCCTGTCAAAACAGACCAATCAGCTCTCTGTAAAATGGACCAATCAGCAGGATGTGGGTGGGACCAGATAAGGGAATAAAAGTAGGCTGCCCGAGCCAGCAGCAGCAACTGGCTCAGGTCCCCTTCCACACTGTGGAAGCTTTGTTCTTTCACTCTTTGCAATAAATCTTGCTGCTGCTCACTCTTTGGGTCTGCACTGCCTTTATGAGCTGTAACACTCACTGCGAAGGTCTGCAGCTTCACTCCTGAGGCCAGTGAGACCACAAACCAACCAGAAGGAGTGGACAACTCCAGACAGGAGGAACAAAAATCTCCAGACGCACCGCCTTAAGAGCTGTAACAGTCACCACGAAAGTCTGCAGCTTCACTCCTGAAGCAAGCAAGACCACGAACCCACCAGAAGGAAGAAACTCCAAACACATCCAAACATCAGAAGGAACAAACTCCGGACACACCATATTTAAGAACTGTAACAGTCACTGCAAGGGTTCGCAGCTGCCTTCTTGAAGTCAGACCAAGAACACACCAATTCCAGACACATTCTGAATAGGTCAATCTAAATCTTCAAAATGAATACTAAAGGACAATTGCCTACGTAACACACCTATGTAATAAAGAGAACTGAGTTTTTTTGTGGTAGGAAGAATCTGATTATTTTTAAATCCTATAAAGCACTTTGCAACCAGCAGTAATATCAAAATAGAGCCAGAGAACAGAAGCATGATAAGGAGAAGATGGTCTTGACCTAATGTGACATTCTTATTAGAGCTCTCTAGGAAAGGTAAGCATTACTTGCTTCCTTTGAGTTCTATTCTAATCTTTATTTGCAGAACTTTTATTCTCTGATCACTTTTGAATTAATTAGTTGATTTTAGGCCGTATTTGTTTTCATGTTTTATCATTTTTTTCTAATTTTAATCAATCCCAAAAATGTATCCCATTCCCAATCACTCTTGGCATGTTAGGAAATTATGTTGGATGAGTATTCAGGTACTTTAAACTGAGTGAACACGTGAGATTCCCTCAAACCCAACATTCTGCAACAATATTCTCATGAAATTAACCATCATGACTGAGAATCAACCTATACATATTGGCCTGCACTAGCAGATGCTATAATATTGAATTCAATAATTTCAGTGGCTTTCAACAGTATGTCTAAGAAGCCTACAGGTTTCACCTTAGTGATACTACAAATAAATAGAACATAACCTTTTTACTAAGTAGCTTTCACTAAATCACAATATTTAATGGATTCTTTAATAGAATTTGCAATGATATTGCAAATGATATTGCAGTGATCTCTGTCTCAATCAGTTGTATTGCTATAAAGGAATATCTGAGGCTGGATAGTTTATTTTAAAAAGGGATTTATTTGGCTCATGCGTCTGCAGGCTGTACGAGAAACACAGTGCCAGCATTTGCTTCTGGTGAAGGCCTCAGGAAGCTAAGCTTCCACTAATAGCAGAAGGTGAAGGGGAGTAGGCATCACCTGGCAAGAGAGGAAGCAAGAGAGAGGGGAGGAGGCACCAGACTCTTTTTTCTGATTTGCAAATGATATTGTATTGACATATAAAATTGCACATTTACAACAATGTGCCAAAGTCAATACAATATTATTTAAAAGAGACAAATTTGAACTCAATACCTTAACAAAACAAAGGACACACCTAATTTGAAGTAAAGCAAATACATTTCAAACATAAAATGTAGGCTGGAAATCTGCTGGTAGTGCAACTCAAATTGAAATGGACTCACAACTAAATGCTATGATTGACTAAAGTGTGCCATAAATTAATTACACACATACAAATTATAAAATATGTAAATATATACATTATTTATTATAAAATACATATATTATATTAGATTTTTAATAGATGATAATATTACATGTTACAGCTGAAATCCAGTCATTAGTCATAGATTTCGTTCAAGAATATTGTTGACATTAGGAAAAGATGACTCACACGATTCATTTCAGTAATAAAAACCCTTTAATCAGTTTAATTATTATAATTGAAGGTAAAACATGGAAATTGGTGTACTAAGCAAGATTGAGTATCTACCTCTCTCTATTTGGGGGAAAGGATTTACTGAGCTGTCATTATTCCAGATCATCTGAGAGGTAAAGACAATGGTTAGACTTATCGAATTTATCATTACATAATTTGGACTACAAACTTTAGTCCAAAACACAGACTGAATTCAGTGAAAAATATCTGTAAAATTGGTTGGTTGATGCCCAGTTTGAAAATATGCCCTTGAGGGTTGGGGGGAATTGATATAAATGTATACATACATATATGACTATTTTATATTAATACAGATGTAAGACAATACTTATTACTATGAATTATTATTGTAAATACCTAAAGATTAATTTATCAAATACAGGTTTAACAATTGCATTTCAAATGCTTCCTGTCCAGATTTGTATATAAAATAATGGCATGGCACAGGTAGTGCTACCCTTTGGATACAGTTTGTTTGGTCTTACCAAGTATCTTTTTGAAATTCGATCCCCAGTGTTGAAGGTGGGGCCTGATGGGAGGTATTTGGATCATAGGGATAGATCTCTCATGAATGGCTTAGTGCCATTTTCAAGGGAGTGAGTGAGTTCTCACTCTTAGTGTCCTTGATAGCTCCCCTGAGAGCTGGTTGTTGAAGAGTCTGGCACCTCCTCCTCTCTCTCTTGCTTCCTCTCTCACCATGTGATGTCCACTCCCTTTCACCTTGCACTATGAGTGGAAGCTTCCTGAGGCCCTCACCAGAAGTAGATGCTGACACCATGTTTCTTGTACAGTCTGCAGAAGCATGAGCCAAATAAATCTTTTTTATTTAAAAATTATCCAACCTCAGGTATTCCTTTATAGCAACACAACTGACTGAGACAGAATTAGAAGAAGGGTTTCAAAAGAATTTCAGTTTTTAAAAAATTATATACATATTCCTTGTAGTTAGAGGTAGATATGAAAATATCTATATGCCAGACAGTTATGTATATAAAATGAGAATATGGCAACCTAGGTAAAAGTCTGATCAACATTTCAGCTGAACATAAATATTAAAATGGACATTGCACTTAGTTTAATAATATCCTGTCATCTACTAACATAACTGACTACCCTGTGGCTAAGAGAAAGAGGTGAAAAGTACAGTTACGGGTTGTGCATGATATCAGAAAAAATAAAGGCTCAATCTAAATGTTATTTTCTTGTAATCATATTCATATGAACTCTTCTTCAGGATGAGGTGAAACTTCCAGATTTAAAAGCATGCATTGGCAGGGCGTGGTGGCCCACACCTGTAATCCCAGCACTTTGGGAGGCTGAAGTGGGCAGATTATGCAGTCAAGAGATCAAGACCATCCTGGCCAACATAGTGAAACTCCGTCTCTACTAAAAATACAAAAATTAGCTGGGTGTGGTTGTGCGCGCCTGTATAGTTCCAGCTACTCAGGAGGCTGAGGCAGGAGAATTGCTTGGACCCGAGAGGTGGAGGTTGCAGTGAACTGAGATTGTGCCACTACACTCCAGCCTGGCGACAGAGCGAGACAGATCTCAAAAACAAACAAACAAATAAATAAATAAATAAAACGATGCATTGCTGGTAATGTCCTCAAAACAAATGTTAGTTTATGAAACAAATGTACAATGTATCTCAAAATATATGAGAATTTAGACTACTTAAAAGGAAAGTCAGTTTTAATTAGTGGAAAATCTGAAATGTAGAACGTTAGAGACATTTCGGAAATTATTTTCAAGGGTGCTGTAAAAATCAAATCAATGGCTAATAAAGAATCTGCATGGCATACTTAAATAGTTAAACCACACAAACAGTGTTTTATAGTTCACACCCCATCCCACTTGCTTTCTCTTTACAACAAGCCAGAGACATACTTAGAGCAGGTAGAGCAGGAAGAGATTCAGAAAGATAATTATTTGCACAGCTGAGAACTGGAAGTGCCCAACCAAATATACAAGATATGTGACTCCCTAATGATAAGACATATTTTTAATTTAGAGCATTTTCCAAACCATGTATTCTTAAACTCTTTAAAAGCCATTTAAAACAGACCACTGTTTAGGTTACTGTAGCCTTGTAGTATAGTTTGAAGTCAGGTAGCGTGATGCCTCCAGCTTTGCTCTTTTGACTTAGGATTGTCTTGGTAATGCGGGCTCTTTTTTGGTTCCATATGAACTTTAAAGCTGTTTTTTCCAATTCTGTGAGGAAAGTCATTGGTAGCTTGATGGGGATGGCATTGAATCTATAAATTACCTTGGGCAGTATAGCCATTTTCACGATATTGATTCTTCCTATCCATGAGCATGCTATGTTCTTCCATTTGTTTGTATCGTCTTTTATTTCACTGAGCAGTGGTTTGTAGTTCTCCTTGAAGAGGTCCTTTGAATCCCTTGTAATTTGGATTCCTAGGTATTTTATTCTCTTTGAAGCAATTGTGAATGGAAGTTCATTCCTGATTTGGAAGTTCATACCAGATTTGTTACTGGTATATAAGAATGCTTGTGATTTTTGGACATTAATTTTGTATCCTGAGACTTTGCTGAAGTTGCTTATCAGCTTAAGGAGATTTGGGGCTGAGATGATGGGGTTTTCTAAATATACAATCATGTCATCTGCAAACAGGGACACCAAAACAGAGATATAGACCAATGGAACAGAACAGAGTCCTCAGAAATAATACCACACATCTACAGGCATCTGATTTTTGACAAACTTGAGAAAAACAAGAAATGGAGAAAGGATTCCCTATTTAATAAATGGTGCTGGGAAAATTGGCTAGCCATAAGTAAAAAGCTGAAACTGGATCCTTTCCTTACTCCTTATACGAAAATTAATTCAAGATGGATTAGAGACTTAAATGTTAGACCTAATACCATAAAAACCCTAGAAGAAAACCTAGGTAGTACCATTCAGGACATAGGCATGGGCAAGGACTTCATGTCTAAAACACCAAAAGCAACGGCAACAAAACCCAAAATTGACAAATGGGATCTAATTAAATTAAAGAGCTTTTGCACAGCAAAAGAAACTACCATCAGAGTGAATAGGTAACCTACAGAATGGGAGAAAATTTTTGCAATCTACTCATCTGACAAAGGGCTAATATCCAGAACCTACAAAGAACTCAATTTACAAGAAAACAAATTTACAAGAAAAAAACAAACAACCCCATCAAAAAGTGGGCGAAGGATATGAACAGACATTTCTCAAAAGAAGACATGCATACAGCCAACAGACACATGAAAAAATGCTCATCATCACTGGCCATCAGAGAAATGCAAATCAAAACCACAATAAGATACCATCTCACACCAGTTAGAATGGCAATCATTAAAAAGTCAGGAAACAACAGGTGCTGGAGAGGATGTGGAGAAATAGGAACACTTTTACACTGTTGGTGGGATTGTAAACTAGTTCAACCATTGTGGAAAACAGTATGGCATCCCTCAAGGATCTAGAACTAGAAATACCATATGACTCAGCCATCCCATTACTGGGTATATACCCAAAGGATTATAAATCATGCTGCTATAAAGACATATGCACACGTATGTTTATTGCTTCACTATTCACAATAGCAAAGACTTGGAATCAACCCAAATGTCCATCAGTGACAGACTGGATTAAGAAAATGTGGCACATACACACCATGGAATACTATGAAGCCATAAAAAAGGATGAGTTTGTGTCCTTTGCAGGGACATGGATGCAGCTGGAAACCATCATTCTCAGCAAACTATCACAAGAACAGAAAACCAAACACCACATGTTCTCACTCATAGGTGGGAACTGAACAATGAGATCACTTGGACTCGGGAAGGGGAACATCACACACCCGAGCCTATTATAGGGAGGGGGGAACAGGGAGGGATGGCATTGGGAGTTATAACTGATGTAAATGACGAGTTGATGGGTGCTGACGAGTTGATGGGTGCTGATGAGTTGATGGGTGCAGCACACCAACATGGCACAAGTATACATATGTAACAAATCTGCAGGTTGTGCACATGTACCCTAGAACTTAAATAAAATAAAAAAAAAAAAAAACAGACTGTTATGGTTACGCTTTTTTTTTTTTTTTAATGGCAGAGTTTTCTTTGAAAATATCAATTTCACTTCAGCCTAGATTTAATAGCCACCCATTTCATTGTAGGAGACTTACTCATTTTTTAAGCAAGTACTATTTCACACTTATGTGCTAATTGCTGTGCAAATGGTTGTGGATACTGCAGTGAATAAACAGAATTCCTACCCTGTGAAACACACTGTGGTCCAGTACACACACTCTATTAAAATAAATGCATATTTCTTTGTACTCTGTGATAAGAATCATAAAAATCCAGTTCATATTTCCAGTGGAACACATAAAGAGGCCCTAGATTAGGTCTGGGAGGCCAGACAAGGCTGTTTGTAGTGACTATTGATGTGAAAAATGAAGGAGCTGCCCAAGAGAAGCTAAGTTCGGTGGGAAGAATGCTCTGGGTAGAAGAAACAATTGCATGTGCGAAGTCCCTATAGAGGAAGAAGCATGGTGTCTACCTTCAAGGGACAGAATGCAGGTCCATGTGGCAAGCAGACACAGAGCCTCACACATGGTGAGATTCAGGGAAGGTGACAGGATTGATGGTGTACAGCCTTATAGCCTCTCTCAAGAATACTCGTTTTTTCCTGTGAACTAGTCCCAGAATCATTCCACACACCCAGCAGGTGGGTGCAGCAAGACATGACTTGAATTTTATAAACATTCCTCTACTTGCAAGGTTGAGAATGAATTAGAGGGGACAAGAGTGTGTGTGGTAGACAGTGGCTAAATAGGCAAAACACAAAAGAGAGATAATGTTAATATATGTAGGCTATTGATGGTAGATAGAGAGCACAGATTCAAAACATACAGGCGGTAAGTGAAGAAGACTTAGAAATAGGTTAGAAGTAGAGGGTGAGGAGAGAATCAGGAGAGTGAGATTTTACTTAATTACAAAAGAAAAAAAACAACTGGAATATATTCATAAGACATCTGTATTCACAAAAGCTAATTGATGAGTCAGGTTAATTACTGTTCTCCACATGCTGAATTTCTGACATAGTTTCTGTAAGCATAATTCGGCAACACAACAATGGTAGAGAGTGTCATGCCAAAATGAATTGCTAACATATGCAATTAAAATAAATGTCTATGAGACATAACTGTCAAAATAGTAATTACGACGTGGGGAGCTAGAAGCAATCTGAAAACTTACTCGAAATTAAATTCCTGTCCTCTGTGTAGACGCAGTATATTCCAAACCAAGGTATTCTTTTCCAAAAACTAAAAAATTTAAAAAAGCTAATCAAACTCTGTATTATTGAATATTCAACTACATGAGTCAGATAAACAGTATGTAAGTGGGAACTCCTTTGAGTAGTTTAATGATTTTGAAATCATGTCCTTTAAAAATGTATTTCAATTTTGAAAATTAATGAAGAATAAATTACTCTCAATTTTAAAAGTTCATGGTCATGTTTGACATTCACTACTTGTAACTAAGTTTTGTAATATAAGAGCACTCCACCAAACACAAAGTTAGAACTTTGAACATATGTATTAAAGAGCATTTACTAAGCAACCTATGTGATTTGAAAAAGCTTAAAAATAGAAGAGGATATGCATGCAATCAGGAGTCCCAGATGTATGTCTCTGTTTGGATGTGCTAGCAAGAGATGAAGAGCCTTTTTAGGTAAATAATGATAGCATTCTGTAAAAACACTATTCAACAAGAAACATTCTGAAGCATACTTCTAGCAAATCTTAAGGAGGTATATTTCACCAATTCTGAGACTCAGATGTTTATTGTTATTATTATTTTAAATTTCAACATCTCTGAAATCAAGAGGTCTCTTACAAGATATTTTCTTACAAAGACTGTGAAGACAAATGCAAGGGAAACTCACTATGAAGTTGCAATTACCTGTTCTTGAACATAGATAATCTAACTCTCCTGACTAAGGTATGGGCATTATTGCTACAACACAGGTTAATTGCCACTTGAAACACCTTCTCATCACTGAAACATAAATACATTGTTTACATGAATACATGGCAACAAAAGATAGGACATAAATTTGGTCTGGGTAAAATAGTCTTCATTGGAGGAATGACAATTAGTGATTTTCATGCAAATTAACAAAGTGTTCTATGAAACATGAGAAAGATACCCACAAACATATGTAGCTGTGTTGTATTTTGTTACTGATATTTGTGCAAAAGAATTTCCTGACATGCAACTCAGTGAAGATGAAGGAGGGAAAGTCTTACCCAAACTCTCAGAATAGGTTTTAAAATGTCTCAAAGCAATGAGGGAATGAGAGGAAGGATTCATGCATTGGGCTGGGGCAGTGGCGGAGGATAGGCGGCTATCATTAATGAAACTATCATAATTTATTTGAGGTCTTTCTTATTTCTTAGTGATATATAAGTAATGGTACTACTTAAAATTAATGTCATATTAGTTTCAGGGTAATCTGGTTGTGGAAGAGCAATGAATTAACAGATGGAAAACTGGGGTTCCAGTTCCAGATCTTTACACAATAATCTGGGAAATCATGAGTCCATCTGTTAACTTATCTGAGCCCCAATTTTCTCACCTGTAAAATAAAGATGGTAGGCTAGATTATTACTAAAGTATTCTAGTTTTATGATATTATGATAAGTCTGTTATAGCTATCAAATGCTAGATCTAAAAGAACTTCACATTTCAAAAATGATACACTATATATTGTTATCACATTTTAATATTTTCAATACATTTATCTGAAAAAATATATAGGAAAACTTGGTTCACTATATTTGATGCTCTAAAAAACACAAAATAGAAATAATTAGCATTTTTTTCCTATGAATTTTGTACTCAGGCTTTTAAAAGTGAAACATGACAGTAAAAACACAAAATAGAAATAATTAGCATTTTTTTCCTATGAATTTTGTACTCAGGCTTTTAAAAGTGAAACATGACAGTAACCATACTAATAGTGGAAAGGCCTTCAAGTAGTAAATAAAACACTGGATAAGGGCAGACTTGGTCAAATATTACATCGTCAGAACTATTTAGAAGTTGCCACTGTTCATAGGAGATTAGATACAATACAAGGCCTCTAGCTCCACTAGCATTAATGAAAGATGAAACTAGTTTGATTGCATCTTTAGCTTAAAGAACTACTTGTCTTTGAGTTATTTGAAAATTTGTTATAAATATATAGTAAATGTTGTGGTATGTGTGTATCAACAATTTTCAGTTTACTAGAATGTTTATTTAATCTGAATAATACATCATCCAATAAATCTGAATGATGTTTATAAATGAGATGTTATTGTAAAGTAGTTTGATGGACAATTTTATCATCAGATAAAATTTTCCATAGTAACCTACCAAATGGCATATATGAAATTGTACTGTAAAACTTCATATAACAGAGACAGATACTACAGGAGATGATCAAAGTCTTATTAAAGAAATATGGTAATGAAGATATTTTAGGCAAAGATAAGCTTTTTATCTTGCACTTAGAAAGTGGTACTAACAGGCTAGGCGTGGTGGTTCATGTCTGTATTCCCAGCACTTTGGGAGGCTGAGTCAGGCAGATTGCTTGAGCCAAGGAGTTCAAGACCAGCCTGTGCAACATGGCGAAACCCTGTCTCTATGAAAACTATGAAAAAATTAGCTGGACGTGATGACGCATGCCTGTAGTCCCAGCTACTCGGGAAGCTAAGGTGGGAGAATTACCTGAGCCCAGGAAGTCGAGACTGCAGTGAGCCAGTAAGCCATGATCGCACCACTGTACTCCAGCCTGTCAAAAGAGTAAGACCCTGTCTCAAAAGCAAAAAAAAAAAAAAAAAAGAAGAAGAAGAAAGTGGTGCTAATGAAGGTGGATATTTCCACTAGGATATAATTTACCGAGGTCAATGAAGGATTATGCAAAGGCCAAATTTTAAAATAGTAACCCGGAAACATGAGATCAAGGAAAATTTTACAAACATTTATTACTATTTAACTAGAGAAATATTCAAACTTAGTCTTTCTCGTAATGGGTTTTTAATTCCAGCATTTTTCTTTCTTTTTTTTTTTTTTTTTTTGAGACGGAGTCTCGCTCTGTGGCCCAGGCTGGAGTGCAGTGGCCGGATCTCAGCTCACTGCAAGCTCCACCTCCCGGGTTTACGCCATTCTCCTGCCTCAGCCTCCCGAGTAGCTGGGACTACAGGCGCCCACCACCTCGCCTGGCTGGTGTTTTGTATTTTTTGGTAGAGACGGGGTTTCACCGGGTTAGCTAGGATGGTCTTGATCTCCTGACCTTGTGATCCGCCCGTCTCGGCCTCCCAAAGTGCTGGGATTACAGGCTTGAGCCACCACACCAGGACTAATTCCAGCATTTTTCATCTTAACATGGAATGTTAAAAGAAAATCACAACTACTTGTATAAAGAATTTGTTTTTAAAAACTATACTGCTTGAGAAGGCACAAAACAATCCCAAAATCCATCTTAATCTGGTACCTATATATATGACATATACATTAAATTAACACTATTAGGTCAAAATACATATTTTATGTAGAGTCAAAGATTAATAATACTTTTCAGCTTGATGTATCGCAGCATGCATTAATTCAATCTAGGACTAATGAGATTCCTGTTTTAGTTACACTATTTAGAAGATTTTATTGGTAAAACTGGCTTGCTTCCATCCCCATTGGTAGTGTTTCCCAGATATTCTTTTTTTTTTTTTTTGAGACAGAATCTCGCTCTGTTGTCCAGGCTGGAGTGCAGTGACTGGATCTCAGCTCACTGCAAGCTCTGCCTCCTGGGTTCACACCTTTCTCCTCCCTCAGCCTACGGAGTGGCAGGACTACAGGCGCCCACCACCATGCCCGGCTAATTTTTTGTACTTTTAGTAGAGACAGAGTTCCACCGTGTTAGTCAGAATGGTCTCGATCTCGTGGCCTTGTGATCCACCCACCTCGGCCTCCCACAGTGCTGGGATTACAGGCATGAGCCACGATGCCCGGCCTAGATATTCCCTTTTTTTATCTGAGTCAGAAATATACACGTGATGCAAGCTCATCAATAGGCTTTTCGGTCCTTTCATCATTTTACCCATAAGCTATCACAGTCCACAGTGTACATTAAGTACATTAGAACTAGACCTCTATAGGTCTCTCACACATCTGTACATATTGAGAGCAAATATACTAACTCTGCTTTTGTTCTGAACTCTTTTCAATAATGTTTTGATAGTAAACAGGCTGGGAATATAGAGTTAGTGTCTCCCATGGAAACAGACGGTAGGGGCAGCATTGTTTATGGTCCAATATCATAAAGACAGTGGTTCTCTTCAGAGCAAAGTTCAGGCAGATTTGTTTGTCATCCCTTACAAAACATTCAGGTTTCCTAACCTTAGGATTCCTCAGCTGTGATGTAAACCCACTAATTGCACTGTATCCACTGAATCCCATCTATGTCATCCCCAAAGCACTCGGAGAGATAAGGGAGTTCATTTTGTTTGCTGTGCTGTAATGAAGTCTTTGTCTCTGATCCACGAGTATCATGTCTTCTGCCAGCATCTGCCATGAAACTGTGGAAGGCTAAATTGTTAGCCTGAAAGTAGGGTAAAATTTCAGACTTTTCACATTCTTGACAAAACCCAACATTTTTTTGCAAAAGGAATGGATAAATTTTCTTAGCAATTTTCCATTTTCTAGTTTTTCTCAATATTATAGAATAGTAATTAGCCTCTTCAGTGTGCAATTATTCACATATAAATGAATAGTGATTAATTTGATGATTATTGATTTCTGAAAAATACAATACTGGTCATTTCAGCCCAGAGGATTAAGATTTACAACACATAATCCAAAAATAACTCAAACCAGGCTGCCCACACCAACTCATTCTGTCCTTCTCACCCCCAGCTCAGCTAGTTAGGCTTACATCCAAGTGAGGGAGAGAAATATTTGACTGAAAATTTTAGATGGAGACTTGTTAATCATCAACTAAGTTAAGTCATTTAGAATACCATTTTTGAGATGTCAAAACAAATATGTATCAGGTTCATGGACATGTTCATTGAGTTAAAAGTCTATTAACTATTTAATTACAGGCTCTTTCTCATCCCCTTCCCCTTCCATATGTAACACTTTTGGAGAAAAACATCCAGTGTTGCAATTTAAGCATACTTGTGCATTGTAAAAAATCATTAAAGCAAGGCTGAATATTGCAAAAGTCTGACAGGGTAACCCGAGAAACAACCATTAGGCAAATCTACTGCATTATGATTATGATAGTGGCCAAATCTGTGCACAAAGCAGGAAGATGATAGACATCTGATCTGTTGGAAGATGATAAGAACACAAAGATGACCTGACATTATGCCCTGATAACTGGTTGACATTTTTATAAACTTCCATTATGGAGTGAATCTGAAAGCAAGTTATCAACATTCAGTTCCTAAATCAGACACACTTAATTGATCATTTCTTTCTTTTTTGAGACAGAGTTTCGCTCTTATTGCCCAGGCTGGAGTGCAATGGTGCAATCTCAGCTTACTGCAACCTCTGCCTCCCAGGTTTAAGCGATTCTCCTGCCTCAGTCTCCCGAGTAGCTGAGATTACAGGCATGCACCACCACGGCAGGCTACATTTTTTTTGTATTTAGTAGAGACGGGGTTTCTTCTTGTTGGTCAGGCTGGTCTCAAACTCCCGACCTCAGGTGATCTGCCTGCCTTGGCCTCCCAAAGTGCTGGGATTACAGGCGTAAGCCACTGAGCCCGGCTGATCATTTCTTGTTTTCTTTAGAAAAAAAAAAAAAATGCATATAATAGACTGGAAGGGCTTTGTACAGTTCAATGGTAAAAACCACGGCTGACAATTTTCAAGGCAAGGCAAAGTTTTCATCCTATTGATAGTGTAACTAAATCAGGGTTTATTAACCAAGTTAAAAATTAGGCAAATAATATTACTAAATTTTGGTTATATCCATTGCATGTTCCCAGTATCCAAAATAAGAAGATAATTAGGTCTACCTTACGGATCCTATCTTGAAAATTTACTGTACTTCTGACAGCTTATGGTTGGCAATACAGACTTCAAGAGGACTCTAGCCAATTGCTATGGAGAAAAAAGGGGGCTAAGTTTGGATAAGAGAGAAATAAATGGTAATAATAGTTGCCAGAGTCAACTTTCCCTTGCTCTATCTGGTAGACAGTAACATCTGAATATAGAAAAGGCTGTGTTAACTTTTAATGTTGAATATTATTAAGCATACCATAAAATGGAGGAATCTTGATAGTCTTTATCATTTAATATCTAGCATTGCTTCAGGTAACTAAATAAAATTCCTTCTCTCTTATTTTGGTAGAAATTTAAAACTGAGAAGCACTTTCTCCATCAGCAAAAATCAACAACAACAAAAAACAAATTTAGATTCACGGCTCTTCCCCCATGCTCCAATTTCTGCTACAAAAAATAAAAGCAACAATTAGGAAACAGCTAATATGGCAGAGGTTTTGTGATAGACATCAGCTGCATCGTTTCACATTAGCTGTTCAAACAGCCATCAGAGAATAATGACTTTCACTCACTATCAATCAATAAATGATTCAATGGTAGTTTCCCATAATTCATTGTTGTTACTACCAGTAGTCATGTCTCCTGCTTTGTTTCTTGAAATTAAATTTGAACAAAGCAGTATGACTAACTACCAGCTGATCTTCAATAGTTTCCACCAATAATTTGCTACTTTGGACATTACACTATATTAGTAATAGATTAAGGCACTGTATATTTTTAAGTCATGGTGAATTGCTAAGTAATTGCATTCATATTATTCACTCTACTATCAGTGAAGAGCATTATGCTGCCTAGACGAAGCTAGATTAAAATCAATTAAAAAGATGAGTTGGTTTTGTTTATCATGTATTTTTATAATTTATCTGACAGCTGTTTCCTGAATACCACTGAAGAATGCATATGAAGCAGATATAACACTTCTGAATAAATTGATGCTTCTTTAAATCTTTTTTGGGAATGTATTATGCCCAAACCGGGTTGTTAAATTAATTCTGCAATCATAAGATTCAAGATGGTACTAACAACTTTCTGATCTTCCAAATTTTGTGCTAATGTTTAATTAGGATTAATTGTGTGAGTGGAAATGGTGTTTCAATATTAGGTGGGTCATACTTTTTGGATAACGTTTAATATGAAAATAGTCATGCAACTATTAATGTCAACATGTAGATATTGAAGTAGTTGAACCACCTATATCACACTAGATTTAGGAATTTTTGTTTTAAAGCAAAATAAAATGAAACTTTTTTTAGCCTTTTCTATTTTGTTCTTTAAAGACAGTGTCAACTTCCGATGCATGAACCTATGTAAGCACAAAAACTTCCATCCCCACAGGCCACTCATTTCCACTATCAAATCCATCCAGTCCAAGTAAGGTGGTTTCCTGTAGTTGTATCGATTCCCAAATGTAAGTCTATGTAGTATGTTCACTAAATGCCTTACTTCCTCCCCCAATAAAGTCATTTTTTTAAAAGGCCATTTTTGTACCTGACATATCATTTGATAAGTTATGCCCTTCAATATTTAAATGACATGCCACCCTCCTAGATTTCCAGACCATAAATCTGAGGCTATGCTTTGACAGAGACAGATTATTCTGAATTATTTTTATTTCGCTAAAATTTGCCTAACAACCCATTAAAACAAAACTTTATTTTACATAACTAGCACCATACTAAGAAAATAAGTATCAGTCTCCTTATTTAAAGTCTTCATTTTAAAGTCTTCATGTCTCAGGATAAAGAAGAAATTGCACTAATTAAAGATCAATTTAAGCTACACTTTCTCAACTCTCTAAAATTTCCAATTAATATTATCGTGGAAACTCTTGTGTTAGACAAGTTATAGTAACAGTCTGTTGTTCATAATATGGGAATGAACAAAAGTCCCCACTCAAAGCCATAAAATATGACCACACACAAGAGAACTGTGTGATGTTTCAAAGTTTCCCATGCAATAAATTTTCACTTTCTTTGCAGAAAAATGACTGATATGTAGAGGGAGCCAAAAGGGAAATGTCTACTATAAATTTACTTCTGACCCAAAGGAAACATAGTTTCATTTTTGTGGCAGTGACAGGAATCTTAGAATAATAATATCATTCCATGTTGAAATTAGAGGGAAACAACAAGCAAAGAAAGCACTTGATATACTGAGTCACTTATTCTGGAATTTATGAAATATTTCAAAAACATCATGAAATATTAAATTGGATCCTGCCATTGAGGCTCTAAAACAAATATAGTGAAGTGCTTCCAAAACCTCAAATATAAATATTTAATTAAAAATAATCCTAAAGAGAAAAATATGAAATCACTAAAACAACATAACAACAAACAAAAACAGTGCTACTTCACTGGCTGCTTTATAAAAAAAACTTAGCATGAAAATATGGCCAAGAAAGGGACAGGAGCACAAAACAAAAAATAAACAAATAAAATTAGAAGCTGGTGGTTCTTCTATGGAGATTATAGTTCAAAGTGAACTGAGACTTATTTAAAAATACTAAGGACAATAATATCAACACAAAAGACAACCTTTAGAAGAAGACAACCAAGGATGCAATAGACTCAAGACATGGGTCGGAGGACGATGGAATGATAACGCATGGGAAATCAAAAGTGTAACCTCTCAACTGCTCTTTATTCCTTCCATCTTCTCAAAGAAAATCTCAAATTAAATCAAATGCAAAAGTAAACATTGTAAATATATCCCATCTTTTATTGAAGTGGGCTATTTTACATATTTTTAACCTTCTTTTGCTGATCCTAACCAGTCTGAGGTAGCCATCTGCAAAGGAACTGATTAAGGTTTGTTTTAGGTGTCCTGCAAAGAGAAAAGCTGAAGAAATGGTCAGCTTCTGGTATGAAAATATGATTAGGCAACAAGCCAAAAGCTTTTAAAGTCAATCTCTAGAGAAACTATTCTCCAAATTTCTTCATTGCCTCCTTTGTATGTCAAAAACGAAGCTTGAAGTCAGCAGCTCAGGAGTTAACCAGATTGTAGGAAAATATCCCTTTCTACCACTAATATTTGTCTACAGTCATAAAAAAAAAAATCTAATCTGGAGACAGTAAGAAAACCTTGCCCATTTTTTCCCTTGCCCATTTTTTCTTTTTTATTTTATTATTGTTATCTTTAGAGACAGAGTCTCGCTCTGTCACCAGCCTGGAGTGCAGTGGCACTATCTTGGCTCACTGCAACCTCCGCCTCCTGGGTTCAAGCAATTCTCCGACCTCAGCCTCTCAAGTAGCTAGGACTACAGGTATGTGCCACTACGCTCAGTTAATTTTATTTTATTTTTTATTTTTTGTATTTTTAGTAGAGACAGGGTTTCACCATGTTGACCAGGATGGTCTCGATCTCCTGACCTCATGATCCGCCCGCCTCAGCCTCCCAAAGTGCTGGGATTACAGGCTTGAGCCACTGCGCCCAGACCGTTTTTTATCGTGTAAGATTTATTGGAAGGTATACGAGAAAACGGTGAGAGAACATATGTTCTGATTTCTAATTTGAGGGCTTTTGTGTACAAGGGGTGAACCCAGGCCAGGGGCCTCTTTTCTATACATGCCACCTAGCACTGTGAGAGGGACCATTGGGTTGATGGTTCCAGGACAACAGGTAAGCCCAGCCTCACTAAGCAGGTAGAGCATCAGGGTCAGAGAGAGATACCGGGCTGACACTCCCATGCTCGGCTCAGTTCTAGTGAAGTGCAAATTCCAAGCTGACAGTGCCCCCAGCCCAGGACTCATACTGAAGGGATCAGGTGACCCAACAGAGGCTAGGGCGGCACCCTGTGTGTGTGTGTTCAACAGGTATATGCTGAACAAGGGCCTGCCTAAGACCAGCAGACCCCCACTCCCAGTGTTGTAAAGACGCATAAGCCAGAATCCCCACCTCTCCCAGACCAGGACACCCTTGAGGGAGAGAAGCAAGAAAAGAGAAAGCTCTCTGAGAGCCTGTCATTTCAGAAGGGGCTGCTTGCATCCTCAGATGGACTAAACTTGAGATCCGATTTGACCTGTAGGTAGTGTTTTTTCTTCCATTTACCAGTGGATGAGGTGGGTGAAGATTATATCTGCTATAAATAAAATAAAGAGACTAGTTTTCTGGACAAATCCAAGTTGACTTGTGAGGTAAATTATCAATCTGAGGTTAAAATAAATAGCATCCCGTGGGGCTGCAAGAACTGTACTGTGATCATGAATTCTGAAAAGAAAAAAAATAGAAGGAGGATGAGGTTAGGGAGAAAGAGAGAAGGGAGAAAGGAGATAAGGTGAGCAAAAAAGAAAAGGAAAGAAAATGAAGGGAACAAAGAGGAAGAAAAGAGGGAAGGAAGGAAGGTAATCTGTGCTCACAAGATAACAGGATGAGTTAATTTAATGGCTCAAGTGTGAGCCTGTGAGTCTTAAACCTGTATTAAAATTTCACCCTGACAACTCAGTAGTCATGGATCTTGGCCAAAGCCAATTTATCTGCCTAAGCTTCAGTTTAGCAACATTATATGCAAAATGAGACCAATGCCTATCATACAGATACAGATTTATTCATAGGGCCTAAAGTCCCTGAAAGAGCCAACAAAGAGCAGAAGTCTACACAAAAACTGATTTGACCCACCTCTGTGCGCATCCATCTTTACAGGACCTGAAACACTCACGGAAGGCTTAGTCTGAATGGTTTTCACCACAAAAAGTCTTCAGTTTGTGGCTGAGGTTATGAAGGCAGCTGAGAGAAGACAGAGGCATAGAGGCTAACAGGGGAAGCCCAAGGACTCAGGAGGAAGCCTGGGGAGAACCTGGTCCTTCCAGGCCATGGTACTGGGGGTGAATCTAAGTTAAAAGTCACTCAGATATAGGACTCGGATCCAGCTAACACCAAAGACGGGAATTTACTTTGGTAACGTGATTTCAATAGATGAATGATGACAGAGATGATGATGATGACTTCCTAATAAGGGCTGGAAATTAATAGATTAAATAAACTATACAGGCCTGGCACTCGTTAATTTAAGCGAGACATTCAGGTTTCTAATTATATCTTGTGGACAAAGCAGGGGAATTAGATAGAAGGAAAAAAAAAAAAAAAAAACAAACCCTGGAGCCAGGAATCTACATCCGGACATTTTGCACCCAAACAATGTTGATTAATAAATCACTCTGAAGCTGGTGGAAAAGTGGTGTAACATGGGACTCTGAAATTTGTTCTGCTGCTTATGCATTTTCATCCATAATTTGTAAGAAAGATATCAAAAGCACAATTGTCAAACAGCAGAAAATCATAAACCAGGATGAGGGGCAAAGGGGTATACAGAATGAGATAATCAGAAGTACAAATTTATTTTTTTAATGGGCCAGGACATATCTGATGTGATGGCAGCTCATGTGGAAAAAGTAAAGTAAAATCCTGGACTTCTAGTGAGCACAAGCTCAAGGTGATATGGCTGTGAAGGAAGCCCGTGTCATTAAGCCTGTATCAGTGTCTGCCAGTGGCCTTGCAACTCACAGGATCTAATCATCATAATTCATCCCGCAATGATGAGATCATATCTGGATTATTTTTCTTAGTTCTCATTCTTGTGCTGTAAGTAGAAATTTGTATGATTAGAGGACATCTATGAGCAGTAAGAAGACTTTGAAAATCATTGATGAAAGTGAGGATATTTTGTTTGTTAGGAATGAAGTCTCAATGGGACATGCAAACTTTCTGCCCATATGTGAAAGCTCTTCACAAAATACATTTATTCTTTGTTTTGCTACAGTACAGAACCAGCCCAGGTAGATAAGTTATAGAAACCCAACCGGCTCAGTATAGTACAGCCAGAGGCAGTGAAGGGAAGAGGATAAGTTGAAGCCAGGCATAACTCAGGCACGAATTCATTCATAATTCAAGAATCAACAGGTATTTATGAGCACACTCTCTATGCCAGACATTGCTTGGTAGTAAGCTGGAGATGATATTCAAGATATTGAACAACTGCTTGGCATAAACACCAACCAGTCATAACAGATACATAATTAATCAGAAAGCATGCCAGCCACAAAGGGCAGTATGTCCATCCCAATGCACACTGTATCTCAGCTCAGTGTTATCAGTTCAAGGAACAAAAATCCATATGTGATTACAGTAAACTAAGACACCTGCTGTATTTGACGTGCAAATAAAGAGTCATAGCAGCCCTGAAAAGCAGATGGAAAGACTTAATAATCAAAAAGCATTTGAGAGGATGCTTGATGAATAGTGTGGTAAACCAGCAGGTGAAGGAAACATTATAGGCAAAGTTAGAAAACTTTGACAGTGTTCGGTGTGTCCAGGGAGCACCATAAGTATGTCAAAATTGCTACATCATCATGAAGGTGGGAATAAGTAGCAAACAGAGACCAGGTCATGAAGGGTTATGAGTACTACTGTGCAAAGCGGTATGGATTCTTTGCTTTTGGCTATGGGGATCACTGAAGAACTAAGAGCAAGAAAGTGATATGATTAAAATTATTCAATAGGAAGTTCACTCTGATGGCATTAAGAAATGCAGACTGATATAGCTACTGCAATTGTTTAGGACTGGCTTAAGTTAGAGAAGTGGTAGAGGAAGAGGAAGAAAGAGATTCATATCAAGGGCAACAAGAGGTGGCCTACTGACTCAAGTCGGATACATAGATTTCTTGCTTGGGTAATTGGGGTCATTCACTTAGACAAGAAATGTGGGGTTGCAGATATACTTGGAGACCCTTGAAATGAAAAAATTGTATCTTTTGAGTTTCAGTGTTTCACAGTATATGAAAAAAGTATCTAAGTTTTGTAGGGAACTTGAGAGCAAGGTGGGATCTGAAGTTATACATTTCAGACTCATCACATCTGAAACTACCCTAAAAAGGAAACTGAAGGAGACGAAAATGAGGGAGCTCAGAACTGACTTAAGAAAACTAATATTTACATAGTGGATTGAGAAAAGAAGCCTGCAAAACAAACAAACAAAAACACATTCAAGCCACATTTCTCTCAATGAGCAACCTTGGGCAAGTCACTTTGCTTTAATGAATTTCCTTAACTTATAACTTGGAGATAATAATACATAGCTCACAGGTAATAAATCATCATGAATGGTCATGCACTCAAATATTAGTTCTCTTCATTCTTTTGTGGATATTTTGAGTCTGAGTCTTTGACTAGCTAACACTGACTAGCTAAAGCTATCTCATTTAAATACTGACTTGAATATGTCTTACTAAAAAAAATTAAACAAGTTGGTGATATAAAGGGAGAGCAAAGATTCTAGAATAAGATGGATTTGGATTCCTAATTCAAATCTAGAAAATATCCTTATCTGAACATGTTTTTTCTCAGTTGTAGAATGAAGTTAACTGTACCTAACAGGATTCTGTTGCTTAGGGGCAGTAACATAAGTAGCTCATCTCTCTCAGTATCTGCAATACAGCAAGCATGCAGTAAGTTTCAGTTCTTTCTCCATTTCATCTCTTTACTTCTCAAGTGTACTGTACCAGACATAATACAACATTTCCTTAATGACTCAGGGTTATCATTATGAACATCAGTTAATGTTACGTGTCTGAGATGCAGATGCAGCTGCAAATGTAATAGCACATCAGGCAAAATGAACCACTCATGTAACACACAGTTGACTTGCCTAATTTTGTCATATGCATGATATTGAATCCGCAGCAGCTTGAGATGATTTACCAGGCACACACACACAAAATTGTGAACAGCTGCCTTTCTAAGATTTGATATCATATGAGGGAGATGAACGAATGTTATAGTGATTCATCAACCTCTCAAGTCCAATGTTTGTTTGTTCTCTTATAGCTAACACAACTTTCTTATGCCTCTGGCCTTGTCTTTTATAAATGAAGTCTGGAATCTGTGTTGTACCACACCATATTCTACAACACAGCTCTGTTCACTGCATTTGCATCTACTATCTCATAATACTTTTAAACTTACATTTGCATTAGAGCTGTCAAAGGATCTCTTCTGGCTAACTCCCAACCCTAGTTACAGTCTTCTTTGTCTAAGTATCCACGTTTCATGTTCCTGTGACCCTAACCTGACTCTAGGTGAGTAAATCGAGAATCAGCACTAGATGGATGGACAGCTGATTCACAGCACAGGATGAACCTTATGGGTAGACCTGAAAGAGTGAGCTAAGCCAGCTGGATTCTTTGTTTTCAAAATATATCAAGGGAAGCAACAAGAAACTATACCAGTCAGTAGTAACCTAGTGGTGAAATAATGCCCTGTGTAATCCAAAATTTGGAGGGACCCAAAAAGATATGGAGAGGAGGAGGATGTAGTCAGCTGGCAGTGAAAAACAATGAAATCTATGGGCAAAGAGAACCACAAGAAGAGCTGCTGCTGCTGCTGCTGCTGCTGCTGCTGTTGCTGTGTGTATGTGTGTGTGTGTCTGTGTGTGTGAGAGAGAGAGAACTGAGGAAAGAGAAGAAAGGGAAGGAGAGTGTAAGAAGGAGGAGGCAGCAGAACACTAGGACAGAGGGGCAGGAAAGGGAAAAAAAGGATGGGTGTAGGGGAGGAGTAGGAACTGGTGCAAGAGAAACCCATCAATCCCTATAGATGTCTTGAGCCTCTAGGGCGCTATAGATTCAATTCCGGTCTGTGTATTTCTTTAAAATACATCTTTTTCCCGAGGTAACTTGAGAGGATCTTTTCTTTCAATCAATTTAGCTTGACTGATACATTATAATGGTATGAAAACACAACCAAATTCCCTTTGTGTAGTGTGCTGAGCTGCTACAGCTGTCATGGCTTTTGATTGCCCTCAGAGGTTGAGTTCAGGGGAATCTCCTCCTCTATCCCCTGCCCCTTCCCCACATTCACATACTCATTGTAGAGATGTGAGTTTCCTTTAGAGAATCCCGGGATATAAATGACTAATGATCCAGGGTTCTCAGTTTTATCTCCCGGAAAGTCCCCCAAGAGCTGTCCCTCTCACTCATCCTCTTTCTCCATGATTGCTGCTCTTCCTTGTCCACTCTTCCTTTTTTTCCCTCTGCTTTGTTTTTCCCAGTAGCTTCTGCCTCATC
This sequence comes from Colobus angolensis palliatus, assembly GCF_000951035.1. Lineage (NCBI taxonomy): Eukaryota > Metazoa > Chordata > Mammalia > Primates > Cercopithecidae > Colobus > Colobus angolensis. The sequence continues at coordinate 2,543,139 of NW_012115500.1, read as the reverse complement.
TCCTCCCTTGAATGTTTCTCAGGTTTTACAGATCCTTTAAAAACTTCGACAGCTAATCTATGCCCCATCCAGTACACCTTTTCTAACCTTCACAATCTGTGCTCTTCTCTGCCATTTGTCTCCTCTGTTTCTCTGTCAACAATGGTTTCTAGATTTTGTTCAGTTATTCTTGAGTACTGAGTAACTCCAAAAGCCTATAAGGATTCAGAAGGCTAGGATCTGAACAGCTGAAATTTCCAACAATGAGAGCTATCAAACAGTTGCACTCACTGGCCCACAGTGAGCAGCTTGTGCCTGGCCATGCAGGCTTTGCAGTCACCAGCCATGAACAGGATAGCTCAGGGCTCGAGAGATATCCCAGCACTGTCCATTTTTGAGACATCTGAAACATAAAGAACTGAAAAAAATGCCAGAGGTTTAAAAATGTAAATAAATGTTATATGTCTACATTTAAACACTTTTAAAAACAACAGGACATATACTTGTAGTACACAAACAAAATTATAAAATTCAGAAGAAACTTGAGTTTAAAAGTTTAGGGTAAATGAACCTAAATTCTTCTCTAAATCTTCTCTAAATCCATCAGTTAATCCCTGGGACTAAGGAACCTCCTCTAGAGAGAAGCTCAAAAGTCTAAATTTAAGACATTGGGCCTTCTGTGAACTGAGGCCCTTGCCAAATAGGCCTACTCCCTCCGGAATAATCCCTGCCAGATATCTTACAGGGATAACACGGGCATGAGAGCCAAGGGTTGTGGGTAATCTTATCACATTACAGAGCTGTATTTTTAAGGTTTCATGGCTGCCTTTTATTTGAATATTTAAATAAATTCTAATTATAAAGGACAAATAACATAAGCCCTGAGCTTTGCTCTACCACTATATAGCCACAGGACACTGAACATGTCACTTACAAGCTGCAGGCATCAATTGCCTCAATTGCCTAATCCTTTAAAATGAGTAGCTCAACAAGACCAGAGTTGTTATCTTTTATAGCTTTAAGATTCCATATTAGGCTAGGCATGGTGGCTCATGACTTTAATCCTACAATTATAGGAGGGTGAGGAAGAAGCATTGCTTGATGCCATAAGTTCTAGACCAGCCTGGGAAAGGTAGCAAGACCCCATCTCTACAAAAGAAAAATGTTTTTAATTGGCCAGGTACAGTGGCAACAACCTGCAGTCCTAGCTACTCGGGAGGCTGAGACAGGAGGATAATGTGAGTCCAACAGTTCAAGGCTACAATGAAATATAATTGTACCACTGTATTCCAACCTAGGTGACAGGGTGAGAACTTGTCTTAAAATATATATAAATTCTATAATATTGTACATTTCTTTGAGTTTTCAACACAATAAGGAAAAAGAAGTATGAACTGACAGAACTTCGTGGAGCAAGCCATCAACCTATATTAATGAGCTTCAGTGAAAGAGCAATAAGAGCTAAAAATTTTGTATACCAATTATTTGAAAACAGAGGCAGGAATGTCCTATATCCAACAGAAAGGTTTAAAATTCATTTAGTTATTTTCTCTTTAGTATCATAGAATTTCGATTTATTTTCCCTTCTGCTTGCTGCCCAGCTTTACTTCAGAAAAAAATACTTGATGATTGAGCTCAATCAATATCAAGGCAAGAAATCTGAGGTAAATGGCATCTGACCCTCACCCTTAGGACAGTGCTGAACAAGAATACAGACTGGGGTGGAGAACTCCCTCAGCAGACTGACTGGCATCTGCACATGCTAATTCATATGACCACTTCCCACAAAGTATGAATTTAACCGTTAGATACAAATCCACATTTGTTTTCATCCCCACTCCATGAATATTTTAAAAATATGTTCCTTCCTCCCCAAGGAAGGAGGAGCAGCTAATCTGATTGCAGAAAACCTGGTAGTCATTGATATGGTTTGGCTCCATGTCCCCACCCAAATCTCATCTTGAATTATAATAATCCCCACGTGTCAAAGGTGGGACTACGTGGAGGTAATTGGATCATGAGGGTGGTTCCCCTACGCTATTCTCATGACAGTGAGTCTCACAAGAGCTGATGTTTTTATAGGCATTTGGCATTTCCCCTGCCTGCACTCATTCTCTCTCCTACTGCCCTGTGAAGAAGTGCCTTCTGCCATGATTGTAAGTTCTCTGAGGCCTCCCCAGCCATGTGGAATGGAGTCAATTAAACCTCTTTTCTTTATAAATTACTGAGTCTTGTGTATTTCTTCACAGCAGCGTGAGAATGGACTAACACAGTCATTGAATCATGTTTTGTTAGTACATGATCCAGATTCACGTGTTAAAGGGCATTGCACATGTGTGGCTGTGGCCAAGTATGTAATGCAGTTTGACCTTCCTGTGTTCAGGTGTAATGGAGCCCTCACTTTATTTTACTTTTAGGCACACCTGGGGAGGACCTTCCCATTTTCTCTTTCTCTGAGAAAATAAACAAACACCATTTTCTCTCTCTCCCAGGTTCTCTGAGACTGAATAGGTGAGGCTGATTAAATTTGTCCTGAAAAACTGACCTCATCCACAGATCTGCTCCAAAGGAGATAAAAGCATAACTAGGTTTTAGGTATGAGCCTCACTCTTTCATGTAGTTTATCAGAGCCCTGCTTCATGGAGTAAGTGCTTGACAACCAATAATAGGGCTATTTTCATCTCTATTTTAATATCTATTCTTTATTTCTTTCAAAAAAAGTAAAGCAAGAAATAGAAATTTGGCATCACATACTCAACCTTTAGCTTATTGGTTTGTTGACGAGAAAATCTGACAATAAAGACGAAAACTAGAAACACGTAGAACAATGTAGCTCATTTGGCCCTTTGTTTATTGCTGAAGCTTATAATTGCAGTTATATTTTGTTTTAAAAGAATGGCTGTAGTCAGTCGGTTTATCAGAACTTAACACAGCTAAACAGACCAAGTTTCCTGTGAGGAATAAGCACCAATGTTTGGGCACTGGTCTTTAGAAGTTAGATCACTAAGTATTGCTGAACAACATTCGACCCACAGTTCAAAGTCAGTTCCACTTTCCCTTGGTATGCAGAAGGAAGGAAAAAAAAGAGTGAAGAGACACTAATTTATTGATTCTTGTATCTTATTTCCAAGCTCTTGGTGTTACCAATACATGACCTCCAGTTGGCTCTACATTGCTTTTTGTGTGCGGTAAAATAGACGTAAGATATACCATTTTAATCATTTATGTTTACATTTTAATAGCAATAAGTACATTCACAGTGTTGTATCATCATCCCCAATATTTCCTGAACTTTTTCATGATCTCCAGCAGAAACTCTGTACGCATTAAACTCTCGATTTGCCCAACCCCACAGTCTCTGGTAACCTCCATTCCATTTTCTGTCCCTCTATTAATTTGCCTGTTCTAGTCACTCTATAAAGTGAAATCATACATTTGTCCTTCTGTATCTGGATTTTTTCACTTGGCAAATGTTTTCAAGGTTCATCCATGTTGTAGCATGTAAGAAAATTTCATTCCTTTTTAGGGTTAAATGGCATCCCATTGTATGCATACACCACATTTTGTTTGTCCATCCATCATCTGTTGATGGCCATTGGGGCTGTTCCCAAATTTTAGCTATTCTGAGTAGCTATTTTACCTGAGTAGTAGTTATATGAACATTGGTATATAGGTATTTGCTTGAGTCCCTGTTTTCAATTCTTATAAGTTTATGTCTAGAAGGGGAATTGCTGGTAATTCTATGCTTAACTGTTTGAGAAACTGCCAAACTGCTTTCCATAGTAACTATCCCTTTCATATTCTCATCAGCAATGCATGAGTGTTCCAATTTCTCCCCATGCTAGCCCACGCTTCATACTCTGGGTTTGTTGTATTTTTTGTTTTGTCGTTTTAATAATAGCCATCTTAATGGATATAAAGTGGTTTGTACTATTTTTTACATAAGGCCTCAGATTGAAATAAACACTGATGGCTGCTTACCCCACATGCATTTCTTCTTTCCTCTTTTCTAAAGAACCCACCTCATTTTGCTATCAATTGCATTTCCAGCTCTAAGTGGTGATGCTACTTAGCAAATTGGCTCATAGTATTCCCTATTACTGGTTTTGGTCCAGGATGGAGTCAATCAGACAAAAGGAAAGATGTTTAAGGACTTGAAAGGTATCCTTTTTTCCTTCCACTTCATTCTCTCCTACTATAAATAGAGAACGTGTTGTCCTAGTTTTCCGCTGGAGTTGTCTTATAACTAAAAGAGGAAGGAGCCTGAGGACAAGACTGAAACTCCAAAGATGACAGGGAATGGGGGGGGGGAATCAGAATCTTTGATGATATAATGAATGCAAAATCATCCAACCAAGGAGTCTATTCCACCAGGGGATGTGTTTTTACATGAAATAATAAACTCCTCTATTTTTTAAGCCAGTATCAGATAACAGAAGCATCCTAATTCATCCTCTGTGATCATTGCAGGGGACTTGAAATATTAACAAGAAAATGAGCTGAACCAAAGATGAGTAGTAGTGTACCTCACTGAACACATGCAGATGAGTGGCAATCCTTACATACAAATGATGTAGTCTTATGCCATCATTGTGGCTTACAAATGACTACAAAGTTAAAAACCAACCCACAAATTAAGAGAAAAATTAAAGTATTTTGACCATTGATTCAATGTTCTGGGTTTATTTTTAAATTCAAGGAAGAAACAGAAACTCTTCTAAGACAGGTGAAAACATGAAGGTGAAAAGGTATGAATTACATGTTCCCTAACTTCTAATAACATCCCAAATTTCTTGAGTAGCTATAAGCTTACTCAAAACTCAGTGACTCAATCAGTGTTTTATTTAACCATGTTCTCCTTTGTGTAAACTATTACTTCAATGAAAGGACTGAAATAAATGCTTTTTCTGAGTCTCTTTTATATGAGGTAAGTTGGACACTCATTTAAAATGTATGTAGGGTGATACTATTTCCCCACTGGCCCAAAATGCTTGTTTTCCTCTGCTTCCTTACATTCTCTGAATCGTGTATTCACATGGAGTCAGCCTGTCATGTCACCAGTAGCAAATGAGTTGCAAAATCGATTCTTCTTTCCTTTCCTCTAAGAAACCTAAGTTTGGGCAGAGCAAGAGGTTCACTGTCAGCAGAATGAACCCAGCTGTCATTTCAGGTCATTCTGGGGTAGAAAAGGGCAAAATATAATGACCTCCCTGAAACCATTCTTAGTGACTTAAGCAGGATATCTCACTTAGAATATGCCATTCAGATCAACCAGCTCCACATACGTCAAGTCACAATGCCTCTTAGGAAGCACTTAGTCTAATAATATGATGAAATGCACTATCATGGGCTGCAATGGAAGCATGAAAAGCTGAGATATAAATGACTCTTCTAAAATGTTCTGGTTTGGATTTATGATACACAGGTCAAGCATCACTTTCAAGGCATTCAGAAAGCATTAAAATAGAGAAAATAATATCTCTTCTGGGTCTTATCCTTTCAATGCCATTCAGTAGATTGTTCTTTAAGGCCAGGTCTACACTTGAAAGTGCATGATACAGCTCGCCCTGCTGTAGCTGCTGCTTCACTTTCCACTTGGTTTTAAAAGCAGCCAGAGCTGAAAATAGCCCAAGAATGAAGCCTGCATGACTGTGCAGTTGCCATTTCAAACATACACAGAAAATGTTAAGCCTCAGGCTATTTTTCTCAAGTATGGACAGTCCCTAAGAGAAATAGTTAAAACTTACCCCTAAAATATTCTCTGCAAATAGAGGTCATTTGAAAGGAATAAATATATAGGGATTATTTGACCTCTTACTAGATAGAAACATAGTACTAAAACCAAAGAAAACAAAGACCAGTTGCTTTTTTAAAAACTGTGAACAGGCCGGGCACGGTGGCTCAGGCCTGTAATCCCAGCACTTTGGGAGGCCGAGACGGGCGAATCACGACGTCAGGAGATCGAGACCATCCTAGCTAACACGGTGAAACCCCGTCTCTACTAAAAAATACAAAAAATTAGCTGGGCATGGTGGCGGGCACCTGTAGTCCCAGCCACTTGGGAGGCTGAGGCATGAGAATGGCGTGAACCTGGGAGGCAGAGCTTGCAGTGAGCCGAGATCATGCCACTGCACTCCAGCCTGGGCAACAGAGCAAGAGTCTCAAAAAAAAAAAAAAAAAAGTGAACAAAAGAATATATTCTTAAATTTAAGATATTCTATAGGAACTTTAATATTGATTTGATATTGTTTGTAGAATGACAATATTCAGGGATTACTGTGAGGAAAGACAAAAGATCAAAAATACAATATTAACAGAGGCTGATTTAAAAAACAAAACTTAAGCATTATTAAGTTTTAGACATAGCTCAGCATGTCCCTTATGGTCCCTCTGTACATTTTCTAAGACTTAATATGTTATCTAAAAGTGCATTTTAAAAACCATCAATTCAAAAAATGCCCAAGTAAAAAGTATTCTAAGCAACAGAAAAGTGAAGGATGTGTTTGAACATGTAAGGGCTGAAGATATTAACCAAAGATATCACATATGACTTCCATTAATCTTTAGAACTCATGTGATATGGTGCCTGTTTCCTTTATATTAAATTAGTATTATTAAAGCACATTTGGGCTGCAATATTAAAAACAACATTCTATACATAAGGGATAATGTGTCTTCTTTGTCTAAATTGTTTTTACTCTAGATATTTATATTTATAGACATTTCTAGAGCATTTAATTTATCCCAGGCACTATTTTACACACTTTACAAATATTAGGTTGTTTACTCTTCACAATTACCAATACAAGTAGTATTCTCATCATCATTGTACAAATAAACTGACAAACAGCAAGGTTAACAAAGTGACAGAGCTAGTAAGGAATAGGACCCTAATGTGAACCAAGAAAATGAGGCTCCCCAGCCCATGGTCTTAATCACCATTCTATTGAAAGGATTCATCTGCAGCCTCTCAAAGCAGAAGGAAATGATAGATAATAGGGCAACAGAACAAAAGTCTAATTCTAATTTTGTCACTAACTACATCTGACCTTAGGCAATTTCCATAAATTTTCTGGACTTCTGATGTCTCATTAGGAAAATGGAAGATCTTTGATAAGATCTCATCTTCCCCTAAAATTATATAATTTAGAGCTTTTCACCTTCAATGTATTTACAATGGTTGAGAGCACGAGCAACAGGGTGTCAAAAAACTGGGTGTGCAGGAACTGAAAGTACCAAGAGTTGAAGGTATATAGAAAAGGACACAGCTCGACCTGCTTTAGATTTAAGGCCCTTTAATTGATACAGCTTGCCACCAATTATCCCTGATTTTTCCATCTGGTTTTATTGTTGAAAATGCGCTATGTAAAGATAAGGGTGCTAAAACAGTGTTACTGTAAAGAAACTATGTGAATAAGTCACGCAATAAAGTGAAAGCTGTAAAAAGTAAGCCTCTTAACCATGAAGAACAATAGCATGTCATATCTGAGTGTAGACCTTGTGAGTGGATAATCTGTTTTCACTACATGTCACAAATACAGATTCATCATTACAAGCAGCTTAGAGGCAAAGTACTGAACTGCCAATTCTTCTTCTAAGTGCCCCCTAGGAACATAAAATAGTTAATGTCATTAGTTAACGAATTTGTGTGTAATGCTTGAAAGAAATCGAAAGATGACCCACTAACTACAAAATAGTCTAATTAGCTTAGTTGTTCATCAAAACTACATCAAACAAACTTGTATTCTGACTTCTATAATACACAGATTTTAATATCCGGGCTCACTTTCACACAGATATTTGCAGAAAATAAATAAGATCTGCATTCCAATACATTGCCTCAACCAAGCAAGAGGATTCATTTTAATGATCTCCCACTGTTCCCTGTTATTAAGTTTCACTAAGTATTTTTCAACAATATTTTTTTTTCTCCAAAAATACATCTAAACAACTGCAAAGCAGCTTATCAATACAGTCAATTGAGGAATAATTGTAGTTGGGGCAACTGACAAAATGTTTTTCTGTTCTGAAAGAACTGACCAACTGATTGATTTTTCTTTTTATTAAATTAATTGACTACTTTTGTGAACAGTTCCATCAAAAATTATATGCTTCCCCTTCCTAGTCAACATGTTCTACATAGAAAAGTAGTTATATATTGGCTTGAGTTTAGCTTTCACTTCTTTGTTTAATCAGCAATTTTCATTAGTTCACTATAATTAACATGCTTGTTGTAGGAAATTCACAGTTCCAGATGAAAACATAGACTTGAAGCATTCTGCATTTTCCTTCTAAGTTTTTTCCTACATAAACATACATTTTTACAGGACTTAGATACTAAGGTACATGTATTCGGTGTCCTTGTTTATTTAACACTATGTACTGAATGTGCTTCTTTAATATTCTTCAGTATCACTTTAATGCCTGCAAAATATGCCATCATGTGGAAGTAATATAACACTCTATGAATATATACTTACAAAGAAATCATCATGCGTATTTTTTATATTGTTTTCTAAAATAAAAATCCTTATCAAAAAGTATGAAAACTTTTAATATTTTTAGCAACTTCTGCCAAACTATCAACTTGAAAGGCTGTGTGTACATTTACTTTCACCAGTGAATCTGTATGTTCCTCACTATCACTAAAGTGTGTGACTTTGTTCTGGCTAATTTGATAGGTAAAAATAATTTAATCTGTCTTATAGTACGAGTGAATTTCAATTTTTCATCTGTTTATTAATCATGTGTACTGCCTCATTTCTAAATTGTATTTTTCTAGTTAGGGAGACTCTTGTTCTCTTTTTTTTTTTTTTTTTTTTTGATCATTGCTCTATCTTACCTGGATTTTTCATTCCTCATCGGCTGGTGTCGCTAAGGCAATGTAAACTAAGAGTCAAGTACTTTAGCTTTCCTAACGTACCATTTATTAAATTGTATTTCTTTTTTTTTTTTTGAGACGGAGTCTCGCTCTGTTGCCCAGGCTGGAGTGCAGTGGCCAGATCTCAGCTCACTGCAGGCTCTGCCTCCCGGATTTACGCCATTCTCCTGCCTCAGCCTCCCGAGTAGCTGAGACTACAGGAGCCCGTCACCTCGCCCGGCTAGTTTTTGTTTTGTATTTTTAGTAGAGATGGGGTTTCACCGTGTTAGCCAGGATGGTCTCGATCTCCTGACCTCGTGATCCGCCCGTCTCGGCCTCCCAAAGTGCTGGGATCACAGGCTTGAGCCACCACGCCCGGCCAAATTGTATTTCTTATATTTGTGTGCAAAATGGAAAATTCATACTAAGTAAGAGGCAATGGTGAACTAAAAATGACCTCTGATTGGCAGGTTACTTTAGAAAATCAATGTGAGGATAATATAATATAGCTCACTAATTCAAAAATCTCTTTCTTGTACTTCCTTAGACTGGTAGCTGTTCTTGCATCATGGAAAACACATTTGTCTCAAATTTAAAATTTAGAGTCATTCCCTAACTGCTCTTAAAACTCCATTATCCACGATCATTTTCCTATCACGTTAATTATTTATGCCAGAATATTTTCAAGCTAAATATGAACTATTTCCAATATAAAACTTTTTAAAGAAACAAAAACATACAAAATCTGATCGATGACAAAAATTCCTACCTAAACATCTTTTTTCCTTTTTCAATACCAATGCATTCGAAATGACTGAAATAGAGTTATTGTAGAGGGGCTATCAGAACAACTGATAAGAAATAAAGATCAAAACTGTAGGATGCCAAAGTCTTGCAGCTGCTAATCAGAAGCAAATTTTACACAAAGCCATCCCGTAATCCTATCAGGGGCCAACTGCCCTTGCAGCCTAATTAAAAAGTGAAATCACACTGGAACTCTTTGACATTGCTCAGAAAGAAGACAAAGGCATCCAGAATACATGACTTGGGGATAAATATGCATACAAAAATGTTAATACATTGCTAAATCATTAAATATATTAAAAGGCCCAAAATCAGGTAAAGTAATTTAAAAGTCTAATTTGTGAGTATATATTATTACTTCCTTCTGTCACTTAAAACTGGACCAAACCTTGTGAATTCAACAGGTTAAAACTGCCTCCAAAAACTGCACCCTGCGATAATGAGAATTCTAATAGGCATAGAGAACAGTGATAAATAATGAACAGAGGCTGGGCGCGGTGGCTCAAGCCTGTAATCCCAGCACTTTGGGAGGCCGAGACGGGTGGATCACGAGGTCAGGAGATCGAGACCATCCTGGCTAACACGGTGAAACCCCGTCTCTACTAAAAACTACAAAAAACTAGCCGGGCGTGGTGGTGGGCGCCTGTAGTCCCAGCTACTCGGGAGGCTGAGGCAGGAGAATGGCATAAACCCGGGAGGCGGAGCTTGCAGTGAGCTGAGATCCCGCCTCTGCGCTCCAGCCTGGGTGATAGAGCGACACTCCGACACTCCGTCTCAAAAAAAAAAAAAAAGGAACAAAAACGTGTGTGTGTTAGTCTGTTCTTGCACTGCTATAAAGAGATAGACTGGATAAAGAAAATGGGGTACATATGCACCATGGAATACAATGCAGCTACAAAAATGAATGAAATATGTCCTTTACAGGGACTGGATGGAGCTGGAGGCCATTATCCATTGCAACGGGAACAGAAAACCAAGTACCATATGTTCTCACTTATAAGGGGGAGCTAAATAAAGAGAGCACTTGGACACACAGAGGGAAATAACACACACGGGAGCCTTTTGGAGGATGGAGGGTGGGAGGAGGGAGAGGATCAGGAAAAACACCTAATGGGTACTAGGCTTAATACTTGGGTGATGAAATAATATGTATAACAAATCCCCAAGACACAAGATTATCTATGTAACAAACCTGCACTTGTACCCTGAACTTAAAATAAAAGTTAAAAAAGTAAAATAATAATAATTTTAAAAACAGTAATACTGGAAACTAGGTTTTTTTTTTTAAAAAAAAAGGAGGTTTAATTAATTGGCTAGTGGTTCTGAAAGCTTATAAGAAGCATGGCTGGGGACGCCTCAGGAACGTACAATCATGGCAGAAGGTGAAGGGGAAACAGGTATGTCTTACGTGGCTGGAGCAGGAGAAAGAGAGAAGGAAGAGGTGTTACACACTTTTAAACAAAATCTCACAAGAACTCACTCACTGTTAGAACAGCAAAGGAGAAATCGACCCCATGATCTAACCACCTCCCACCAAGCCCCTCTTCCAACACTGGGGATTACAATTTGACATGAGATTTCGGCAGGGACAAACCATATCAGTGTGTGTATAATACACACACACACACACACACACCCCAGACCAAACAAGAAGACTCAAGATTTCACCAGCTTAGTTTCTGGCTGATTGTGGTGTTCTGTGAATTTACTGAACTTGATGAGAAACAGTTATGTGGAACCAACTACATCTACATATTTTGTTTTGTTTTGTTTTGTTTTCTCCTTAAACAATTAGTCTTTTCATTTCAACTTTTACAAGGTTCTGGGATGCTCTTGTTAAATATTAAATAAATCATCATAATTAATGGACTACAAATTTGTGCTGTAAAATTCCAGCTATCAAATCTTTACACAATGACAGCAGTGACACAGTAGAAAACTGGCAACATTTTTATTGGAAGAAATATTTTTGCATTTTCACTCAAATGTAAGTTATTAAAAATGTCCCCCAAACATACACATATATGAAATAAAATATAAATTCCATTTAAATAATGTATGACACTATTATTAAGTAAATTAATAATACACATTATTTGAATTTGCATTCAAATTCATTAACAGGACCTGCAAATTACTTTCTTCTATTAATTTTACATAAAGACTTAAAAACCATCATTGGGCCGGGCGCGGTGGCTCAAGCCTGTAATCCCAGCACTTTGGGAGGCCGAGACGGGCGGATCACGAGGTCAGGAGATCGAGACCATCCTGGCTAACACGGTGAAACCCCGTCTCTAATAAAAATACAAAAACTAGCCGGGCGAGGTGGCGGGCGCCTGTAGTCCCAGCTACTCGGGAGGCTGAGGCAGGAGAATGGCCGAAACCCAGGAGGCGGAGCTTGCAGTGAGCTGAGATCCGGCCACTGCACTCCAGTCCGGGCAACAGAGCGAGACTCCGCCTCAAAAAAAAAAAAAAAAACCATCATTGAAAGTCAAGAGAAAATAATTGTCCCTATTTTATAGTGGTTTGAAAGGACATTACTGATAAGTTGATCTCATAATTTAAAATGGGATTTAAAGGGTCTCATGCCATCTTTTTGAACCTTATATCCAAAGCAGTGATTTTCTTTTCATAATTAATGGCCAAAGTCTCTGAATGTCTTGTACGTAAGTTACCCAATTCATGACTACATATACATATAACTTTATTTTAAATATGCATTTGATATATTTTATTGTGCAAAAATTCAAAACATGACTTACAAGTGAGTAATATGACGAAGCTGGTCCTAACAGACAGTGGAAACTACTGATTAGTGACATGAAAAATTTTAACAATCTCTTTAAAGTCTCAAAAATATTCATAGATTTTTAGTTTATCCATTTGTGAGCTCAAATACAATTAATCAAATACAAGCTAATCCAGATTTTAAGATATGCCATCCTTCTATTTTAGTAATATTGTATATTGAAATTTAAAAATAATAATATTGAATTCTAAGTAATGCACCATGTTAAAGATCTACAGAATATGACTAAAAGTGTCATATTCATGTATGACAGAATGTCCACACACAATCTAACATATTTATGAGTTTGTTTCATAGCTATGTCATGAGAGTGCTTTACAGAATGAAACATCAGTCTCCTGTTTCTGTTATATTAGTCATCAGAGAGCTATCCTAATATGATTTCATGCTTTGAACTCCCATCTTTTTTATTACTATGATAAATCATTATAGATGAAATCCACAAATAGAAAACATTTTAAAATGGGCTTAAACACAAAACAGACTCTGAAGACAATTCCTTAAGAATGGAAGATAATGCATTTTCTATGCAATCCATTGGCTAATATATCTTTATAGAGGTGACACCAAACTGGTTCCTTACTGAGCAATCCAAATTATGACACTAGATACACCCCATCAGTTTTCACTGTAAACTGCATTTCATTTAACATACTAATTTGCTTGTCCTTCTGTCCTCCTTGGATTCTCATTCAGTTAGAAGAGAAATAGAAACAAGTTACAAACTTGTTTCTATTTTTCTGACTCATTCTTTAGAATAAAATCCCTAGTGTTCAGGTGTGGTGGCTCATGTTTGTAATCCCAGCACTTTGGGAAGCTGAGGTGGGGTGGATCACCTGAGGTCAGGAGTTCTAGACCAGCCAGGCCAACATGATAAAATCCCGTCTCTACTAAAAATACAAAAAATAGCTGGGTGTGGTGGTGGTCACCTATAGTCCCAGCTACTCAGGAGGCTGAAGCGGGAGAATGGCTTGAACCGGGGACATGGCGGTTGCACTTAGCCAAGATTGTGCTACTGCCCAACAGCCTGGGCAACAAAGTAAGACTCAGTCTCAAAAAAAACAAAAAAACCAAACCAAAACCAAAAGAATAAAATCCCTAACCACACCTAACTCAGTACACCATTTGTGGTTCCTGTTAAGCTTTAACCTTGCTCACAGCCTTGCCCACCCTTTAAGGTAACTTTGATGAAAATCTGCATAATTATATCTGGTAATTCTTTTCATTCACACTAAAGCAGACTAAAGAATCTCTCTGAATTAGTTGCTTTTAGAGAAATATTTGCCAGTCTATCAAAGATAGCATTTTACAGTTGCATAGGAATTGAAGATGAAAAATTTTAAAGTAAACATGTTTATTTTTTATGGTTAAATGGTCTGAAAACCAGTACTTCAACCTTGCATTATACGGAAGTGACTCAATCAAAGCATACTGAGATACATTAAATAAGCAATATTTTTATTCTGATAAGTTCTAACTAACTGGTAATTTTAAAATAAAGGCAATAATACATTCTGTGCTTCTGTATTTTTAGAGTTCCTTTTAATACATTAAAGCCCAAACTATTATTTTCAAATATGCAGTTCTTGAAACAGAGATGTGTGATGGCAGTGGCTAGTGGACCATCCATTTTCTCCTTCACCAGTGATGTTGCTACAGCTGCCAAGCTATATTTTTAAGCCTCCTGTGCAGGTATCTCCGTGTAACTAAGGTCTCTTTAAATGAACTCAAGCAGAAGTGACATGTACCATTTCTGGGCCTGGGATCGTGTAGTGAATTCTTATAATTTTATGTAGCCTTGGCATTCATTTTGAATAGAAGTTTAACTTTCTTCTATCAGCAGCAGGGCTCACTAGACCTTGACATATTTCCAGTTCTATGCCACACCCAAATGGCACAAGCCAGTGGACAGAGATAACTTCTCTCTCACCTAACAAACTGGGCTCCCCACTTTCCTGCTTTGTCCTTTAAATAGTGAGAACTTAATGACCCATGATCTAGTCCCTTACATATACTGCAAGATGCCTCGTGCTTTTCTCTCCCTGACTGACTCTGCTCAGCTCTACCCAAATTATTGTGTCCTTCCTGCCCAGGACCTGTAAGTAATAACCTTTGAACTCGTTTCCTACTGTAGTAGTATATTGAATTTTCTCCTTCCATCTGAAGAACCAGGGGCTGTCCCAGCCTGGGCTTTCCCCAAGACACCAGGGAGAACATGAGGTCAGGCTCCCAGCACCAAAGCAATGTCAGGCAAGTATAAAGTGAACACAGGTCAGACAAGAGTCATAAGGGTGTCTGCCAATATTAACAAGTTGTCTGAGTGAGGGATCCCCCAGTCACAAGTTGGTCAAATAGGCATCAGACTGTCCATGACGTGAAAGAAGCATCCTGTGAAAGGTATACTGGAAACAGCCATGTCTGTCCAGCTCCCCTTTATTTCTCTTTAAGGCAGGGTTGCCAGTCACTCTGGTACTGGAACCCCAATTTAGCTGGTGGCTCTCAAAACAGTGCTCCTCCTTCCTATTAGATAGAACACTGAGGTGTTTGTGTCCTAATTGTGAACATGTCGTTAGGTGACAGTGGAAAGACAAGGTAGAAAGAATCTGAGCTCCTGAATGACCACCAGGAGCAGAGCTGTGTCAACAACTTGGAGCACTCATTTCAAGAATATTACATGAGCAATGAGAACTGACATGTTCTTTAAAGTCACTGTATTTCAGACTTCTTTGTTATAGCAACTTAGACTTCACCCCAATACAAAATGGGGTGGGCCAGGACATACAGGACAGAATATGAAATTCTGCATTACGGATCAACGATATCCTTTAGATTTACCTATTTGAGACAAGATAACCATACTACATAAATAGACACATCTGAGCAGCAGACATGAAGCATATTCACAAAAAGCATTGGGATTATTTATAT
Organism: Colobus angolensis palliatus; assembly: GCF_000951035.1. Classification (NCBI taxonomy): domain Eukaryota; kingdom Metazoa; phylum Chordata; class Mammalia; order Primates; family Cercopithecidae; genus Colobus; species Colobus angolensis. Next base: position 2,527,759 of record NW_012115500.1, on the reverse strand, counting down.
TGAGTTCCATTTGATCTTGAACTGAGGGCATAGCTGTGATGACTTTCTAGCCCCAACAGTTCAACTCAGCTCCCAAGAAGCATGACAATGCCTAGAAAAGGAATACAATCACGAGACCTCTCAATAAAATTATTTGCATGTCATAGTATATACTATTTCTTTTCTAAGCCTTAGAGGTTAAAAGGTTTTTTAAAGATAACAGTCTTCTAAAAAAAAAAAAAAGCCACTCATTTTCAGTATTGGAAAAAAAGGCAGAGTAAAGATTGTAGGAAAAAGTACTATCTCTGAGAGTGAGGGCAAGAAAATCAACCATGCAGAAGTCATTTTGGAGTGAACTTCTGAGTAGTAGTTTACCACCAGGTAGGCAAGGCCATGAGTGGTGCAGGGAGGAGGGGTAGGTAGGAAGGGACAACGAAGGAGAGGCAGTGGAGAGATGGACATTACAGGTCCAGCAATGCCAAAACATAGAGTACAGGAAGGAAGGAAACAGTTGAAAGGCAGGCAGCACTGAGAGCATCGGTAGTGGGTGGAACCATGTTACAGGACTGGAAGTTTATCCTGAAGATAAAGAATAATTCAAAAGTTTAAATAATGAATATATTATCATATTTGGACTTTGAAAAACTATCCTGAATACAACATGGAGTTCAGCCTGGAGGAAAAGGGTTTTAAAAGGTTCTGGTAATGTAAGCCCCAAAAAGAAAAAAAAAGGAAAACAAGAAAGAAAAGAAAAAGCAAGCCTGAAGAAATCAATGGCAATAAAAATAAAAATAGAAATCCGGACAAAACTAAAAGATTGACAATGACAGGTTTTGACAACTGACTGAACAAAGGTTCTGACATCCTTAAAAAATAATTGAATAGTAGAACCTAATAAAAGGAAAAAAAATAACTAATTCAGTAAGAAATGGAAAAGTGTACATATGAAAGTTATTTGAAGTTATAAGGGAAAAATTACCTCTGAAAATATTATGTATTTTTTCTAGAAAATTTAGATAATTACAATTTTTTTTTTTTGAGAGGGAGTTTTGCTCTTGTCGCCCAAGCTGGAGTGCAATGGCGCGATCTTGGCTCACTGCAACCTCTGTCTCCCGGGTTTAAGCGATTCTCCTGCCTCAGCACCCCCGAGGAGCTAGGATTACAGGCATGCGCAACCATGCCCGGCTGCTTTTGTATTTTAAGTAAAGACAAAGTTTCTCCATGTTGGTCAGGCTGGTCTCGAACTCCCCACCTCAGGTGATCCACCCACCTCAGCCTCCCAAAGTGCTGGGATTACAGGCGTGGGCCAATGCGCCCGGCAATAATTACTATTTATTAAAAGCCAAAATTAACTAACGAAATTGAATAAATAACAAAGAAATATAGTAAAATAATTATCAAAAGTTACTATTAAAAGTTACTTTCAAAAATCACCCCAGAATGCTACATAATTTGATTATGTGTTAAAAAACTTAACTAATTAATTTAATGAAGCATAACTCCACTCCCAACATCAACATTTCCTCAAAATAGCATTAAAGAACAGGGGTAGGAACAGGAGGAGGCAGACACGAAAGATAAAAGCATACAAATACAGACCTCAGTCTACAGGACATTCAGTCACCACTTAGCACATTCCATCATTACCTAGAGTGCATGGGAATGAAACTGCAACATCACAGTAATTCTCAACATAGTAATGCTTGTTACCACTGAAGGACTGTAGTTGGCTTGAAATCTATTTCCCATGCATTCCATATACCCATCTAAAATTCCAATTATAGATTAATATGTATCATAAAACATAAGTATTCTAAATTCATTAATACATTAAAAGCTTCAGCTAATATGATGTGGTAAGGAATACCCCAATAATACAATGAAGGTTTAACATTCAGAAATCTACCTAGCAAATGTTGCATAATAACAGGTCAAATAAAAAGTGACAAATTCAATAGAAACTAAAAAGGCATTTAGTAAATCTTAATATGCATACTTGATTTTAAATGCACTTCATGGGAAAATAGAAATAGAATAATTTATATGCTAAATAATATTAGGCCCATAGGATACCAAAAGAAAAAACAAAAGATAGATTTCTAATAAAATCTGGACCAAAAGAAAAACACATTTCTAATTGTTATTATAACTTTCTAGAAATTTTAGCCAATGGTATCAGACATGAAACAACAAAAAGCATTAGAAATGAGAAGATAACATTCTCAATATTTTGGGGTAATTTTTGTGCCTGAAAAACAAGTGAAAAAAAGTTACATATTTAAATCAATAAGACAAGATAGAAGTTAAAATTATAATAATTAATGTTCATGCTATTATGACAGTTAATTGTATGTGCCAACTAGACTGGGTCACAGATTAAACATTATTTTTGAGTATGTCTACGAGTATATCCATCCAGAAAAGACTGGCATTTGAATTAGTGGACTGAGAAAAGCAGATGGTCCTCCCCAATGTGGGTGGGCAGCATCCAATCCCTTGAGGACTTGAATAGAATAAAAAGGGAGAAGGTTCAATTCACTCTCTGCTTGATCGCTTGAGCTGAAAATATCTATCTTCTGCTACCCTCCACGCTTCTTGTTTTCAGGCCTTCAGACTGGCACTGGAATCCCCACCAACAGCTCATCAGTTCTTAGGCTTTTAAACTCACCACTGGCTTTCCTGGGTCTCTAGCTTGCAGACAGCAAATTGTGGGACTTCTCAGCTGCCATAAACACGTGAGCCAATTCTTTATAATAAATCATGTGTGTATGTGTGTGTGTGTGCATGTGTGTATGTATATACATGACTGTTTGTGTATATACATCCTATTGGTTCTGTTCTCTGGAAAATCCCTACTAAACACAGCTACGTATATGCAAAGCTGGTTAAAGCAAAAATCAACTTATAATCTAAATAGCTGAAAAATCATAAACAACCTAAAATATTTGAGCACAACACGAGAGGATACATCTATGTATAAAATATAGTAATTTCATGAAGAAACATAAAAATAATTTTGAAAGAATGGAGAAATATTGTATATTTTTGGGTGGCAGATATGTATGAGCAGGCAGACTTCTGAGACTATAGCAAATTACCAGTAAAATCTAACGTAATTCCAGTGAGAGAAATAAATAGGGACTCAGAATTATTGTAAATGGTAGACTAAATAAACAAAAAATAGCTAAACATATCAAAAAATGACTTGGGTGTGTATACACGCATTTTGAAATAATTATAACAATGTGGTCACACACAAGATTGACAGAGTAACAGAACTGAGAGACTGCCCTGAAACTTCCTGGGGTGTGTATGAACTTGGTATGTACTAATACATAGTAATAATAACAATAACAAAAAATAATTTTGTGAAGGAAATTTCACAAAGGATCAAATTATTCAACAAATGAAGGTAGGGAACTTTAATAAAAATAAAATAAAATTAGATTTTAGCATATCCAAAATTGTAAATCAAATAAATTCTATATTGATTAAAATTTTAATTAAAGCTATAGAGGACAAGTAAATATTTTCCACAGTTCAATGTCTCTAAGCACTGAAATAACGGATTAAATTACTAAAGAAAAGGCAAATAGGTTTAATTATATAAACCTTAAAACTTCTCTATATCAACAACATTTTGGAAAAAATTTAAGCAAAGTCCGATTAGAAAACATACTTAAAACAAATATGAGAAAACTATACCTACCTCACAAATCAATCATTAAAATATAAATACCCCACAAAGACACTAACAAGAAGCATATGTAAAAACATGAATGGGTATTTCATAGAATAAATATTAATGGTAAATAAATGTATGAGTAAATGTTTGACCTCACCAATAGTCAAAGTAAGGCAAAATGAAACAAGCAAATTACAGTTTTTAAAAATCAACTTGGCAAAAATGAACAAGGCGTATCATACGCTTATGCATATAGTAAGTTATTTGCTAATAAATAAAAAGAACCTTTACATGTTCATATATTTTAACCAAATAACTCCATTCTAGGAATTTATGCTAAGGAAACAGTCAGAAAACCTGTTAAAATGCATTTATAAAACTATTCATTTCAGTGTTATTTATTATAAAAGAACAATCTGGGTTTCTAAAAAATAATGGAAACAACCTAATACCCCCAAATGGGGGAACAGGACAAATATATTATGGTATATAAAATATAATGCAGTCATTAAGTTTTCCAATGCATAATATGGAAAAGTGGTATAAAATAGTACAAACATTATAATGAGTTCAAATCATTAAAATCTCTACACAGATTAAAATATTCACATATTTTATATAGGTGTATGTATACACACACACATATATATGTATGTATGAATAGAGAGAAAAGATCAAAGAATTATCCAATAATGGTAACCACAGTTGTCTTCTGGCAGTGGGATTACAAGTTGTTTTTATTTTCTCCTTTATGACTTTATGTATTTTTTCAATTTTCTACACTAGACATATTTTTATAATCAGAAGAAATGATAAAAATATTTTATAGGCCAATTCAATTTTTATGAACCCTTTTTCACATAATATTTTTGCATCTCATTTTAATAAGAATCAATATTCTGAAAAATACATATTTCTAGAGAACTGAATTATATTTTAAAATTGCATTAGTATTTTGGTTTCTAAGGAATTATTTCACTTAGTGCCAAAATAAGCTCCTTCAGGCTCTTTATTAAGACCTGCTCTAATTCACACGGCTGCTAAAATGCATTCAATAATGATAGCGTACAATATCCATTTCCCCCTACTCATGCCTTTTCCCAGTCAGGGCTGTAAACAAGCGGGCATGCTTCTGAGATCAGGGTCTAGCATTCAAAGACAAGAGATTACTTAGATTAACCAGAAAATTTGGAATGTTTCTCATGTGATTTCTTAAAATCAGAAATAATTAATGAATCTACTGAGTTACAAATACAAAATAACACAACGATGTCACAAACCAGAATTTAGGAATTCAGCCTGAATTCAGCAGAAGAGGGAAGGAAAGCATCTCCTTCCTAGAAGTCTGGCAGGAGGCACAGCTAAGTGTTCTCCATGATGGAAAAAGATGTCTCCAGTAAGCCAGTTCTGACAGCCACAGGACAGGTCAGGGTGAAAATCTGGGATATAATGGTCTCTGACAACGAAATGGGCATCAATGAGACAAGACATTCCCTTGGAGAACTTCCTTGAACGAAATTAAAAAGGAGCAGATGGCATAATATGAGCAGGTATTTTTTTCTTGCTCCTCCTGTATGTCAAAACATCGTTTTAACAAAAAATAAATGAATAAACAAATAAACAAATAAAACCAGGAAAAGGGCAAAAATCATCGTCACAAAGCACAAAGGTCTGAATGGACAGCGTGCATTTACCTATAGTTAAACTCTAGGCACAATAAAGAGTACAGCAATGCTGCTTCAAATCAATTGTACTTGATAATTACAGGCATAACAAAGATTCAGAAAATGGTCCACCCATCCATCCAGTCTCTCCTGACAATCACCTAAGAATCTTGTGAGTTCACTCTTTCCTCTGTCCCTTATCTATTCTCCATAAATAGAACCTGTCGATTCTACCCCCACATAATTTTCAGGATCTGCCTACTTCTCTTTGACTCCAATATCATGTCTCAGTCTAAAGAAATGCCCTCCTATAAAGTTTCCCTTTCTCTCCTCTCTCCAGCATTTTCCATACACACTTTCAGAGAAACCTTTAAAAATATAAAGATCATGTCAGTGCATGGCTTAAAATTCTCATAGCTTCCCATGACTCTTAAAACAAAGTGAAAGATCAGGTATAACTCCCAATGCAATCCCTCCCCACTCCCCTCCCCATGATAGGCCCCGGTGTGTGATGTTATCCTTCCCGAGTCCAAGTGATCTCATTGTTCAGTTCCTACCTATGAGTGAGAAAATGCGGTGTTTGGTTTTCTGTTCTTGCGATAGTTTGCTGAGAATGATGGTTTCCAGCTGCATCCATGTCCCTGCAAAGGACACGAACTCTTTCTTTTTTATGGCTGCATAGTATTCCATGGTGTATATGTGCCACATTTTCTTAATCCAGTCTGTCACAGATGGACATTTCAGTTGATTCCAAGTCTTTGCTATTGTGAATAGTGCTGCAATAAACATACGTGTGCATGTGTCTTTATAGCAGCATGACTATAATCCTTTGGGTATATACCCAGTAATGGGATGGCTGGGTCATATGGTATTTCTACCTCTAGATCCTTGAGGAATTGCCATACTGTTTTCCATAATGGTTGAACTAGTTTACACTCCCACCAACAGTGTAAAAGTGTTCCTATTTCTCCACATCCTCTCCAACACCTGTTGTTTCCTGACTTTTTAATGATTGCCATTCTAACTGGTGTGAGATGGTATCTCATTGTGGTTTTGATTTGCATTTCTCTGATGGCCAGTGATGATGAGCATTTTTTCATGTGTCTGTTGGCTGTATGAATGTCTTCTTTTGAGAAATGTCTGTCCATATCCTTTGCTCACTTTTGCATGGGGTTGTTTGTTTTTTTAGTTGATGGGTGCTGACGAGTTGATGGGTGCTGAGGAGTTGATGGGTGCAGCACACCAACATGGCACAAGTATACATATGTAACAAACCTGCACGTTATGCACATGTACCCTAGAACTTAAAGTATAATAATAATAAAATAAAATAAATATATACAATGCCTGTGGGATGAAAATCCCTCATGGTCTGACTCCTGCTACCTTGTATAGTCTTATTCCAAGCCATTTTTGCCCATAAATACTTTCTATTTTAGCTCTAGCAAATTAATTTTATAAAAAAACTTATTGAGTTATAATTTGTATCCAATAAAATGCACTTATTCCAAAAAAAAAAAAAAAAACAAAGTGAAAGAAACACAAAATTCTTTCCCATGGCCTACCAAGATTTTCATTATTTGGCCCCGAATAACTTTGAACCTCATATTTTCTTTTTGTTCTGACACTCCAAATATATTAGTTTCTTTCAGATTTTCTAACAAACCAACCTCATCCCTCTCTTTGCAACAGAGTTCCCTGTCCTTGGAGTAAGCTTTCCCCTGGTTTTCCCATGCTTGGCTCTTTCTTATCATTCATGCCTTAGATTATATATTAGCTCTTTGGGTGGGGAGGGGGGGTCATCCTTGAACATACTCTATATCACTTCATTGCATTTCATTTTCTTTATAGTATTTATCACTATCTGATATTTCTGTTTACTCATTATTTGTTGATGGTCTCACCCCAATAGAATTTATGTTCCATCACAGTAGAGACCTTGTCTATCTTGCTCAAAGTTTTAAATCCAACAGCAAAAATAGTGCCTGGCACAAAGTAAGTCCTCAACAACCACTTTTTGAAAAAAACTAATAGGGTGTTCTTAAAAACATGTGTGATACCAGAATGTAGGATTGACCAATAATAATTTTAGGTGTTACAATAAGGATTAATTTCCTGGAGAGCTAAAAATATCAGAGTTCCATAATCAATCACACTTATCTTTTAGACAATTTTAATAATGTATCCAGCACTTAAAAACATCTCTTAGTTTGTTTTATTCCCCATAATTGAAATGAGGAGCCTAGTGATTTAAGAGCAATGAGTGCCTGATTGAGACCAAAGCAATCTTGCTTTCAGCATTCTTGGTGATTATCATTTCATCTTTGAGTGAGCTGTAGTGGGTTCATGAGACCTCTGGGTTCTTACTACCTAATTTTTATAAAATAATACAGCAAATTCAGACAGTAGTCTGCTCATATATCCTCAAATTCCTTGACCATCATCATGAATACCAGAACCTGCTGTGCTTTCAGTCCAACACCAGCACTCACAGCTTTCCATAGAGAGTTACCTCAAGCTGCCAGATCCCATCTTGCCTCAGACCCCTGAGAGCCTGGGAACTTATGCCCTCCTGGGACACCATTAACCAGTGACTAAAATGCACATGGTTGTAAACAACCTGGCTTCTGCTAGTGACCCGAATAATTCTAAGGTGTGCTCTGCACTGTCTCCAAAGCTTCCTCGGGGCATTATCCTTGATATTACACTCATATGTGAACTTTTTCCTTTCCAGGCCCACTTTCTCATTTTCCTAGCAATTTTAATTGGGAACACTTCCTAATAAACTGCTTTTACTTGAATCCTCACCTCAGGTTCTACTTCCGAATAATTCAACCTAAGATAATTAATAGAAGCAAAACAAAATATTAAAAAATTAATAATAATAAACATAATTGTAATTATTGGTGATGCTTCCAGAACAGCACAACACTGGGTAAGCAGTGAGGAATAAAATGACCAGCTTAAAAGGATGTCAACATTGGAAAGGGCATGTCAATAAATGAAAAATCTGGAATCCACTGCACTTTAAAGAAAAGGAAACACAAATTATAGATGATGGATTATAAGTGTTGTGCATGTGAGATTATAAGGAAATTCAATCTGGGATTCATGTTCAAAGAAATAAATTTGGCTTTACAACTAAAATACCAGTCAATGAATGAATATTTACATGTTGTAAATTAAATAAAATGTTTAACTTTTTAAATGTAAGAATGGCATCAGACATTTGAATAGCAACATTAGAAGCTAAAGGGCAGAAAAGAAATTCCTTCAAAACCCTAGGGCGAAATCACTTCCATACAAGAAGTCTATATCCAGGCAACTAATTTTAATAGACATTCAGATGTGAAAAGTGTCCAAATATACCTCCTGTGCCCCTTTTTTCTGGAAGCTCCTGGATATGTACACTATTAAAACAAAAGAATAAAGCAAGGAGAAGAAACATATGAGATATCCGAAACAGCACTCAACTGGGGAGAGGAGGCAAAGAGGGTCTTTAGGAGGTGACTGTGATGAAGGTTGGCTCTGCAGCAGACCTGGAACATATTTCAGCGAAATTTATACTCCTAAGGGGGAATTTTGGGGATGAAGTGGTGAACAAATAAATCAATAATAAAAAAGAGCATTGTTAACAAAAGGGAACCAAAGTCAAAGAGAAACAAAAATATGTATGGTACAGCTGTGAATAGTACTTTATAGTCACAACATGACTACATAATACTGATCTAACAAAAAGTATGACATAATTATATTGGTAAGATGGGGACATCGAAAGTGGACATATATGACTGCAGAAAGGAGCCAAATCCCCAATTCTTGTGGTGGGAAATGAACAGGTAATGTGTAAAATTGAAAATATCAAGAATCAGCAATGTAAGCATGCCACTGAAGTGTATGGAGCAAATATCAAGAAAAATAGTTGAAGAGTTGAAGAGGTGCTTCTGATGATTGGAAAATGGGAGTAGAGAGGAGATTATGTAAAAAAAGACATATATATATACATACACACACACACACATATATATATATAACTTTAATAAAGCAAAACACTAAAAAAGGAAAGATAAGAGCTTGAATAATTTTTCTCTTATCTAATATTTGAGCACTTAAGCACTTAACATGTATTTGCCTCACTGGAAACAGTAGAATATTTTCCACGATAGCTGCCTATTTCAAACAAGGAATCGTACCGGGCACTAATGAATAGGTAAAGGAGTTAAATAAAGTGACATGAAAGAAAAACTCTAAATTCCCAAATAACCATACAATACCTAACATTTATTCAGTGTTTAATATATATCTGTACTACATATACAACCGTATTGCTTTGTGGCAGGCACTAGGATGGTCCACATATTACAGAGCAGAAAACTAACGCTTAGAGAACATCAATCTTTGCTCAGTCTCATACATAGGAAGTGACAACACTAAGATTTTTGTTCTCTCTGGTGGGAATGCTTGTTCCCCAGAAATCTAAACGGCTTGAAATCCTACCTTCTTCAGGTCTTCGAACAAATCCTCCCATCTTAGGAGAATTTTCCTGACCACTCTATTTGAAACAGAAATCAATCGAAGTGGAAATGAATCACTTCTTCCTTCCCCAACTCCCCGCCATACACACCAGCTTTCCCTTCTCCCAGGCTGCTTATTTTCTCCATAGTACTTCACCATTTGAAATACCAAATTTATCTATATTGTCTATTGTCTGCCTTATCACCTAAACGTAAACTAAGTAAGAGCAAGAATTTTTGTCTCTTATCTGTTATATCCCCAGTGCTCAAATGAGCATCTGGCACACAGAGTCAAAAAATAATTGTCAAGTTTACTGACAATTACTGATTTAGAATCTGAGCTCTTCACCACCATGTTACATTCCCAACTCCAGTTATTCATTATATAATGCTGCAGAGATTATCATGTTTTGACAAAATATTTTCAACTTACAAAAAGACAGCACAGAGGTAAGACTTTTGTGGAAACTCACACACAAGTCCATTTAGACCGCTTATTTTTTCCTATGTAAAACAATGGCTTTTAGGACTGTCTTAAAATTTGTAAATTTACCTTTGCTTTCTCCAGGGCTATCTTTTAAAGTATTTACTTTTACTGATAACCAACCACAAGCAAACGCCTTGTTGTCCTAAGTGGGTATCATGGACAGAGAACAATATCCTTGTTGGGAGAGTTTCATTTGAGTAAACTAAATAGAAACACACATTCTCCCAAAGCCCTACCAGCAGAAAGCACTGCTAGCTACAGTCATTCAAGAAATTGATATGAATCCAGTTGAATGACTTCAAATGTGTTCTTGTAGATGTTGAACTATGCAATTTGTTCAGTTGCCATTTAATGACAGGCGAATCATGGTGTTCTTATTCTTGCTGTGAACAAACTCTAACTCAGGATGGATGCAAGTATAATGAGTTAATAATTTAGCTTTCAAATCAATTCACAGTTGCATGGGCTTAGAGTTCTGGAAGGGAGTATGAGAGCTGCAGAAGGAAACCCACTCATTCTGTTGCTGGTTGGTCTAAAAGATGAAAATCTATGATCTGTTCCAGTTTCATAGCTGTAAAAGAGCTAATGACCAATGCAATAAGCTTAGAGGTTAATTTTTCATCTCAAATATACTGAGTACCTTCTGATAAGAGGTCAATTAGGTCTAGGAAAGAATAAGTGTGGGCCTATTCTATGGAGTAACTGAGTTTGATGACAAATATAGCTACTCAAAGTGAATTTCATTTTCCAAAGTGTTTCTTTTTCCTTTTGTTAAAAGCCTATATCTTTCTCAATTTGTCTTTAAAGTGTTTTATATTTAGAACTAAATAACTCTTCAGGATCTTCTAGTTCTTTGGACGTTTTAGGATTTAAAGATGACCGATCAATCACAGACTTTATATGATATGAATCACAGACTTCATATCATATGAAGTATGATAAATGTACATACTTCATTAGTATGTAGGTCATTTTCTTTCTTTTCTGCTTATCCTCTTTCTTTCATTAGTATTAACCATCTCTAAAATATAAACAAGAACTGACCAGATGATTTCTATAATTATTATATCAGTATTAATGTTTTCTAATATTATGCAGAGTTCTGAGTACAAGGTATAGTCGGTCATGTGGTAAAGTAATTATTTCTACACAAAATGTGTAAGATGTTAAATGAGGAAGCCAATGAGGCAAGTTAGTTTGTAATCAACTTTTCTCTCTTTGCCTATATTCAGGTAATACAAAATAAAGGCAGAGATTTGTAAATAATTTTGAAATTTAATTTCTAAACCATACTACCTGTATATTCATATTAATCAAACCAGTGATATTACTAGCACACTCTCTATTCATGTATTACTGAGAAACTCAGCTGGGGAATATATCTTACTGGTAGTCGAGAAGAATGGATTAACTGTCAATTTCAGCATTCAGAAAAATACCACAAGCAGTTTGAAAATTTTTAAACATCAGTAAGTACAATAACTCTTCTTATGGCAAACTATCATGGAAAAATGGTCCTGTGAAGCTTAATTTATACATACATATGTCCCAGCCTTTCATTAATTTATTTGGTCATTTCATCTTCAAATCCTTTTGAGAATCTACTTAGTCTCAGTCTTAGTCTCACCTAAGCAATGGTGATGGGTTACACATGCATATGACATAGCCATGCCTCCAGGGAGCTTAGATCCTCATGGAGGAGACTGAAGGAAGTCCACAATTAGAACCCAGTACAACAGTGAATAATTGACTGATGCTCAAATATCACAAAAGCTCTCATTCCAGTAGCAATCTGAGTCAAGGGGAAGGAGCTGGGATGAAGTGTGCTTTGAGAAAGGCTCAGAAAAGAGGAAATGTTGGAGGTAAATCTTGAATGATGAAACAAAGGTGTGAAAGTACATTCTTGCATGAGGGAAATAGTTTATGCAAAGACACACATTTTGAAATAGTATAAAACAGCATGGAAACCACATATAATTGGCAATAGCCAACATTTTTGAGTCACTATTCATTTGCCAAGCATACTAATAAGCATTCATTTAACACAACAATATTGTGAAGTAAATATTTTTATTCTCATGATATTTTTATTAGGAAACAAAGACTTAGGAAGACTATATAACTTGTGCAATTCATACAGAATTGAGACTTGAGCTCAAGTAATCTGATTTCATAACTTTTAACGAATCAACCAATATACCAGACTTTCTTAAGACTAATAAAAGTAAAGTGACAAAAGAACATAAACATAGCCAAAAATGATATAATACTCTGCTGAGGAATATGTACTTGTTCTTAACGGCATTAAGTAGCTATCGACAAATTTTTAAGACAGGGCATTACATATGTTATAGAAACTATACTATTTCAATGGAGAGTAGATATGAAGATATGACTAAGGGCACCAGTGCAGATAAAAGATGAGAGATACCTAATGTCAAGAGATCTTCAGGAGGTAAATTCAAGAAAACTTAGTAGCTGATTAGATACGGATGGTTAGAAAGAATATTGAAACCTCTCCCAGGCTTTGCTTGGGAACAGACAGGTAATAGTGGAGGTCAGAAGGAAGGTCTGTTTAGGAATGAGAAGTCATTTATGTATGCAGCATTAAATAAGGCACAGTTACAACTAAAGTCACTATGAAAGAACACGAGAATTTTAGAAAGACGGAAGGGAGATTGTATAAACAGAACCCTAAAAATACCAAGTTTATGGGGTTGCTGAGGGAAGAGGTAAAGAGCAATCCAGAGAGGGAGAGTAAATAAGAGAAAGTAAGGTTATCATAACTAAGGGATAAGACAGGTTTTAACAGGCGGATTCCACAGTCAAATGCTGCTGACAGTAAAAGCAGCAAACGTAAAAATGTGGGCAGGGCGCGGTGGCTCACGCCTGTAATCCCAGCACTTTGGGAGGCCGAGATGGGCAGATCATGAGGTCAGGAGATTGAGACCATCTTGGCTAACACGGTGAAACCCCGTCTCTACTAAAAACACAAAAAATTAGCCAGGCATGGTGGCGGGCGCCTGTGGTCCCAGCTACTGGGGAGGCTGCGGCAGGAGAATGGCATGAACCCGGGCGGGGGGAGCTTGCAGTGAGCCGAGATCACGCCACTGCACTTCAGCCTGGGTGACAGAGTGAGACTCCATCTCAAAAAACAAAACAAAACAAAACAAAACCAAAAAATGTGTGTATTATGTTTGCTAATGAACATCCTGGCTTGTTTCCTTAGAACATTTGGAATGCCTAGGAAGGAGATTATAACAGGTTGAAGAAGGTGTGGGACTCGAAGAAGTAAAAACAATGAATGTAATTACTCTTTTAAGAAATGTAAGTGCCAATGATAGGAGACAGGCAATGTAATAGTCAGATGAGGATGGAGTTGTCAAAAGGAGAGGGAAAAAGAGTAAATACAAGAAGAGATGTTGAAGGTACAGGAGAGAGAAAACGAAATAACCAAAGGCCCTGAGTGAAATGCATGAGAGACGTTTACCTCTGGTTGCATCTGCCATAGGGAAACGTCAGCTTTACCTAAGTACTACGTCGTATTATGGTTTACACTAGGGAGACAGACTCCAAAACTACCTATGGTATCCTTCATGGGTACCCTTGGAAGTGACACATCTTCTATCATTTCACAAAGAGAGCTGGGTTATTTGTCTAATTAAAACATATGAGTAAATACATTTTGTTACATTGTACAATTTAAAATTTTGACAATTTTGCCTTATATAATGTGTTTCCAACTATTTGCACGCTTTAAGTCTTTTTCTCTCACTACAAATTATTCACGCATTTTTTGTTTTCACAATATAAAACAAAGCCATTCTTCTCTTTGTTCCAACCACCATTGATTTTGGTGTAATGGCAATGGCTTGACATAGACTCATGGAACCACATGGCTCCTGAGGGGTTACTTAACTAGCACATATTAAACCATCTGGAATTCTGAAGTTTATTTCCAAGAATATTGATATGTTATTTTTAAAAGTAGGCTGTGAAATAACTGCATTAAAGTTAAAAATTGGAAATATTTTAGTTTACACATAGAATAAAACATATAACAAAAATAAGTGAAATATAATGATATTTAATTTCTTGTTTTGAATCAATCACAAAATTAAAGGAGCATTATGAGAAATAATTAAGAGGTAAAGATTTCCATATAGTTCAATAGAGAATGTAAAACTACTGCTCACTGGAATAGATGCCATTTTAGAGTTGTCTTTACATCAAGACTTTTCTAGAATGAATTAAAAATAAAGATATCTTACATCAATATAGTATCAGATATGGTATTTTGTTAATATTGAACAACTGTCCAAAAACTATTAATAATATTTATCTCTTTGAAAACATTTCAAGCACTGGGATAAAATCACCAAAATGTCCCAAGAGACTTGTTTCATAAATAATACAATAGGCTTTTTATATATTAATTTGTCAGTAGCAATGTATTGCTCACATTGAAAGAAGCTGTGTTAGACCTATTGACAATTTTAAGAGAGTCTAAAGAATATTTTATTCTTTTTTCACTAAAAGGGTCCTAGACTAAAAGAAATGGTCTTTTCTAAGGGCAGTTGTTTTAACTTAATTAAAAGGAATAGAGAAAAAATGTGAAACTATTATTGGAGCACAGATGACTATAAAAATGCAATAAAACCTCAACAAAAGCACAGATAATTAACCAGGATATTTCTGTGTAAAATTTTAATGATTAAAGGTTGATATAATGTTTTTGCTAATTGTTCTAAATAACCAATTAATTTTTAGGAGGTTAACTGAGATTCACTTAGCACACGTTTTAGTTTTAGAGGCAAATATAGAACACTTGAATAGTGACTACACTCAATTTATTGAATTTCGATTCTTAATCTATTTTAAAATTTTAACTTATCCAAGCTCACTTCTACCTCAGGGCTTAGCATTTATTGTTCCCTCTGCCCAAAATGTTCTTCCCTCCAGTTATCTACATGGTTCCCTCGCTCATTTAATCCATGATTTGCTCAAATGTCACCTTACCAGAAATACTTTCCTTGACCGCTCTAAATGAAAATGTACCTTCCTCCAACCACATCTCTAACTATCCCCTTGCCATGTTACATATTTGTTTATGGTCTGTCTGCTACACAAGGATGTTAGCTTCATAAGACTAGGCACTCAGTTTTGTTCTCTTCTGTATCTTCAGCTCATACAATAGTACTTGGAAGGAGGAAGAAAGTCAGTAAGTATCTACTCAATGAATAAATCTTACATTTACATTCCAAAGATGAAAAGATGATTTATTTGACATTGAAACAGAGGAGTCAAGATCATTGAATTTTATTCTGTAAGTTATCCACATTGTCCTGCCTATTTATTTACAATATAAGCTCACAAAACTAGAACCAATTTCAGTCTAACTACTTCTTATAATGTTTAAAACAGACTATAGAAATCTGGGAGACACTGGCCGGCAGATCCTAAAATGTTTTTTTATACCTTTCTCATGCTTTCAACAACAGGAAATAAAGAAAAACAAAACAAGCAAGCAATCAACAAAAAAGAAAACACAACCTGAGGCTAGAGGAAGTAGTAATATCTGTCTTTAAAAGATTACCATGTTCTTTGATTATTTTGATCTTTATAGCTGAAAGAAGGAAAGATGTGTGCCAAATGTTAAATCTGAACTCTTTTTTTCTTCATTAAGTATACCTTCCATGACAGCCATATGACCGGATTTATAACATAACTTTATTGTTATGGCAGAAAAAAAAAAAGGGGGGCTTTGGTAAAATAACCTTACTGGGATGGAAAGGCTCAAGGTGGACAGGAGAGGAAGAGGAGACCCAAATTTATAAGATGAGGGAAGAATTTTTACCCTCTGCAAACTGCATTGTTGTCCTGAGAGCAGCGTATGGGCCTAAGTGCTGGTGTTGTAAGTCCAGGAGGAACTTCAGGTATGGAAGGCACCGGCGTGTACCAACTCTACTCCCAGTGTTGCCTACAGGCCAGAAGGACCTGAAGAGTAATCACTTTCCTACCAGTTATCACTATAAGCCACAGACAGTTTCCTCAGAAGTGAGATCATCTGATCACAACTTAAGTAATGATCCGATGGAAACTCCAAGAAGGGCTCAGAAGACTATTTCATCCCTCTACACATTAATGATCGAATTTGCTGGCATAAACAACAGTTCATAGATACTGTCTATAAAAGATAAGGTGGTAAAATATAAAACTTCATTTGGAAGTAACAATGAAGAGTGGGGAAATAGGTGAGTAAAACTGAAGCCCAGATTAAGTCATTAATTGTTACAGTTATCTATAAACCTAATTAGAACAAATGTGGATCACTTCTGACAGACTCTACACTGACCAAATTATTCTAATCCAGTTAGAAAACCAAAATCCGTAACATTTAATTTTAATATCTACTTCTATCCTAAAAGTTCTTTTCAATGTAAATGTTTCCCCCTCTGCCTCCACAGGGCTCTGTCCTCATCTGTGGCTCTGATGCTTCCTCCAGAGGCCAGCTGGCAATAGAGAATAGCTGGTTTTAAAGTTTACGCTCTGAAGATTGTGATCTTTACACCTAGAGAATCCTACAGGTCTCATAACAGGAAAATAAAGCTCTTTGAGCTGCAGCTATTCAATAAAACAATTACTCATTGGCCACCTACTATGTATACTACACTGGATGCACCCAGGGACTCAGTGGTAAATAAGACTAAATCTTTACCCAACAAAGACTTTACCGTACAGTAGGAGAAAAGTGACAGATACATGACTGACAGGCATACACCTAGAAAAACATAAGATATATACCATAAGAGAAGGGAAGTCAAAGGCTCTGAGAGTCCAGTGTAAAACAATACTTTGTGCACTTGTAGGCACCAACATGGAGACAGGTTATGAGAAATGGATAGTTAACAGTTGATATTGTGGGCAGAAAGAACAGTATGAGCAAAAGTAAGGCATAAGGAAAAATGCATAGGAATAAAAAGAAGTTCAATTTATTAGATCACAGGGTATAAACTATGGAGCAGTAGAGAATGAACTGAGAGGCCATACTATTAGTTGGCCAGGGATGCTAAGATGCTACATTTGAGTTCAATCAGCAAAAGGGGCATAAGGAAGAATATGAACTAGGTAAGGGTGTTACGGCGTTTAACCTTTTTGGATGATGAAGTGAGGAGACACAGTGGCTCATCAGGATGCAGCTACTACAGTCCATGTAAGCTGTGATAAAGATCTGGAATGAAAATGATAATCAACATGGGCAAGAGCAATAAAATTAAGACAGAGTCAAAAACTAAAAAACTGAGTTTGCAAAGGATTGACTGCAGGGACACTGGAGAAGGACATTGTAATGACATCTCTGAGACAGTGAATTTCAGTGACATGAGGAAGCATGAGGCAACTCCGTAAGCACTTCGTATATTTTCTGTCATTCATTCCTCACTTTAACAAATTAATAAACAATTCTCCCATTTTATATATAAAGAAATGGAGGATTTGAGAAAATAGTCAATTTGAACTGTAGTAAGTGACAAAGCTGGAGTCTAGATTGAAAACTTCTTGGTTATATTATAGTCTTTAGAAGAATGACGGTGGTAGTAGTAACAATAACAAAAATATATTTTTAATTCCAAGTTTGTTCCCAGATATACAAATTAATTGACATCAAATTATCACATGCATGTATGTATAATCTAGTAACCTTATTTAATTTTCCTCATCTCTATAATAACCTGGCTAATTGGCAATATTACAGTACAAATAAGATTTTGATACAAAGGTATCAAAATAAATTAAAGGAAAATTAAACCAGAGGGGAAATTTAACCAGGAATATAAAATATAACTATGCATAAGGTCCAGTTTAGAGGACAATCTAGGAAAGAATAAAAAATAAAACTTACAGGTTACATTTCACACTCTGGTGTTTTCTACACGGATGAAGATAATGAAATGAATTATCTAACTACATGATTAATTGGTACATTTTCTAGATTTTTCTCCCTAAAATGACAGAATTAGAGAGACAAACACTTATTTTAATGTGACCTAGGGATAGAATCTCAATAAAATTTGGTATGACTTTCAGGTCATTGTTTCTATAAAGAAATGACAAAAATCTGCCCTTATTTTATCACCTCCAAATGTCTTCCAATGGTGTATTACCAGGGCTGTAAACTAGTCAAACATCATCACATTATAGCACATCATAAATTTTTACCTGAACACATGAATACATTTTACATTATTGACCTTTATAGACTGAATTAATTTTGGACACACATACAATATAATATTAGACCATGAACACATATTTAGAAAGCTTTGCTTCTGACCTCTAAAAAATGCTACTAAAATGAAATAGACTTCCTCTTATTTGTTTCTGGCTTCAATTTACATTTACTTAGCTTCTTTTGGTCATGATTTATTAGAAATATTTATTAAAAGTAGACAGAAATCTTAAAGGCTCTGATGGTAATTGTGAACTGAGCACTTACTGGAAGCCATTATCTGCCCCTAATACATCATTTAATAGGCACAGGAGGTGACATGGTATAGGAAGAACACAGATTTGGGAGCCCATCGATGTGGGCCCACTTAGCATCTCTAATCCTCCACTGTTCTTACAGGATACCTGTGAAGAACACCTGAGTGGTAATGCTGGGGTGGGGAGGAAAGATGTTGGGAAGCTACCTGGCCACACACCTGGCATACTGCGGGCACTCTGAAAATGGAGTTGCTATTTTTGGTAAGCTTCCTCAAAGGGGCAAACACTGAGTGGGAGTGAATTAGAGGCCAGGAGACATGATATGAGAAGTGCAAAATAGGGAGAAACGTGGTCATGTGAGACGTGTGAGACATGGTCAGAAGAGAGGGAGATAATTTCTTACTATATACACTATCGCCAGGCACGGTGGCTCACGCCTGTAATCCTAGCACCTTGGAGGCCAAGGTGGACAGATACTTGGGCCCAGGTGTTTCAGGACAGCCTGGGTAACATGGTGAAATCACATCTCTACAAATAATACAAAAATTAGCTGGGTATGGTGGCATGTGCCTTTACTCCCAGCTACTCAGGAGGCTGAGGTGGGAGGATCGCTTGAGCCCAGGAGGTTGAAGCTGCAGTGGGCCATGATAGAGCCATTGCACTCCAGTCTGGGTGACAGAGAGAGATCCTGTCTCGAATAATAATAATTAATAATAATACATACACTATTATTTTAAAAGCTTGGAACACATTGGTGCAGTTGGTTTTCAATCAAATCCATATCCCCAGCCCTATAATTTCTGTTTCTGGAGATAATATACTTTTTGAATACTTCCCGGCATTTTTTTTTTATTTTAACAAAAAATTGGCAGGAGGGAGATGGGTGCATCTTTTCTTCCATCTGTATTTCTCTCCAGCCTCAGCTTGTGGGTGAGTAAAATGCTCTGCTGACGTTTGGTGAAATTCTTGGGGCCAGACACCTCATCATCTTGTACTTTTAAATAGTAGACATGCTTTCAGTGCTTCAAGTAGAAGTGCTTCCACTGTAGCACTAAGGATAAATCAGATAAAAATCACATCTGATTTATCCTTAGTGCTAACTAACTAAAAGGGGACATTTTTGAGAAGCAAATTTGCTTCTCAAAATTGAACAGGGACAGGCAGATTGGCTTATGACTGTAATCCCAGCACTTTTGGAGGCTGAGGCAGGCAGATCACTTGAGGTCAGGAGTTTGAGCCAGCCTGGCCAACATGGCAAAACCCCGTTTCTACTAAAAATACAAAAATTAGCCAGGCATGGTGGCAGGTGCCTGTAATTCCAGCTACTCGGGAGGCTGAGATAGGAGAATCATTTGAACCCTGGAGGCAGAGGTTGCAATGAGCCAAGATCGTGCCCCTGCACTACAGCCTAGGTGACAAGAGCAAGATTCCATCTCAAAAACAAACAACAAAAGCAAACAGGCAGATACCTAGATGCTCCCTGTTCTAACAAGACGAATGTGAGAGTGTTACAGATGAAACAGGGGATAGATAACAGGACCAATGGATGGACCACGTGCTAAAATGGTCCTTCTCAAAATGCTCTTAAGGATGATGCTGGACAAGATTTAGAGAAATCTGTTCAGTCCTGAATTGGCTGCCTCTTTTAAAATAACATCTTGCAACTTACAAGTCCAGGGAAAATGTATTCTTGGTGTGTCTACAACAGAAGAAAACGGAAACACTATGGAGGGAACAGAAATACTCCAACGGGCTCATTGTAATATTACTGTTATCATTGCCATGACCAGCCTCATTGATCCACCCAACTCATCACATAACCTTTTGATTATACTTTTGCTTCCCACATATCATTGACATGATTTGCTTTCCATACAGTCTATATGGAAAAATGTACTGATCACATGGAATCTGTTCACAGCATCAGTGAATTCCAATAGCAATTCAAAAGAATAGTTTCTATTTGTGATTGAATTTCTTATGTCATTCAACAAAAAGGAGCTAATTGTGTAGTCATAAATTAATTATTAGTTGTGTGCTAAATTGTGCAGTTATATCCTGTGTGGTAACTCTTCTTTTAAAACTATAGAAATTCTAGTAATTTATGTACATATATATGTTGAAGTTATACATATGTACATATACAATGAAACACACATATGTCAATATATGTGCTTATAAAGAAGACGTGCAAAATCTTGCCCTTTGTATAAGAATGACTAAAAAAAATGAGTTCATCTGTCTTAGCATTCAGTGTCCTCAGAGTCATTCCCATCACCACAGTTGCTTACTCTTCTCAATTAAATCTTCTGGCACCACACCCACTGTTTTCAAGAACTTCCCAGTACTGACCTCAACTGCTTCCACAAAACTGACTCTTCAATAATGTGCTGAACTTATTTCCCGTTCAATACGACTCTGATTTTGATGGTGGCCCAATATGACTGTGATTCTGATCCACAGAGTCTGAGCTGAAGTCCATCAGCCTAGAATCTCATCCAAGTTCTACTACTAAAGAGAGAACTATTTGCATAGCTCTAAATGCAGTACTTTCTGCTTTAATGACCTCTATCCTGCATTCCTCTATAACTCCATGTTAGCCTGTCCCTTAATTGTAAATAAGTAATTGGGAAAAATTTTTTCCCCTATATACTCTCTCCCTCAAATTCCTCATCTACAAAACAGGTTTTGAAAGTTAAAAAGACAACATTAGAGGATGGGCACGGTGGCTCACACCGATAATCCCCGCACTTTGGGAGGCCGAGGCGGGCGGATCAGCTAAGGTCAGGAGTTCGAGACCAGTCTGACTAACATGGAGAAACTCTGTCTCCACTAAAAATATAAAAATTACCCAGGTGTGGTGGTGGGTGCCTGTAATCCCAACTACTTGGGAGGCTGAGACAGCAGAATCGCTTGAACCTGGGAGGCGGAGGTTGCAGTGAGCTGAGATCATGCCACTGTACCCCAGCCTGGGCGGCGACAGAGTGAGAATCCCTCTCAAAAAAAAAAGAGAGATAATGTTAGGAAGAACAGTTCCACACATAGTACATGAAAATATTTAAATTTCTTTCTTCCCAGGAGTGGATACTTTTATCAGTTTCATATCTCCCTAATATACTCTCTAAACTGCAGAAGAAAGAACACATTCACACTCTCTCTCCAAGTCAACAGATAAATCTGATATGTCTTTGCTTAGGAGGTTAGCCTTGTCAGGCCAATAATCTGTGTCATTCTCACTCTTCAAATACAATTGCACTGACATATGGGGCAGCTGACTACATTTTGGAGAGGTTAAATGAAATTATGAAAGCAGAAGCTTTGATCTTCTGGCCTGCAGTGTGCCTGGCTAATACAATCGATAGTGCTCTGCTTCAATATGTGTGGTCTTTTTTCCTAAGAAATCAGTTATTTAAACATGCCTTTATTAAGCATGTTGAACCGCCAGAAGAGCTATATTAAACAAATGTGTTTTGTTCTGCATTAAATGAATTTCTGAGAATAAGAAGTGTCTTCTCATGTAAAAATTCGTCTTAACATCATATAAGGTAAGACAATGGGCTCTGGTTTAATATAATTTTTTCTCCATGTTTAAACTTCTACAAACTTAAAAAATAAAAATTTTTAATTATTATGGCCTATTGCTTAAATGTAACTGTAAGAAAAACATGGTTGCATGTTTATACACATTGATGCTATTGTGAACCACCTGAAAAACTGCATAAATTTTTTTTAATTCCATAATTACAACTTTACAAGTTTATGGCTCCTTAGGAACCATTACAGACTATAGACACACTGAAAAGGCCATGGTCGCACTGTCCAACAATCATAACATACGCAAAAGAAAAAATCTAAATCACAGGCTTGTTTTATATGATAAGGTCCTACTGCTATAGAGTTTCTTATTTTAGGGTCCATGATGAACTCCAGGGGTTCCTTAAACCCCTGACACTGTATGTAAAAAAATGTGATAGGCATTTTTCTGGACAGAGGTTTCATAGCTTTCCCAGACTGTTAAAGCAGTCCATTACACTTCCATATCAAAAAACACAAAAGACTAAGAGTATTATACTTCAACTATGAGGAATAAAAATATTAGAAAAAAGATAAACAATCAAATTGAGATTTGATTATTGTAGTCAGAAAAGGAAAATTAGCAACCCCACTGTGTCTTATGTTGTTTGTTTGTATGCTTTTGGTACCAGAAATCAGTCAGAAAGTTATTTTTATTGTTTATGGGATGAAATTGATTTAATTAGGAGAGGAAGGTATTAAAAGACAAGAGCAATTCTCAAACTTGAGTAGGCTCAACCACCTGGGGGTTTGTTATAGTACAGAGGCCGGCTCCACCTCCCACAAATTCTGCAGGACTGTGGCGGAGCCCCAAATCTGAATGTTTAACAAGCACATGGGGTGTTACAGATATAGGTAGTCAACAGAACCCCTAGTGAGAAACACTTCATTCCTTCTAATCCACTACAAATGTATCTTTAAATAGTTTGCTGTAATTTGTAAACTAGATATCCCTAAACAAGAATCTGTTTATTGACATTTTTTCCAAAAAGCAACAACTAAAGCTCTTACCAACTTTATGATATGGAGTAAATCCAAAGAAAGAGAAACACTTATATGCCAATGGCTACTTTTAATAATTTTCAGTATATCAAATGATAATTTCAGAAGCCATTTTATTAACTACTGTTCACTAAAATAAGAATAAATGAAAAACAAATAATCACAAAGTTACATTACAAATATTACAAGACCGAGTGTTAAATATAGAAACAATTTATTTTATATTCTGAGACAGTTTATCGGCTTAACAATAACATTTTTAATACATCCATAATGTTGGAGTTATAGGATCAAAAAGCTGTCAGAAAAGTTATGAGACTTCTGGTTAATTCTCCAACATTCATTAGTTCTATATGTCTGGGAGGAAAAACAGGAAGGGGTTTTACTGCAAGGTCTAAAATAAATAGGCCATATAAATTTGACAGCTCATTATGATAAGTGAAAAAGAAAGAAATCAAAAGAAATCAAGGATATAGGCAACATCTTAACCATTATTCCCAATTTAGTGTTTTTAAACTATAGATAATTTGAAACCATAAAATCCTAAAAGATATTGTGGGAGGGTACAGTGCTTTTAATTGTAAAAATTCAAAATGATATCACCCTGATAATTGCTAAAACTGCATTTACACCCTGCAGGGTACAAGTAATAAGGCCAACCTAGTATTCCTCAAAACATAGCCATCATTTTAATAGTTCTACCATACGTCTCAGCAATGCAATTAATTTTCGGGCATCTATGCAAGTTTTCTACAGTGAATCCATGTGAACTCAGACATTGTGAGGCAATTTTTATATGTGGGATACACAAATAGCCTTGTCACTCAGGAACTGCCTCCTTAATGCAAAAACACCAGCGTATCTGTCTCATTTCCATTATCCCCAGACATGGCATGTGCAGCACATAAGGGTGGCTGACAGAAAACTGTAGTAACTGTGGCTGGTCTATAATAGTCTGGCAATAAAGCTGGTGGCAAATATGGTGCTCTGACAAGTATGGAGACACACAACCACAAAGAATCAGTGCTAGATAACATCCCTTTACACATATCACTTCTGCGTCAATTTGCAATAATCAAAGTCTTCTTAAAATGACATTCATATAAAAATACAAGTTTAAGTGTTTGCTATTCAAATTAGTTTCCAGAATCAGCGGGAAATATGATGTCACATTGGCAGTATTCTTTTATGTGCCACCCAGGTTCTAAATGTCAGACTCAAAACATCCAAGAATATTTTTCACTGTTTGCCTCAGTCACATATATCGCAATAGAAGGATAATAATATTTGTTCACAATATTTTAATTTCTACAAATTAGAGATGAGATTCTATTACGAAATTCATAAATGCAATAAATTTAAAACCCATGGCAAAGACGTGATTTCCAACCAGGCCAATTTCATATATTATATTAAATCTGCTTACGTAAAGAAATACATTTATACTATTTTCTTGTATGCTATTTTATCTATCACTTTTCAAACTCACAGCGATCCAGTTGACTTTGACATTAGGATATAATGACATTCTGGACAGAGTAGAGGTATGACTGCTGCTCCAAAGACAGTGAAGGGAATCATTTCATTTCAGTGATAACGCCAGGAGAAAAAGAATAGTCACTGGTGTCCTATCTCAGACAAGGAAAGACGCAGAAGAGCAAAGTTCCTTTAGATCCACCTCAGTGTTCAACATCCTTCTAGGAAAAACCTGAAGACCTAATAAAGTTAATGACCTTCTGATTCTGTCACAGAAAAGTTCAGTGAGGGCACCCACCCTCCAGACTACAGAGCTTCACCCTCCTGCTTGGACCTTCAGTTCTTCTCCATTAAGATGAAGGGCCTTGCACAAGTTACTTATGTAGTATAAGGCTAACCTTCCTCATCTGTAAATTTGGATATTGATGAGTACTTTGTAAGGTTGCTTGGAAGATAAAATCTAATAATGTATGTGAAACATTTGGCACAGCACCTGGCATATAAAAGTACTTAAGTGTAGCATTAAGTAATGTATTATTTAACTAATAATAAACACTGTTAATGTTTTAATACCCATAATAAGTTTGATTCATGGAAAATCTCCCTTTCCAGCAAATAGTCAAACATTATTGTGGTGACATTTTTCCTCTACAGATAAGATAAAGCCAGACAACTTGGTATGTGGCATATGTTCTAAAATTGTATAAGCTACCAAAGGCAATGGAAAAGAAGATGAGTGCATTTTAAAAATTAAAATGTCTTTTGATTGCTCTGCCTTATGTCCTGTGTTGAAAAGAGGCACTGACAGAATCAGCGTCTCTATAAATGATGGATTTTGTACAGCATAAAAAAGGCTGTACAAAATATAACAAAGTATATTTCAAATTTTGTTTTGAAAGCACTGATTCCCATACATCTTTGAAATTAAATTTCCCTCATGGTTCATCTTTAAACCCTTTACCTTGTACTAAGAGGAAAATATGAGTAAGAAAATAAAATTTATTGACCAGGAGTGGTGGCTCATGCCTGTAATCCCAGCACTTTGGGAGGCCGAGGCAGGTGGATCACCTGAGGTCAGGAACTCAAGACCAGTCTGACCAACATGGTGAAACCGCGTCTCTACTAAAAATACAAAAATTAGCCAGGCGTGGTGGTGGGCACCTGTAGTTCCAGCTACTCAGGAGGCTGAGGTAGGAGAATGGCGTGAATCCGGGAGGTGGAGGTTGCAGTGAGCTGAGATAGCGCCACTGCACTCCAGCTTGTGCAACAAGAGTGAAACTGTACCTCAAAATATATATATCTGCAATTTCATTCAAATGTAAACTGCAGATAAACATTAGAAATCACATAAATGAATTATTTTGCTAGTCTGATTTTTCTATATTCTCCTCTTTTTTGTCATTCCTCCTGAATATTCCTCCTGAATATTCTCCTCCTTTTTGTCATTACTCCATGTACCTGAATTCCACTTGTATTTCTTTTTTTTCTTATGTTTTCATAAATACAATGAAAAGGCTAATGTTTCTAACACAGTGCCTTGTTTCTGCTTATCTGATAATGCAATAACTAATATTTCATTATAATATAATAAATGTTTGTAGAATGAATGAATAAACTGTCAGGTCTAATTCTTTGCTTTCTTTTTTATTAATATTAAATTTCCTATAGGTT
The DNA here is from genome assembly GCF_000951035.1 of Colobus angolensis palliatus. Lineage (NCBI taxonomy): Eukaryota > Metazoa > Chordata > Mammalia > Primates > Cercopithecidae > Colobus > Colobus angolensis. The sequence continues at coordinate 2,501,224 of NW_012115500.1, read as the reverse complement.
TTCTCTGTCTACTTGGACTGCAGGCTGAAGAGACCACTGAATTTTTCTATTGTAGATTTGTGAATTATGTATAAAAAATGTGTTGCACTTTACAGAACTTTGGCATTTATCCATTTACACTGAGTAAGCTTGAGGTGAAAGAAGAAAGATCTTTTTTCTTAGGGGTAATTACTAAATTTCTACTGTCACAATACAAGTCATTTTTTTCCCCAAGATAAAGCTAAACAGTTATAGGAAACTGATCCAAAAAAAAGACTCTTGCCCTTCACATTAAAACATGTAACTTTACTGTACTCTGTGGTACATAGTAACAAGACATGAGGGCTCTGAATTAATCTTAGTGCTTATTTAGGAAACATCAATGATGATACTCAACATGATGATAATGATACACTAGTCTACAGAATGCTTGCGGATATCACACTAGCATCTGTAAAACATGGTACAACGTTTAGAAACATTTAATTAATGCCACATAATAGCACATATTTGCCTTATTCTCTTGATTCCAAAGACTTCCATGGAACACCACATCTACTCTACACAGCAACATCTCTTTTTGGATTTTCTGTGGCAATGTGTATTTATATAAAGTTCAGGAAGGGACAAGAAGAATTTGATTTCCACATATAAGTGAGATTATATAGTATCTGTCTTTCTGTGCCTGGCCTATTTCACTTAACATAATGTTCTCCACATTCATCTATGTTGCCTCAAATGATACGATTTCCTTCTTTTTAAAGGCTGAATACTATTTTCCACATATTCTTTATCCAGTCATCATCCATTGATGGGCACTTGGGTTAATTCCACATTATGGCTATTGTGAATAATGCTGCAATGAACATAGGACTGCAGATATCTCTCCAACATACCGATTTTATTCCCTTTAAATATAAACTCAGTTAGGGGGATTGCTGGATCGTGTGGTAGTTAGAGAGTGAAATGGTGGAGGTTGGGGAGATGGGGAAGGTGTCAGCTGAAGGATGCAAAATTTCAGTTGAAGAAGAAGAAAACATTCATGAGATCTATTGTATATCAGAGGTACAACAGTCAATAGCAATATACTGTGTATTTGAAATTTGCTGAGAGTAGATTTTAAGTGCTTATCACAAAAAAAAGAAGTTTGTGAAGTACTGCATATATTAATTAACTTGATTTAGCCATTCTACAATGTATACATATATCAAAAGATCATGTTGTCACTTCAATAAGTGGTGCTGGGACTGGTGGACGTCTACGTGCAGAAAAATGAAATTGGACACTTATATCATACCACTGGACAAAAAGCAACTCAAAATGAGTTAGAAACTTCAGTGTAAAACCTGAAACTAAAACTTCTGGAAGAAAACATATGGCTAAAGCTTCATGACACAGATTTGGGCAGTATTTTTTTGATATGATCCCAAAAGCACAGTCAACAAAAGTGTAAACAGACAAATGGATTACGTGAATTTAAAAATCTCTGCACAGGAAAAAATAAAAATAAAAATAAAAAATAAACATACTAAAGTGGCAGTATATGGAATGGGAGAAAATATTGGCAAGCCACACATCAGATAATTAATGTCCAAAATAAATAAGGATCTCAAAGAACTCTATCACAAGACTTAAAAATAGGCAAAGGGCTTGAATAGACATTTCTCAAAAAATGACATACAAATGGCCAACAAGTATATATTTTTTAAAACGCTTGACATCACTAATCATCAGAGAAATAAAAAAGATGAAACTAACAAGTCTTGGTGAGGATGTGGAGAAAAGGAAACACTTGTAAACTGTTGGTACTGCAAATTAGTAAGGCTATTATGGAAAACAGTATCAAAGTTTCTCAACAAATAAAAAACAGCTGGGCATGGTGGCTCATGCCTGTAATTCCAGCTACTCAGGAGGCTGAAGCAGGAGGATTGCTTGAACCTACGAAGCAGAGGTTGTAGTGAGCCGAGATTGCACCATTTCTCCCCAGCCTGGGAGACAGTCAGACTCTGTCTCAAAAAAAAAAAAAAAAATAGAACCACCATATGATCCAGCAATCCCCCTACTGAGTATATATTCAAAGGAAATGAAATCAGTATGTTAAAGAGACATTTGCACTTCCATGTTCACCGAAGCACTATTCACAATACTCATGATATGGAATCAGCCTAAGAGTCCATCAATGGATGATGACTAGAAAAAGAAAATGTGGTATCTATATGCAATGGAATACAATTCACTCTTATAAAAGAAAGAAATCCTATTACTTAAAAAAATAGATGTACTTGGAGAACATTATGTTAAGTGAAATCAGCCAGGCACAGAAAAATGAATACCATATGATCTCATTTATATATGGAATCTAAAAAGTTGAACTCATAGAAATAAAGAGTAGTTACCAGTGGCTCAGGAGATGTTGGTCTAAGATACGAAATTTCATTATGAGGACTAAGTTCAAGAAATCTATTGTACAACATAGTGACTACAGTTAATAACAATGTGTATTGTTGAAAATTGCTGAGACAGTAGATTTGATGTGTTCCCACCATAAAAAAATGATGTGTGTGAATGCATATGTTAATTCGCTCAATTTAGCAATTGTGTATTGCAAAATAAGTTGTACATAATAAATAAACGTAATGTTTGTTTGCCAATTAAAACTACATTTAAAATAAAATTACATAATGAAAAAAAGTCAGAAGTGAACTCTGGGAAAGAAGACCTTCTACTAAATTAGCCTACTAAGTACATAAAAATTGTTCCCACAAGAACATAGATACAATGTCCTTTAGTTACTCATTGCTTCAATTCAAACTGCTTCTCTTTGTTGATAACATTGACTGGGAGACCCACCACTAGCCCTTAGGTTGGGGAAAAAAAAATATATATATATATGTATTTATTTATAAATTAATGTATAAATAAATATATATACTTTTTTTTTTTTTTTCAGCAGCTTGCAAGTGTTATCAACCAGTTAGGCGGGGAAATGTGATTCAGTCCCTTCTACCCTTCTACCCTGAAGTATCTTAGGTCAGCTCACTGTATTACAGCTCATTTGGGTTCCCCCAGTCATTGCAGTTTGAGCTCAGGAGAGTGTTCTGAAATGAGTACCAGGAGAGAGATCTGATCACATCCCAAAGGATTATCAGTGCACATGTTCTACAGTTAGAAACATTTAAAGAAAAAAAGCAGCTAGGCATGGGGGCTCTTGCCTGTAATCCCAGAAATTTGGGAGACTGAGGCAGGAGGACTACTTGAACCCAGGAGTTGGAGTCCAGCCTGGACAACATAGAGAGACCCCATCTCTACAGAAAGTTTAAAAAAAAACAGCCTGAGTTACAGAGTGAAACCATGTCTCAAAAAAATTTTTAAAGAAAATTGTAAATAATAATAATGAAACACTGATGTATCTCATCACTGAATAAATATTTATGAAAGCATTATTTTTAATATTTTAGATAAAGTATTGTAAGAGTTAGGGATGCATATCTGCTTCTAAGCAGCTTCCAATCCAAGAAGTAATTTAACACAGAAGTTAAAAGAATATTTGGCCATCCTGCCCATATTCCCTTGTCTCCCCTTACCAGCTTCCTGCACATCAGCTACAAGCACACTTGCACCCACTCCCAGCCCCCGTAGCTCCTTGTCGCAAAGCTGCCCGCAGACTCCCGAAACTGCTTTGCCTACACCCACAGGGATAGGTAAGTGCAGGGAGTTCATGTTACCTCCTGGACTTCTGCCTGTAACTAATGACTAACAGGGGTAGGGATGTACAAACACTGTATCCCCCTGGCTTCCTAAGTGGGACTCTCAGGTGAGCCTCAGACTATCTGCAGAGCTACCTTGCAGAACTAAGTTACATTACACCCACCTCCTCCTGGGATTTTACAGGATCTCTCACCATTGCTTGGCATTCCATGTCTACTTCCCGACTCTGCTATTGGTTTTTTCCTAGGAACACTTCCTAGTCTATCATTTTTATATGAATTATCTCAGGGTCAGCTTCTGAAAGAAGATAACTGTTATTAGTATTAATTCTATTACAATGAAGAGTGACTGAAAATAATACAAAGATGAGGGAATCAGTTTATCTAAAAGTTGTACAAAGTAGTACAGGAGTTCAAAAGAGAAACTAATAGTATCAGGATCAGTGTAGGATTCCTGGAGCAAGTACAGCAAAGTTAAGGGAAATCTGGTTGCCAAAATCTCCAAAGGCTTTGAGTCTCAAGATAATGGGCTTATAGCTTATTCAATAGAAAACTGAAAATCATAGAAATGTTTTAAGTAGGGAGGACCATTTCATATGATTTTTAAAGTTTAGCTTAAATAATTTGGCAGAAATATCACTAAGTCCTAGAGCTTTTCTATTTTTTGTGGATGTAGTAGTGGGAACTCAAAACTGGCAGACATGCTGTGTTTTCAGCTCTTTCTCTCCAAATCTGAATGCTGGTATGAAAGATATTAAAGAAATATCACCAGTGACCCAGAATTCTGTCTATTCTAAAGTATGGGTGCACTCTGAAAGCAAGCACACACCCTTTGACTCAGTCAAATCATCCCCAGTCCTTAAATGGACTGTGGCAGTGTATTAGTTCATTCTCATGCTGCTATAATGAATTGCCAGAGTCTGGGTAAATTATAAAGGAAACAGGTTTAATTGACTCACAGTTATACAGGCCTGAGGAAACCTCAGGGAACTTAAAATTGTAGTGGAAGGAGAAGCAAATATCTCCTTCTTCACATGGCAGCAAGAGAGAGAAATTCCAAGCAAAGGGGGGAAAGTCCCTTATAAAACCGTCAGATCTTGTGAGAACTCACTGAGTATTATGAGAACAGCATGAGGGTAACCATCTCCATTATTCAATTACCTCCTACCGGGTCCCTCCCATGACACATGGGGATTATGGAAACTACAATTCAAGATTAGATTTGGGTGAGGACACAGTTAAACTATGTCAGGTAGCCTGCAAATATTCACACTCTCCAATCATACTGTAGTTGGCAGCAGTCTACAGATTCTTCTTCCCTTCATCCTTGGTCTCTCATTGCTGGGTATGGCTATTTATCAATCGAAGCTCTAGGCTCCAGTACAAGTTTTTAAAGCATCTTTTGTCTCTGAACCACAAGATAACAGTAAATGTATATAGTTCAATCACTATAGTTTCATACTCTTTGAGGAAGTATTTCCACTTTCATCTCTTAACAGTATCCACCTTTATGATGGCTTTTTGATAAATAATATCTCCTATTTAATTCTTGGCTACAGATAGCATTTATTGCTCTAGGAGCTAGAATGCTGCTGCTTGATATATAAAGGTGCTCATGTTTGAAGTACTTGACTTTAAACCAACAATTCTCACCCTGACTGCACAGTGGATCCCAAAGAGAGATTTAAAGACATAAGATTCTCAAGCTCCACCCCATTCCAATTACCTAGGCCATAGTATCATTTTTAAGATTCTTTAGGTAATTATAAACTGCAGCCAATACAAATTCTCATCACTTCAGACTGATAGGTCTGGATTTTAGATACATCAATTTTAACACTAAAATGAAAAGTTTTAGGTAACATTTGGCGAATAGTTGAAAACAAAGAGAGAGGTATATCATACTCATCTGTTGATGAGTTATTCTCACAAATGGGATCCTCATGAGACAAAGCTGGTATTTATTTTAATCATTTTAAAGAAAAGGAAACAAATCCTTCAAATGCTATGTAATATACTCAAGGTAATATAATCATAAGCAGTAGAATAAGACATCCATCTTTCATTTCTTCTTCTTTTCTTCCCAAAGGTCTCAGAACACTAATCTTCTAATTCCAAGCAGAAAGTTCCATCCATCAGGATACATGCCACTTGGTTTGATGAATCAAAATATAGCATCCTTCAGATCCCTTTGCTGAACAATATAATTATTTGTGTATGTTACTTTTCTTTTTTTTCTGCTTGGCTGAAAGGTTTAATATGAGCTAAGGAAAATGAAGCCATTACTGCTATAAGATCTAATCCCCTTCCACTATCTTTCAGGATATTGGCACTGCATATATTCAGAATTCCCCAAAGTCAGCTTGTGATAAAAACACCTTCAGACAAGGCAGAATATGTTTCCTTTGGTACATGTTCATTAAAAATATACACTTGTTCACTATTGTGGATATGTATGTACTGATAGATGACACAGGCTGATTTAGGAAGAGATAAAAGCACACTTGGAACTTATTAGCCTTTCAACTAAGATATAAAATTCTGAAATAAAGAATGTATTCCTAGTCAACAATTTTCCTCTGCTCTTAGCCATCTTACACAGTACTGGACTGAATGTGCCCTAAGGACATGTTCATACGTTTATCTCCATCTCCAGTACAGTGCCTGGAATGGAGTGGATATTTGTGAATGAAAGAGAGAATAAGAGACATGTGTATTGTGTGTGTGTGTGTGTGTGGCGGGGGTGTGGGGGTGGTAACAGAATGGAAATGCCTTTAGAAAAGATAACTCCAATGGTATTCTTCATTAGCACACTCATTAGGAAGCCTGGGTTTGAAGAATATTGAAATGACAAGCAGACCATGCGCAAATACTGCTTGCTATTTCTTTTATCTAAAGAATTTTACTGTTCTTGCATTCTCTATCAACCTAGTTTTACTTGATGCAATGTTGCTATAAAAATTATTTTTTCTTCCTATTAATATCTCACTTAGTTCATCACAACTGAGATAATATCACCTCTGAAATGCAAAATATCAACTGCAAAGAGTAAGAAGTCTAAGCAACAGATGTTTACAAGTTAGACTAGCCAATTTCAAGAAACATCCATGGCGTAGAGATTTTAAATAAAAACAGCCCGTAGCTATTTGCATCTCTCCTTTATTTGGCTCAATGTTCTGGTAAGAACAGAAGCAAGTTTGGGGTTCACTTTTTAAGAATTGAGGCAAAAGCACAACCTATTTGGAGTGGCAGGAGGGGGAAAAACCCTTAGCCTATGAGGACTTGACTAAATAAGCAAGAAAAGTCATTCATTCAGGCCAGTTTCCCAACCTTTCCTACCACATTGAGGTTTACACACACCTAGAAATGATAGGGTTGAAAGCCTAATAACAACTCAGCATATATACACTGAGTGCTGCTCCAAGCATAACACTTTAATAGGGCAAAAATACAGCTCCTGCATGGTTAGAAAAACAAGATGCAAATAAAACATTCATATAAAAATGTAAGCTTCCAAAAGCATAGCTATAAAATTAGAATGGGTAGAATTCAAAGAAAAGAGAGATTAGGATGAGACAGAGAGACCTGGTAAAGTGCTCATGTAAGAAAAATATAGAGTATTTAAAGATGGTGGAAGAAAGAAAGGGAAGTAATTTGTGCATATGTTAGTTAAATAATAGAAACTCAAATTTCCTACAAGTTTGTCCAACTGGCATTTTCACTTGGAACCCTTTAGCATCACTGATCTTGGTCTCTTCTCTGTAACTATCAGAAATATAAGGTATACAGTCATTACTCAGTATCCATGGGAGATTAGTTCCAGGACCTCTCATGTATACCAAAATCCATGTAGACTCACTCAAGTCCTACAGTCGGACCTACAAAACCCGCATATATAAAAGTCAGTCTTCCTTATTACATGGATTTCACATCCAGAAAATACTGTATTTTCAATCCATATTTAGTTGAAAAAATCTGATTATGAACCACAGAGTTCAAATTTATGTTGTTTGTGAGTCAACTGTATAATAAAAATCAGAAAGATGAAGAGAAACCCAAATTATACAATTCACTTGAGATAACACAGGATTTGGTGTTAGGTATAAAAGGAAAACACATCACATAAGCAAAAATTGTTAAATCCCTACTTCTCATGTCACTTTGGTATTATTCTTTTTGATGACTGCATGTCTACTTATGAAATGTTTGAAAGTTATTACATTTTATTTATGTCAAAAGACTTGTGAGCTATTTGAATTCTATGCCTTTTTTAAACTATTGCAGATGACTGGATTCTTCATATTATTAAATTGTTCTATGTCATAGGACATATCACATTTTATAGTATTTGTACTCTAATTCAGAAGTGTAGCAAGCTACCAGCAAATAGAAGTACATATATTGATTTACTCCAGGAGTAGAAACCTATAATCAGAATATTCCAACATTCCAAACATCTATTTGTCTCAGAAGTCTAAAATGACCCCTCGAAAACTCAAAACACTTCTATTCAATTGGTATTTAAGGTTGTTTTCCAATTAACATTTTAAAGCAAGTTTCTTCTCAAATAATGTTAAATTATTTTGTTCAGTATTCCCTCTGTCAGTCAAACTAAGTAATTTTGTTTGGCTTTACTTGCTGAGATTTAGCCATAGGCCTGCATACAATAACAAATCTTCTCAAATCATTCTAAATTAGAAATAATTCTTGATGAAGAGCATATTTCTAATACTGACCATATAAATATGGTCACCATATGGTGATGTAGAAGGAACATAAAATCGCACCTCAGGAATTGTCACATCTGTTAGCTTTATACAGCAGGATTTAAATCAGATGATAAGATAAACTCTGCCATCAATCTGGATTGGTTACTTTCTTTAGACAACAGCATTCATGAAGAAGCACGTATGTATCCATGTAGTACGATTAAGCTCTGCCTCCTCTTGCTCATAGATCTGTCCTGTTGTGAACTGAAGCTTAGATGTCCTGAAAGTTATTTCATCTGGTCAGAAAACACGTGTATATGTTAGCTACTGAGAGATCATTAAGGGGAGACAAGGAACAGAGATTTGGTTAAAGGGGGTGTGATTTAAAGGGGATGTGAGCAGTTAAAGGGGATGTGAGCAATAGAGGCAGGGAGTGGAAGGAAATAAACCTACAAAAATGAGATTCAATATCTAAATTCCAATACGTGAAAAATGTTAGTGAAAACAAGGTGAAACTAATTCCTCCCTCATAATCTATGCTTTAGCTAAACACTACCTTCTTCAAAATGCCCTGTATGTCTGGTTCGCTCTGCCAGAATCGCTTTCCCCAACTCTTAACTAACTCCTCTTTATCTTTAGGACACAATTGGGGTTCAGAGAATGATACTGCAAAGTATGGCACTTTGGCATGCTGAGTGCTTTGAATTAAAGGAGAACCAAAGCTTCTCCAATCTTCTCCTGCCTTCCTGTCTCTCACCCATCTTTCTCCCCCAAAGGGCAAGGCAGAGGCCTTCTTGTAAGTTCTCTTACCTACCCAACGAGAGAACCTCCAAAGGGGAACTTATCTGTCATTTTGTCATTAATCCCCTCTATGTGAATCTCATGAACCAGGAAGACTGTATCACAGGAGCAGAGACCAAGGTCAAAATCATGCCCAGACTTTGTCATAGGCTATCACCTATTCTTCTGAGGGTTGTTCCTAGAAAACTTTTATTACCTGAGAGACTGTAGCTGCATCAAAAGACAACCTTTATTCACCCATATATTTCCCCCATCACCCTCCCATAACTTGCGTCGCCACCATCCATCAGAAGGACCAAACCCCTGTTCTTTCTGTAGCTCTAATGCTATATAAATTTCAATCATCTTACCCTTTCTCAAGTCTCATATTTCGTGATGATAAGGACAGGATGCAGGGAAATACTGGGTAGAAGAGAATCAGGTCACTGGTGAGGGCTCCACCCTTAAGCCTGGACTCTCAGCCCTAAATAAAATTATGCATTCCTCTTTTCCCAACCAAAGATGCCTTTTCCAAAGTCACCCTGGCCCTCCACACTCCCTGCCCTGTACCCATAAAAACCGCAAGCTCCCCTGGCAAAGGAGCAGAGTGGCTCAGCAGAGAAGGAGAGAAGAAGCATCTGAACATTGAGAGGAAAAGAGGCAGCTGAACATTGGGGACTATCGTTTATCCCCAGCCAAACTCCAGGGAAAGATTATCTTCCTGCTCCATCCCCTTTCCGGCTCCCTGTCCCATTAAGAGCCATTGCCATTGCTCAATAAAACTCTCTGCATACACCACCCTTCAATCCGTTCATGTGACCCGATTCTTCCTGAATTCTGGACAAGAATTCGGGATACACTGGGTGCAGGAACCCAAAAAAAGCTGTCACACTGAGTCTTCGCTGAGTGTTTAACACTTAAGCTGTGTGCTGTGGCAAAGCTGAAAGAGAACTGTTTGTACCACACACCCTTGGGCTCCAGAGGTCGCGGGCAATCCCTAGACATTGTCAAAGGCTAGTACAGGGTTCATTCCTGCCAGCACCCAAAGGCACTTGCCCCAGCTTGTGCACCTGCTCACCTGTGTACTCCCTATCCCACAATGGGTTTGAGTGGCTGAGTAAATCAGCCACCCTGCTGCAAGTCCCACAAGAGGGTAAGAGAACTCTCCCATCTCAGTGGGACTCCTGTATGTGTATGCTGGTAACTAAAATGCTTTTTTTCTCCTATTAATCTGTCTACTATCAGTTTATTTCATGGACTCAATTATCAAACCTTCAGAGGACAGACAGAAAGTTTTCCCTCCCCTATAAAACAAAATAAAATCAGTTTCTTCAGGAAGTTTTATTCAACCACTCAAGTCAAGGTTGGTTTTCCAATCATTTTGCTATATCATCCTGTAACCACTTCCCCATTTTAGCGTTTAGCATATTGCCCTGACATTGCCTATTTATTTAGGTCTATTCTACATCAGATAGTAATTAGAAAAATAATTTAGCTAGTTGGCTATCAGTTCAGGCAAATAAGATATTAATGTCACATTGAGAAAGATATCTGGAGGATGTAAACCTGAATTTCTCATTCACAGTTGTGGTTTTTGACTCTAGCACCGTGACTGGCCAAAAAGAGTAACATAAGTATTTGTTATTTGAATAAGGAAATTAGAGAAAAACCTGTGTCCAGAGAAGCCAGTAAACCAAGGTATGTATTACAGCACTGAATAGATAAGACCAGGATCTAGTTACTTGAGCTCAGATAAAGAATTGGACCAGATAAGAGGAAGGAGCCTCACTCCTAGAGCTTGAGTAGAAATTCAGAGCAAAAACTACAGACACTCAGACTAAGCATTAACTAGCACGGGGTCTTTACCTGTTCCTAGTTTCAGAACAAGAATGATCCCATAGCATTGGGCAGAGCTAATCCTCTAAGTAGAGGTTAAATTAGGGAAAAAAAACATAGACAAGAATCAAATCAGTCATCATTGCCAAAGATTACAGTTGTTAAAGTTGTAAAGTTCTTAAGACGTGCAACAGAATATATCAATCTTATTATTTATACACTGTTATGAACTAAATGGTTGTGTCTCCTCACGGTTCATATGTTGAAGTCCTAACCCCCAACAAGACTATATTTGTATATAGGGCCTCTGAGGGGGCGATAAAGGTTAAATGAGGTCATAAGGATAGGGCCCTAATCTGACAGGTCTAATGTCCTTATAAGAAAAGAAAAAGGCATGAGAGTACTCTCTCTCCACCACGTAAGGACACTAAGAAGGTGCCCATCTGCAAGCCAGGAAGAGAGCCCTCACAAGGAACTGAATCATCCAGCACTTTGATCTTGGATTTCTCAGCTGCCACAATTGTGATAAATAAACATCTGTTGTTTAAGCCACCCAGTGTGTTGTGGCATTTTGTTTTGTCAGCCCAAGCAGACTCATACATGCCACAAATTTACTTTTGTGTATAATGTCTCCAAATAATTTGAATAACTTCTCTTGTTAGCATTATTTTACCACTTTGGAGCTAGGGAAACAACAAAAAAAAATCAGATGTCTACTGATGTTGGTAGACAGATAGTCCTAAAATCACAATAGGCTAATCTACTATGAAATTTTCCCATTATCTACTAATAGTATCCAACAGTTTAGTAGTGCATAAAATGGAGCACTCAATGAGACTTTCGAAAACCATCCTACACTTGTCATTCTGTAAGTCATCCTACAGTTGCTTGCAAAAATGTATGACTGACAAGGTTATACAATAACTGATCCAAGAAAACTTAAGCCACAGTCTTAATGATGATGGAGGATTCCTTGACTATTGCTACTGTTAGCTTTGTTGGTTTTCCTTTTGCTGATGAAAATGATTGAAATGTTTTAAAAATCCATAGCATCCTGGATGTTGAGAGTTATGTAGGACTGACTCAGCAGCCGTTAAGGTGAAGTGGTTCCCGTGACCATTGGTTGCATTACTGTCTTCAGGAGAAAGGGAGCCCTACCCAGAGTGTCGTATCTGGGAAACTTCCTTAGACTTTGTACAGACTTCCTGTTGATGATGGATGGATGTCATAAAAGAAAGTTATGAGGTGCAAATTACCATCACAACTGAATTTGTCCCTGCAGTGATAAGGGCAGTGGTCTGCTTACTTTTCAAAGGGACTGTAATATATAGTGTTATAAAGCAAGTCATTCCTTTCAGCCTTATTTCTCCATATTTAATTACTATGCCTTGAAAACACATATATTATACTCTGACATCTCACGATCGTAACACTGATTATAGACATTAGGCCAGTTTACTTTGGACCTCGTCCAAGATAATTGAATTAAGAATATCTCAAGTACTTGTTAGCAGTTGACCATACCTACAAATTGGTTCCAATGAGAGAGATATGTTAAGGTTTCCAAAGATACAGTGCAAAAGAAAGACGAAGTTTAAGCTTCTTTTTCTTCTTCTATTTGTGTATATATACTGGTAGCCCTATTCACACTTTCTAGACTAGGCAATTTGCTTAGTGCAGGTATACAATAACAGTTATGCTATAGTTCAAAAGTACCTGGGTTTGGAAATTTGTATGAGATTCACACTGCATTTAAAAAACACAGAGGAAAGAAGTCCTGCTGGTTTGCAACCTTAAGCAATTGTGGAATAGAAAGAAAAGTAATAATTCTAATGGTCTCAAAGAAACAATTTGTTTTCCTTTTACACAAAGCTGTAAAATCCTATCTAGACTATACTTTGAAAAGTTTTCTAACAGCCCTACAGGAAACATATATAAATAGTACATAAATTACAAAAATATCAAATGTAACTAAATGTAACTAATGAAAGTGTTTTTTTCTACCACATACAAATCCCCAGATAATGAAATGTAGTCTCATTATACAATTTTCTGCTTTTTGATACCCAAAAGTCAGAGTACAATAAAAACTGAATAATGCATTTTCATTTTTCTAAGCACTATAAATTCTTGTGTATTTCAAGACAGGACAAGTACCTCAAAAAGATTATAGATATTTGACATTCATGACTATTTTGTCCTTTCAGAATTACAATACCTACATAAGCAATTACTTAAAATCATAAAAATATAACCAAGTTAAAAATTATTAAGTTTTTCTTCAATGTAAATCATAAAAATAATCAGGTTAGACAATCATAAGTTTTCCTTCAATCTAACATCTCTTTAGGCGCAAATATGTGAGTTTTTGCTGACAGTTTTACAAGCTTAAAAATCATCTCTGATTAAAAGGAAAAACTGTGTCTCATTTTTTCCCTATGGTTGTATAATTTTTTTGGCACAAGAGATATAAATTTATATGTAAATCTTCTGAATATGACTTTTATAGTTTAAAAAAGTGGATGTTTTTAGAACATTATATAATCATATACAAAGAATACAGAATTTGCCTAAGTGCTCTGGATAATAGTAGTAATTAAATACACACAAACATACACACTAAGACATGCACACAAACATAAAGCATTTGTCAATTACTGTTCCTGCCATACTTATGAATTCCAATGGTTATAAACTGGGGAAGAAAGAAACCTTTCAAGGTGATTATTATTTTATCTAAAATATTATGCCAAAAATACATCTATGAAATTGAAAATGTGGAAAACAAAAATTGTTAGAAATCAATTTATTTTTAATCATATCCACCTGTAGGGAAAGTTTTTTAACGATACATTTATTGTTGTTAGGAGTTTTGCTTTGTGTATTTTTTTCTTAACTTTTGAAGCATTTTTCCTGTAACATTTGCTTATATGCTTTAAGAGGCTTCTGATTTTGAAGAGTGACATTTTGAGCATAGGAACATCTTCTGTCATGATCATTCCTATATTCTCTCTATTAATAATCCCTAGATAAATACCCATGAATCAAAAAGGAGACTGGCAATGATGTAAAACCATTCAGTTATTTAAAAGCAGAATTAATGACTGTATGCTACTAGTTAACCTCAATTTTGCTGTAGTGCTGCAAAAGAAAAAGTAGGTGGGAGGGAGGGTAGTTAACAGCCAATGTGAAAATAAATCCGTAAAGTCAGAAAAAGATTGGGCTATTAAAGGGAACTACAAACTCTCCAAGAACATTTTTTTAATGAAACAAAACAAAACAAAATGCTTATTTTGTATTGTTTAGGAGTAACTCAACAGAAAGAATAGGATTGGAGTACATATTCTTTATAGAAACACTTAAGCATCTAAAGATTGTCTGCTAATCACATTTCCATAAATCAAATCAAATTAAAATAACTTTTACAGGTGAGGAGTCTGTAAGTCATTTTTAAATAACTTTACAGGATTTTTCTTAAAGTACTAAAAATTATATTAATTAAAAACTTTACGACTTGTAAAAGTTACTCTGAAATTGACTCTAATCTTTTTTTTTTTTTTTTTTTTGGAGTGTTTAGGTTTAGAAGTATCTTAATGATCTTCAAGATCCTTTTTCCTTCTCCAAGTTCAAGCGGGAAGGATATGGTCTGCTCTGCCAGCCTTCTGTGCTAACCAAATAGGACACACAGAGTCCCTCTCCCCCTAAACAGCATAAACTAGTTGCTGCCCTCTGTTCTTGAGCTGCTCTGCTTCCTGGACTTGAAGCAGGGCAGGATAGCTACAGTGCAGATGGAGCTGAAAGCTAACTATGACTAGCAATTCTGCAGGTTAAATTGTGAGACAGGGTCATTATCCACATGCAAGAAAATACACTGCTAGCAGCATCCTTAAGTGGGGAAAGGGAGAAAGAATAGATTTTCTAATCTAACCTTGGGAGGTAAATTGCCTTTTTCTAGCATACAGGGTGAAATCTCAATTTTTTTTGAAAGACACTTGATTTCAAATGCACGTTTAAATGGCAATTACTCATTTAAAAAGATTCGATGGTCCCCTGACCCCCTTGAGTAGAAGGGTAATAAAACACACTGCTTTAACATAATGATCCCTTCAAGAGTTGTGTTTACTTTATATGTGTCTGTAGATAGACTATTTTGCCTGAAGCACATTTATTTTGACTCCTTATGTGAAATGAAATCAATATATTAGGTATTTATTATCAAATGGCATTTTGCAACATCACTTTTTTTCCAAATATAAAATCCAAAACCTTCCTAAGAGTGGAAATTCGACATAACTCAAGTATAAACTACTTCAGACAGTAGCAGAATATTATAACTTTTATATTAAAAATTGGCTTATTGCTCTCTTGATCAGCAAAGGAGGGACAAGGACACTCGTTATTATATAAATCATCCTCCAGAATTTATGAGGTAATAAAAGCAGCAAAATATAGATTCATAAAGGAGAAAATTTATGAAGTAGCTTTCAAAACCCTTTCAGTTAAGTTTCCATATATATTAGAAACTAAAAGGTTGACTTAAGGACTTTGGCTTACGGTTATTCACTTATTAAAACATCATATTTGCCTTATTTCAGTTCTTCTAATTTCAGAAAAAAAAGAAAAAGAAAATTTAAAATCACTGTTGCATTCCTGAAACAAATTTTTGGTGTATATTTTCTAAGAAGATTGCATTAGGTACTCTGCCATTCTTTTCTGGAAAATCCTATTTGGGGCTAAATTTTCCTCCTATTGTGGGCCACCACTTCAAAGTCTTGTTTCTTCTGCAAGCTCCTACTACCAAGGTATACGTGCATAACTCTGTTTTATACACACTGTCCTTTCTCAAAGCAAAGTCAAGTTCCATCTACAAAACTACCCACAATCTGTGCAACTAATTCCATGCACAAGGACATCTTGGAAATAATACATTGAAAGGTAATTTTCACATCACTTTCCACAAGATGGAATGTTCCACAGTAAAACAGAAATGAAAACTGTCTCAGATTCCCTCTAAATAAGAAATAGTCCAACACTAAGCTAGACAATGAAATCAGAAAAAAAAAACAGAAACAACGTCAGAGCGTAGTAAGGACTTCGGTTTTACTCTGAGTGATAAGAGAAGCCAAGGAAAATTTTTGAGTGGAGGAAAGACACGAATTTTTGTTAACACAATCACTCAGACTATTATGTTGAGAATATACTGTGTTACATTTGTAAAAAATCAAACAGTCATCAAAGGGAAATACGATGAGTTTGGACCTGAGTGGTAAAAGAGTAAGTGAGAAGTAGCTGGATTCTGGATATATTTTAAAGGTAGAATCAACAGGATGTCATGATAGAATAAATGTGGGTGGAAGAGAAACAAGAGTTGCCAAGGATGAGTACCATTTTTGCTAACAACTGGAAGGGCAAAATCCCACTAACTCAAATGGGGTATGATAGAGGGTTGTAAGACCTATGGAGCTGGAAGACAATAATTGGAAATCCTATTTGAAATAGCAGGTTTGCTTACATAATCTTAAAAGTCACTTTCTCCGAGAAGGGTATAATAACAAATTTCTAATTGAAAAAAAAAGTCAGGTATAAAATAAAACATGCAGCATAATTCAAATGCTATATAAAATACCAACCACACATCTGTAAAGTGATTTTTAAGTATAAACACTTAACAGTAGTTATTCCTGGATGGAAAAACAAAATATGGGTGAATTTATTTCTTCTCTATACTTTTAATAAGCATATGCTACTTTTACAATATGAACCAATGTAATAAACACCTCGGATTTATGTAACATCTGAGCATGTTCTAATATGTCAACATTCACTCATTTGTTGATCAAGGTTATTTTAATGTGTATCTTTTGTGGGGAATGAAAAATAAGTCAGATACATGTGTTTTGAGGTACTCATAATATTTTATTTTTTGACAAACATTATTTGTGATAATTTTAGATTTACAAAAAGGTTGCAAAGACAGTTCCTGTGTACCCTTCACTACGCTTCCCCAATGTTAACATTTTTACATAACCATTTGTACTTTTCTCTAAAGCAAACAATTAACATTAGTACATTACAATGAGCTAAACTACAGACTCAATTCAGATTTCACCGTGTTTTCCACTAATGCCACTTTTTTTTTTTTTTTGGTCCAGGATGAAAGCCAGGATACTGTATTTCATTTAGTCACCATTTTCCTCAGCTTCATTCCAAATTGTGGCAGTTCCTCATCTTACCTAATTTTTTGTGACCTTGGCACTTTTGAAGACAACTGTTCAGGTATTTTGAGGTCCCTCAGTTTGGTTCTGTCTCCTGTTTTTCCCATGATTAGTCTGCAGCTATAGATTTGGGGGAAGAATGTCACAGAAGTGCAATGCACTTCCCATCACATCATATCAAGGGGTACATGATACCAACAAAATTTCTTGTGGTAATATTAATCTTGGTCATTTGTTTAAGGTTCTTACTGCCAAGCTTCTCAATAGTAAATTTACTGTTTTTCCCTTTTCATACATTATTTTTTGAAAATAAGTCACTTTGTCCAGCCTATACTCAAGGGTAGGGAATTAAGATTCACCTTCCAGAGCAGGGAGTCCTAGAGATACTAACATTTTTACATAATGAGGCATTATCCTTTCTCCACCATTTGTTATTTGATCATGTATTAATATCAATATGAACTCATGGATATTTGTTTTATTCTGGTTTTACAGTATTTTTATTTTTGTATCATAGTATTTTTATTTTTGTATTATTTCAATTTTTGAATTATTTCATTTTGACTTTCCAATAATATTATAGAGAATGTGTATTTTAATGAATGTTTTCTGGGTGAGTATTTGATTTAATGCCATAAATGTATACAATTCACAACACAGTGTACTATCCAACCATGAACCTCAGGGGGAGCCAGAGAAGAAAACACTAAGTAGTGTGGACAGCAGAATACAAAAATTATAACAAAGTAAAATTTCACGCAATAGAGAATATCTATAGAATTCTAGGCAATAGCAGACCAAGACAACACAATTGTTTCGAAGAGAAGAGGTGCATACATTCCATTAAATACAAGCTGAAAAATAGCTATAAGATCATAACCACAAAATAAAGAATACACTCATTTATGCAATGTGATGTCTGTGTCTGCACATACAGAGTCTCTTCCAGAATTGAAGAGTAAACACCACATTTGCTTTACTTTATGTACTCAAGAAAGTATCTATAGAAAAGAACAAAGCGAGATTACTCTTTAGTCATGAGAGAAAGGCATAATCAAAACATAAATAACCTTTACTGATGGATGAATAGACGAGCAGATAAACAGATAGTAAATAGATTTATCTCTTTTCCTATTTTTCAAAAAATGACAACTATGTACAGAATACTTTGAGAGCCATGCACCAAAAACAAGAATACACACAGAGAAACTTAGGTTGAGAACCTAAACATGAATAAATTGATCAGTCAGATTAACAAACGTGGGTGGGTGGAATTTCAAATGCTCCTCTATTTTTGTGTTATACTTCAATAGTAACGGCAACTGATTGAATGAAACTGTATACAAGGAGATGCCAGTGAAATGGTTACTAAATTTAAATAAACACATTATTTTTTCATTTATCCAGCTAAAATGAGGAGAGTAGCAGAGAATATTTCTCATTCCTTCTAAAAGGCTAGAACTACGCTAATACCCAAACCAGATACAGACAATACAAGAAAACAAAAGACTAAGATCTCTCATGAACATAGATACAGAAATCCTCAACAGAATATTAACAAATCAAATCCAACAACGTATAAAAAGAATTATACACCATAACCAAGTGGGATTTATCACACGTATGTAAGGCTGGTTCAACATGCAAATACCAACTAATGTAGTCCATTATATCAACAAACTAACAAATAAAAACCAAATGATCATATCAATACATGCCAAAAAAAAAAAAGCATCTGACAAAATCCAATGCCCATTCATCATAAAATCTCTCAGCAAATTAGGTATAGTGGGGAACCTCAAGTTAATTAATCATATCTACAAAAAATCCTACAGCTAGTATACTTGATGGCAAGAAAGTTAAAGCTTTCCTATTAAGATAAAACACAAGGCTATGATGCTCCCTCTTTGCTACTACTTTTCAACATCATACTAGAAGTACTAGCTAATTCAGTAAGATAAGGAAAGTGAATTAAAATACACAGTTTGGGAAGGAAGAATAAAATAATGTTTTCCACTGGTGACATGATTGTCTATGTAGAAAATATAAAATAATTGAAAAAAAACTCCTGGAACGGCCAGGTGTGGTGGCTCATACTGTAATCCCAGAATGCTGGGAGGTCGAGGCAGGTGGATCACCTGAGGTCAGGAGTTCAAGTCCAGCCTGGCCAACATGGTGAAACCCCATCTCTACTAAAAATACAAAAATTAACAAGGCATGGTGGCACACGCCTGTAATCCCAGCTACTCAGGAAGCTGAGGCAGGAGAATCACTTGAACACAGGAGGCAGAGGTTGCAGTGAGCTGAGATCACACCATTGCACGCCAGCCTGGGCAACAGAGCAAGACTCCATCTCCAAAATAAATAAATAAATAAATAAATAAACAAACAAACTCTTGGAACTAATATGCAATATTGCAAAGTTGCAGGATACAAGGGTAATATACCAAAGTCAATCACCTTCTTACATACCAGCAATGAACAAGTGGAATTTGATATTAAAAACACAATACTGGCCAGACATAGTGACTCATATCTGTAATCCCAGGACTTTGGCAGGCCGAGGCAGGTGGATCAAGAGGTCGGGTGTTTGAGACCAACCTGAGAAACATGGTGAAACCCTGTTTCTACTAAAAATACAAAAAGTAGCCAGGCATGGTGGCGCACACCTGTAATACCAGCTACTCAGCAGGCTGAGGCAGGAGAATCGCTTGAATCCAGGAAGTGGAGGTTGCAGTGAGCCAAGACTGTGCCACTGTACCCCAGCCTGGGCAACAGAGTGAGACTCAAAAAAAAACAAGAAACAGGAAAGAAATTACCTTTTGCATAAGAACACCCCAAAATAAAATCAGGTACAAATACAAAAAAGTTTTCCTCACAATCCATGTGAGGAAAACTACAAAATTCTAATGAACAAAATTAAAGAAGTACATAAATTGAGAAATATTTTTCATAAATAGGAATACGAAACAATGTCAAGATGTCAGTTTTTCCCAACTTGATCTGTAGCTTCAATGAAATCTAAATCAAAATTTCAGAAACTTATTTTATACATATCAACAACTTGATTCTAAAGCTTATATGGTAAGGCAAAAAACCCAGAACAGTCAACACAATATTGAAGATGGGAGGACTGACACTACCCAGCTTCATCACTGCCCATAAAGCTACAATAATCAAAACAATATGGTATTGCCTAAAGAACAGACAGATAAATCAGTGAGCACAGAAATAGACCTACATAGATATAGTCAATGATTTTTGATAAAGGAGCAAAGTCAGTACAATGGAGCAAGAATAGTCTTCTCTACAAATGGTAGAACAACTGGACATCCAGATGCAAAAAAAGTGGCTCTAGACATAAACCTTACACCTTTCACAAAATTAACACAAAAGGGAGACTTAAATGTAAAACACAAAATTATAAGCTCCTACAACAAGACACAAAAGAAAATCTAGATAACTTGGTTATGGCATTTACATTTTAGACAAAACACCAAAGAGATGATCCATAAAAAAGAAATTGATGAGGTAGACTTCACTAAATTAAAAGCAAATGTCAAGAGAATGCGAAGACAAGCCAAAGACTGGGCAACAGTACTTGCAAAATACATCTGATAAAAGACTATTATCCAAAATATACAAGGAACATTTAAAACTGAACAATATGAAAACAAACAGCATATTTAAAAGTAATAGACACCTCATCAAAGAAAATATACAGATGGCAAATACGCATATAAAAAATGCTCCACATCATATATCACCTGGAAATGCAAATTAAAACAAGAATGAGATACTTCCACATGCCTGTCAGAATGTCCAAAATCTGGAACACTAACAATACCAAATGCTGGTGAGGATGTGAAGCAGCAAGAACTCTCATTCATTGTTTGTAGAAATGCAAAACGGTACAACCACTTTGGAAGACAGTTTAGTGGTTTCTTACAAAATTAAATATATTCTTAGCAGAGAATACAAAAATTGTGCTTCTTGTCATTTACTCAAAGGTGTCAAAAACTTATATCCACATAAAAACCTGCTCATGGATGTGCATAGTTGTCTTATTCATAATTACCAAACTATGAAAGGAACCAAGATGTCCTTCATTGGGTGAATGGATAAATAAACTGTGATAATCAGACAATGAAATACTATTCAGCGCTAAAAAGAAATGACCTACCAAGCCATGAAAAGACATGGAGGAACTTTAAATGCATGTTACTAAGTGAAAGAAGCCAATCCAAAAAGGCTACATACTGTATGATTCCAACCATATGATATCTGGAAAAGGAAAACCTACAGAGACAATAAAAAGATCAGAAAGTACTCTGTATGATACTATAATGATGGATACTGGCCACTATGCATTTGTCCAAACCCACAGAATATATAACATCAATAGTGAACCCTAATGAAAATGGATTGGGGGATTATGATGTGTCAATTTGGTTCAACAGCTGTAACAAAGGTACCACTCTGATGTGGAAGAATGTGCATATTTAACAGCAGAGGGGTAGGAAAACCTCCTACCTGTCTCTTAATTTTGGTATTAACCTAAAACTGCTGTAAAAAATAAAGTCTTTAATAAAAATAATTAAATTAGCAACAACAACAAAAAAAAAACCCCACAGTGTGGCTATCTTTAAAAAAAAAAAAGTTAAAACTAAGTATATAGACACTTAGATAACTTTTGCCAGAAATTAAAAATAAATGCTATTGCCAAGGATACTTTTGAGAATCATGGCTATATAAAAGATTTAAATATTATACAATATGCATATATACTATTTTCATCAAATGTCATAAATATGCATATATATATAAACATTATATATATAAAATTAGATAGTTAGGAAATGCAATTGCCAACTATATTATTTCAGGATAGATAAATGCAAAGACACTACACTTTCACTATCAGAATATCCCATGGTAATGGCAAAATATATGTTGCTAGGAAACCCAGTAAGAAGAAGAAAAAAGAAAGTTTCAAGCATGGAAAAATCTGATGTAAATCTCTAAGCAGAACTAATTCATTTTTATTCTTCATGCTCTGACCTTTGCAAGACTTGCATTGTTCCATAAAGTAACCTTAAATATGCAACTTACAAAAGCCTATAGCTACAGATTTACCAGAGCTGGTCTGATTTCCTAAATTAATATCTCTACAAACCTGCGAGGATAATAGCAGTTCATTCCCCAGATGACAGAACCACCTGATACACAAAATCATTCATTCGTCATTCACTGATTGATTCATTCATTCAAAACAAATTAACACCAATCACTTGCCAGGTACTGTGATAATACATATTGGAGAGGCAAAATTGAGCAAAACACAGTCCCTGCTTACTGAAAATACAAAATCCAGTGGCAGACACAGTTATTTACTCAATATTTGTACAAAGAAATGTGAATATTTATTTGTCCTAAGTGCTACAAAGAGAATACAAGTTGTTTTTAGATTTTTCAGTGGGTGAAGTTGACCTGACTAGGGAGGTCAGCAAAAACTTTTCTGAGAAAATGGAACTTATTTTACTTTGATATCAAGGATATGTAAGTGTAAACTATGTGAGAACAAGAGAAAATAATTTTGTAGATGAGGCCATATGGCAGAGGGTAGCATGGAGAATACCAGAAGACAGTGCCCCTCAAACAGGTAGAAAATACATTAGCAAAGGGGAGTGAGACAGGGAAGGGGTTAGGCTATGCATGTCCTTGTAAATTATGTTAAGGAGTTTTGCCTTTATGCCTAGAGCAATAGGAAGGCTTTGAAGTGTTAACAGCAGGGAAATAATGCGATTAGATCTGCATTTAAAATGCATTTTAAATGCTCGCTTTGGCTGCTGTGTAAAGAAAAGAGGGGAGCCAGAGGACACGCGGAAGTGAAGTTAGGCTATTTAATGGTCTAGGCAAGGAGGGTGGCAGTGTTAGTGTCACTAGGAAGAGATGAACCCACCCAATAAATTTTTAGGAAGCAAAAACCATAGGATCAAATAATGACAACACATGGGGTGAGAGAAAAGTCAGGAATGATTCCTTGGCTTTTGATTCCCATTTCCCTAACATTTAGGGTTGTTTCATTTCTAAGATTTCTAAGTCATTAATTAAAGAAGCAGGCTTCTTTGATATAAGGGTTAAGGCGAAGAGGATGTCAAGAACAATACATATGTCCCCAGCTTATGCAGAAGTGTGGCATCATCCAAAACAAAGAACGCTGAAAGAAGGCCAGGGTTTACTGGTCTGTTTGCTTGTGTGATTAGTTAGTTACTTTGGTTATTTTGGGAAATTGGCTGACTCTTGGTTACGTTGAATGTATCAGAGATGACTAGCTATCCGCCAAAGATTAGTGCTTGACTTTTCTCAGTGAAGAGTCATTGTGAGAAATTAGCTACTCTACCAAGGACTATAGTTCCCAAACCTCCCCACCCCTCTGCATTTAACTAGGACCCTGTGGTTGGTCCACACTAATGGAGTATGGACAAGAGTACTATGTGTCATTTCTGGGCCAGGAAGCTTAAGGAGTCTACAAGCAAAAGTCCACAAGCCTTAAGACAAAGTAAAGTTGAGGATTAACTTCCCTGAATCACCATCTAGGAAGCTGCTTGCTGACTAGGAAACCTGAATCAAGATGCCACATGAGCAAGAAATCAAGTTTTATCGTGTTATACCAATGGAATTCAGAGCTGTATCTGTTACAACAGCTAGTAATATCCTAACAAACACATAGAGTTTGATAAGCCTTTGAGAGACACCCACAGGATGCTGTCAGATAGACAATTAGATAATTAGACCTAGAGCTCAAGGGAGAACTCTGGGTTGAAAATTTTAATTTGAGAATCATCTAAGTAATGGTGATAATAAAAAAATGTTAGTATGGATAAGACTGCTTAAGGAGAAACTAGATTAGAATAGGAAAGAGTCTTAGCTCAACAGCAGACAGGATTTCACATATGCAAGTACAGAAGTATAGTTATTTTCCTTTTAAAGTTGTAAATGTGTAACAGGTAAACAGGTACAAGTCTCCATTAGAATCATCATCTAGTCAATGACAGTTAAAAAGTTTTCATATATTCCTGTTTTTACTCCATGAATATTTATTGAGCATCTACATAATGTCAGGCATAGTTTGGAGGACATGAATGCAATAACTATTTCTCAGGTTCTAAGAAAGATCTCTCTGATAGCTTGTAACAGGGAACCCGATCTGGCCTGAAGGTCAGGGAAAGCTTCCCAGAAGACCTTTCAGCTGAAACCTGAAAGTTGAGGAGAAGCAAGGCCAGCTGGGTAAGGGGGAGTAAAAAGATCCCTGGTTGAGGGTACAGCATGAAGCTCGTGAGATAAGAAGTTTGAGGTATTTTAGGAAGTAAAAGAATGACAAGTCTTAAGGGGGAGAGGGAGGCACAAAAGTTAAGTGGAGATCAGATCATATAGGCTGCATATGAAGGATTTTGGACTCTATCTTCAATAACAAGACATAATTAGTTTTAAGCAGGGGAATGACATAGAATAACATCAGAACTGTATTGCAGCTTTGTGATATTAAGTAGGCTTTTAGGAGTTGCTTAATAATCCAGACAACATATAACGTTATTTTCGAGGGAAACCTTCCAGAATGCCAAACACTGTTTTATGAGCTATTGGTAACTCAACTTTTATTTATTTGATTATCACTTCACATATAAATTATTCACACAAATACTCTTTATTCAGTAACACAGTGTTGCTGGAGATCTTACAGCACTCCTCGAGGTTAACCAGTAATTCCAAAAATGTGCATTCCTTTAACAAATGTTGACTTGACCAGGTAATACAGAGGCAAATAAGACATGTGCTTGCCCTCAAGAAGCTTACTGCTTAGAGATAGGGAGAGAAAAATCTCTCCCTAAAATCTAAGGACTATACGAGTGTAGAGGAAGGATGGAGCCCTCAGGGAAGTCTTCACAGGGGAAATGGTATTTGAGCAGGACCACAAAAGTTAAACAAAATTTAACAGGCAGTGCATGACAGAAGGCTATTCCAAAGACAAGGAAAACCAAATGGGAAGTAAAATTTCATGACAAACGTAAAGTAATATACATTGAATTGGTATGCTGATTCTACAAAAGTCTTTTGAGTCAGACAAAGGAAGCGCCATATATATATATATATATATATATATAGAGAGAGAGAGAGAGAGAGAGAGAGAGAGAAAGAGAGAGAGAGAGAGAGAGAGGAAATGCTATCTTGTGATGTTTTGAAATCCTAATTCTACTCTGCAAATTTTTTTAACAGAGTCAATGCTATTTATGGTTCCTCTTCTCTTCCTTTATCCCTACCTTTGTCTCTAGATCTAACTTACACCTTTTCAAAATTTGAAACAACTTGCAAAACATGTTTAAATATTTCTTAATTTTACTATGTTAATCACCATTACTATGTTAAGCACCATTTCATAAAAGTGTTCAAATTCAAATGATACCTTTGTTAAAATATGCAGTTAATATTTTCATATACTCAATATTTCTTTTAAATCACATTTCTCGAAGAGATTTGATGTGCAAAGTAATAATACACATGTATCCAAATTACTAGCTAAATTGATACTTCTTATTGGCTGATGCTGAATTTAATAAAAACAAAATTATCAAGTATTTGAATGTTAATTTTTTTTTTAATGTGGTACATGTATAAGAAATAGTCCAGAAGAAGCCTAAATTAAGCAAATAAATAAAAGCTGCAAAGTTATTCCAGAGTTGTTCCGGGGGCAAAGTAGCAGGGATCCTGTATATCAAGACACCAGGACAGAAAATTCATTGGTTCAATTTGCCTGATCTCTTGTCATGATCATTAATACACTTCAACATCATACTTCTAACTACTTCTGTTCAGAACAATGTTTTTGTCAATGACAGCAACAACAACAAAAAATTGATTAAAAAATAGAAAAGGACTTGAATAGATATTGCTTCATAAAAGATAGATTCATGGCCAATAAGCACATGAAAAGATATTCAACATCGCTAATCACTAGGGAAATAGAAATCAGAACCACCATGAGATTTCACTTCACATACCTTAGGACGACTATTATCAAACAAACAAACAAACAAACAAACAGAAAGTAAGTGTCAGCCAGGAGGCAGAGGAATTGAAGCCCTTATGCACTGCTGGTGGGAATGTAGAAGGGTGCAGTCACTATGGGAAACAGCATGGCAGTTCTTCAAAAAATTACAAATAGTAATACCATATGATCTAGCAATTCCACTCCTGGATATAAACTCAAAAGAACTAAAAGCAGGAGCTCGAACAGATACTTGTACACCTATATTCACAGCAGTATTATTTACTATTTTCAAAGGATAGAAGCAACTCGAGTGTTCACTGATGGATGAATGGATAAAGAAAATGGAATATTATTCAGTCTTAAAAAGAAATGGAATTCTGAAGAAGGCTACAACATGGATGAACCTTGACGATATTACATTAAGTGAAATACGTCAGGCTCAAAAGGATAGATAATGTATGATTCTACTTATATGAGATATTTAGAACAGTAAAATTCAAAGAGACTGAAGCAGAAGGGTAGTGGCAGGTACTCGGTGAAGGGGAGAACGGTGAGTTCTGTTCAATGGGAAAAGGGTTTCAGTTTGGGAAAATAAAAAGTTCTGGAGATCGATGGTGGTGATGGTTGCACCACAATGTGAATGTACTTAATGACACTGAATTGTACATTTAAAAATGGTTAATACAGTAAATTTTGTTGTGTACATTTTACAACAATTTTAAAAAGCTCAATCTCCAGATCCTGTCTTTAATAAAGTAAAACATAAAAAAAGAACTAAAAAACCCATGGCATTTTGGAAACTTTTCAATTAGTTATATTTTCATATTTCAGATTGATTTTGGCCATTCTGGAGGCAAAAATCTGACAAATCTCTCCTTTCCCAGAGTTTATGTCATGCTTCTGTTAATGGTGGGGCTGATGGAGTGGCCTTCCTGGGACTTCTGTCAGCAGTGTTCTCATTCTTTTCCAGCCGAAGAATACCATAGAATGGGATCACCTCACTAAATCCACACATTTCAGTGGATACTAAATGTTCTCCTAAGGCACTAAAAGTAGTTATCTATTTTTAAATGCAGAAATTAATGTAATACAACATAGTATCTATCAGCAAACCACAGCAGTTCTTAATCACTTTTAATCTAAGTATTCCAGAAAAGTGCTTCGACTGATTTGAGTTACCATTTTAATGACACTTATTCCATCTCTTGAAATGAGATGGGCTACTGTTTGAAAACACATATCATACCCAGTGCTGCATAAGGGTTTTTATCATTGTTTTTAAAGCAAAGGAAATCTTTAAACACACACAGTGGGGGATTTTTAATAGATGACAAAATAAGGTGTTTTGACATGTCCACAGTTACCAAATTGCACAGCTGAGTCAGTTTCAGTGATTCTCAAAACAAAGCTCAGTCTGAAAATTTGCTTTGGGGTAGTTGAATATGCCCATTTCAAGCCATCCTGAATACTCTAATGATCCCTTTAATGGTGTCTGAGAAAAAGTAAATTATCTGGTATACAGTAGTTGGCAAATGTGGGGCTGGGTGAGGTACATCCTTTCAGGAGTAGGATATCATACTGGTACATATCTTTGTGTTCCAAGTAGGTATCAATGTGCTAGGATACTTCGAAAACAGATTTTTCAATAAGCCATATCAATTAACTAGTATCAACGACCTAAGCTAGAAACACCTTTTGAATACAAATGCTACTTCCCAGTTAATAGAAGATTTCTTTAGGAATCGTTTTTTGTTTACCCTTAATGACTGCTGTTGTCTGAAAGTTTGTGTCACCACAAAATCCACGTGTTGAAATCCTAACCCTAAGGTGATGGTATTAAGGTCTGGGGACTGCGTGAGGTGATGAGGTCATAACAGCAGGGCACTCATGAATGGGATTAGTATCATTATAAAAAAGACTCAGGGGAGCTCGTTGACCTCTTCCACCACATGAAGGCACAGCTAGAGGGTGCCCAGTTATGAACTAGAAATCAGGTTTTCACCAGACACACAATGAGATCTTGAACTTCCCAGCCTCTAGAACTGTGATAAATAAATTTCTGTGGTTGATACGCCACCATTTGTTACAGCAGCCCAAATGGGTTAAGACAGATGGGAAGCCTTTCAAAAAGCATGTCATGTACTTTCTTGCATTTTCTGAAACAGAGTACATTGTTTCCATCAGGTAGAAAAGCAGAAAGGCCACCTGGTGTCCTCCCTCCAAACAGGGAGCCCTGGTCCTAAACCTAAAACCCTTCCCTTGCTGACTGGGTTATGGGATAGAAATTTTTTTCCTTTTTTTTTTTTAATTTTAAGTTCTGGGATACATGTGTAGAACACGTAGGTTTGTTACACAGGTATACGTGTGCCATGGTAGTTTGCTGCACCTATCAACCCGTCATCTAGGTTTTAAGCCCTGCTTGCATTAGGTATTTGTCCTAACACTCCATGGGATAGTAACTTTTAAATTATAAACTACTCCCAGTTTCTATGATAATGCCCTCAAGGACAAGTGACGTGCAAAGGAGCTGATGGTACCCTCCCAAATGTCCCCAAACTGCTACTCTTTTTAATTGTTTGCTAGACAGGTATTTGCACCTTCAGTTTTTACTAAGTAATATAATTTTTACTGCCACCAGCGTAGCTCCCAGAAAGATCTTTCTTCACCTTGTCCTCTCAAGAGGCTTGCTGTGCTTTACAATACAGATAATCATGTTCATGTATAATAGTTCAGTCTAGGAATAAGGCAGTTTCAGTGAAAGCCTATGGGTCGTGATTATTGGTAGGGTGCATAAGTGTTAGTGCATGGACTTTATGAGATCCATCTGTCTGGATCCTCAGGGGCCTCTTCCACTTACTTTCAGGATCCTGACTATGTGCTGTATTTCTATACATAATAAGATTGTCAAAAAGGTCAAAAGTGCTTCCTAAATGAAAAATAAGTACTTTCAGTTACATGCAGATAAATTCTATTAGTTACAGACAAATTATCAAAGGTCATGCAGTTAATGGCAAATCTAAAGCTAAACCCCAAAGATCTTACTTCCCAGTTCAGTATTTCTTAATTTCTTAAAGAATATGCTATGCATTTTCCATCTATTCCTAACTACTTATTTCTTCTTAAGTCCTTCACATTGATTTCTCCAATGCTAATGAAACTACCCTATCAAAAACTCCCTGAGTTTCAAATCCAAATGCTTTCCCAGTCTTCCTCCTCCTCCTTGAATTTCTCTTCAGTGTTTTACCCTTCTGGTTTGCTCCTTCCTCTTGTTGAATCTCTTAATGATACACTACCTGGTCCTTCTCCAACTACTCAAATTACTTCTTTTCTCTTCAATAATTCTTCCTCTCTTCAAATCCCCTGAGTAGCATTTCTGAATACACAGTCCCAGCCCTCTTCTTGCTTCCCACTTGTTGATAAGACCCAAGTCTGAGTTGATAACCTTGACCTCTAAACACATTCTGCAACTGCCTAGGTACCCTTCCATCACCTTTGCTACGGTCCCATCAAGTACAAAAGAACTCAAAACTAGTTCCTATCACTCTCACTTAACTGGTTTCCCTCTCCCAACTCAATTACCTCCCAACAATAATGTCACTTCCTTACTCCTCCCTCTCTGAGAACTGACCTAGCACCCTCTCAATCACTCTGTCAAACTATCCCATCTGTCAACACATCTCAACAATTACTTCTCTAAAGATCCTCAGGTATCTGATTTGTACCCACTATTTTCACTCTTACCACAATGATGGAAGCCAGCACTAAGTTTCCACTTCTTTATCCCCAAATTAGACATACTGTTGTATCCAGGACGCACTGTTATATCAAAGTGTTTTGTAAAGAAAATACAGGTTTTGGTTTTATTAATCATTATATTTGTTGTAGCTATTATCCTAGCCTCTCATTAACTTAAAACCTGGTATTTCCTACTACAGCTTAGTAGGTGGTCTTCCTGACCCCAGCCTCCTCCATTTGAATTGGTCCTATATTTTCTACTTACTTTTCCTTAAATGCTGCTTTGAACACGGTACTATATAATAAGGAATTTATCCTGGCTGTATGTTACTTATCACATAAAATTTAAACTATTTTGCTGGATTTCAAAACTCTTCATAATGACAAAAAATAGCATTTATGGAGTGCTAGGTTCTAAGTGACCATTCTGAGCATTTTATATGCATTAACTACTCAAATTCTTCCAACAGCTCTCTGAAGTACATACTATTACAGATTAAGAAATTGAGGCATAGAGAAATAATTTGTGCAAAGTGATACGAATTTTGGAGACAGGATTTGAGAATCAGATTCCAGCAGCTAAGCTCTTATAAAGATTATACTCTAAAAACCATAATCTTACCCAACTCTATCCTTTCACAACCCCCACTACACCTCCAAAAATACTTCAATCTAAATGGGAGGATCATGTCTCCCAAAAACCCTGTCTCATGTCTCCCTTCTAAACTCTGATTTAAACCATGTAAATATTATCCATTTTTTAATACAACTAAACCGACCATATCAGTGAACCTCCCTAAGATAGTCTAAGCATTCTAATACTGCTAACCACATGGAAAACTCCTTATTGTATCTTATTTCCTTGTATCCCACAATAACAGGTTCTGTAAATGTCCCACTGTGTGTATCCAATAAATATTTATTAATCAACTGGCTTATCAACTGCAGAATGTATAATTCTAATAGCAAAATTTAAAGACAAATAGCAAATAAAGAACTAGGCCTTCAGAAATGTCCAATGTTAGGAAGTGCAAAGAGAACAGGACACAAACAAGGCATCAAAATTAGTGGTCAGAACCCTAGGAGTCATTTTTTTTAACTGTCATCCTAGTGCAAAGAATTCTGGTATTTGTCTAAATCATTTACCTGGATATGGTACATTATCTTATTAAATGTGGCAACAAAGTACAAATTAGTACTTCCTAAGCAATAGTCCTTTAGTTCTTAATTCCACACAAGGTTTGAAAGAGTTAATTTACGTTTCAAGTGCTTATTTAATCTGAATCATATTTTCTCATTCTAAAGGGAAAAATCATCAATATAAAAATGGATGCTGAAAAGAAAAAGTAGTCAAATTTAATTAACTGTGTGTGCATAATAATTGACTTCTGGTTTTTCTGATTTTCAGATAACACATCCCCTTTTACTCTTACTAGCTTTAAGAAAAAAATTTAGCATCTTCTTAGATTCTAAAATCACTTTATTCATACCCATATTCAAGGGTCATGGAGACCTTAAAAGCCAACATTATTGTTGAACTTCACGGCTCCCTCATTCTCCCACAGCCCCACTCCTTGCTCGAGCCCTCGGCCCCTCCTTCCATCTCCACACACCCACAGTGGTTTCAAACTATAGGCCTCCCTCACAGTATATAGAAAAATAACTACCTTTTGTTACAGAACAGAATTCTTCCATTTACAAAGACTGCTAATACTGAGTGCTGGGTTTATGAGGTCTATAAACCCATAATATCTATATTATGGGTCTATATCTAGATATACTCTGCAGCTGTACGGCTTTGTGATTTCCAACTCTCTGAGTATAATGCAAAGTCAAATGCCAACCCAAAAAATAAATTTTACAGCCAGCACGATCAAATCAAGGGACAATGATTCCTTTTGTGCTATCCATTTGAGCAGCATCTTACATCAACATTAGTACTATCCGCACCTGGCCTGACACTAGCTGCTCTCGTTCCCCAAACTAAAAATAAGATGCCTAATCTAAAATAGTGAGAGATAATATGCAGGAGCCATTTTCATTAAAGGGTTATTTCAATTTCTCAATGACAAGAAAAATAAATGATAAACATATGTAAATATCCAGTGGCTATGTCTCAGTTCTACAGAATTCCCCTTTCAGGTCAGCGTTTTTTATACTCTTCCAAACTGTCAATTTGTATAATGATCTAGTGACATGTGATTGGCTGGCATGTAATATTACTCATTAAAACACAATAGCAACAGCTCAAATAAATCCTGATCAATGTCCTTGGTGTAAACCATCAGCTGCTTTGTTTCTGAGGCCAGCTCATCGTGAAACAGCTAAAGTGTTTCCCCCTCATGGTTTGTGATATATTCATTCTAATTGTTTCTTGAATGAAGCCTAAAACTGCAATTTTAACTTGATATGTCTTATTTGTAAGTCTCTTACAGAAGAATGGATAAAAGTAATATTTTAAGTTTCAAATTTTAAGTTAGGTAGCGTTTTCCTATAGACTTTAAACAAAATCAAAAGCGTTGATGGGTACAGCTACATAGCAAAATGTTGGCAACAATATCCCAATTAATTTCAAGCAAGTATCAAATTTTAAGAAATTCAATTCAGTTACAAGATACATAAATAAATATACTACTGGTCAACCTGTGATCTCCACTCATGATCTGCAGAATGGCTGGCATGGAGGGATTCTGGTTTGGCACAACCACCTAGATCCTGTCTTGACTTATTCATCTGTAAAGCATCTGGATGGTCAGCACGGAAAGGCAGAGGGAGCATACTGGTTCCACCACACTCTCCTCTGTTGCTGCCACATAAATGAGAAGTGCATCTACAAACATGTGTCTACAGAACTGATCAAGACCACTTATAATACAGGCATCTTATTTAAAAATCTCCAACAAAAATTAAAAGTTATCTTTTGTCCTTTTCATTTCATCATGAAGAAACAATTTCTTATTTTCTTCTCTGTTCCAATAGTACATTTTCTAGTGCCTATATATAAACACTAAGAGTTCACTTAGCTACATAAGCAGGAGAATGAGAAACTCTGAGTAATTAGTGAACTGCCATATATACACTAATCACTGTATCCTTTGCATTGGTCACACCCTTTTTGTCCTCCTCTCTTTTAATACTTTCTGCTTAGTCCAGTGGGTGGCACATAGCAGATGTTGATTGGAGGGTTTTGAAAGATTTTTATTTTGAATACAGCACTGCTCTAGCATGTTATTATTATAAGGACGCTGATGACAACTAAATTCAAGGCTATTAAGGGCTTAAATGTGACATCTCAGTTCCAGGATCTTATCTTTAGAAAATACAGAGAATATTATCTACCTTTTTTTTTTAAGTGACAGGTTATCATCTAAAACATACCATTATCAAACTGCTCTTTTCATTCTTCTATTTTAAGAAAGTACTATTGGAGCTGAAAAAAATCAAGCATAACTTCTGCAGCAATGAGCAAACTCTTTCTCATAAATCTGTAGTGTTGGTCATGCTTTCCAGCTTTCCATTCTAGTCCAAGAGTTAATTTGGGGACTGGCACAGATTTCTACTTTTAAAAGCTACTCACTGGTGTCCCTTTAACATCTCTTTACTGGAAGTGCATCCTAAATAATTACCCTGCTGATACGGGGCATCTCCAAGGGCATGTCCAGAATCAGCTTTCCATTGCGTTGCTTTAATTGGGTGCTGTTCTTCTTCCTTCCACTTTTCTTTAAATTAGCAAGTAAGACTCAGAATCCTCCAGACTCAGTTCAGACTGTATTTTCCAATTAGATGATTGGAAAACTTTAATTAATAAGATGACCCCAACATAAAAATCAGGTCATATTGTTAAGCACTTATAACTTACAAATTTTAGCAAGCACTGACTTTTGCAAGTCAGCCAACTTTGTTAGTTCTCAACAATCCTTTAATTAGGCTAGACAGAAAGTAGCATGCACTAATGTGTGTCCTGGCTAAATTCCAGTGGGGGATAATTGCAATCTGGCCTACCTAAACTTCCACTGGCTTCAATTGAATACAGTAGTCTTTCTCCATTCTGTCTCTATTTCATTCTGCATTGATGCTATTCGTCAGGCATACAGATGGAAGACTCCTGCTTTTCACCCTGAGCACTGCAGATTATCTATTAACGAGCCTGTTGAAAACCTACCACATCCAGAAGAACAATATACTAAGAAATAAAGAATGTATTCTGGGTTAACCCACCCTCCTCTTCTCGCATATAGCCAGAACACCTGACGAAGTTAACACCTATGATCGGTATCATGTTCATTCCCTCTTTGCTCCCATCCTACACATCCTACATCCACTACACACACACACAGACAAACACACACCTTTCCACTCACCTGGACCTTCAGTGGACCCAAGTACATCCTTGGAGAACTGTAAATAAGATAAGCCTCATCTACATCTAGTTCTAAGTTTATAGCATTTTGTTTGTTCGTTTTGCCTCTATTATTGCTATTTTGTCTGGTTCTTTCTTCGAGAAAAAAACATGAGGTGATATATGAATTTCCTCTACACAAAAATGAGGCCAGAAATGCCTGGTTCTTCCTGAGAAAGGCAATTTAAGATGCAAGATTTAATCATAAAACCATCAAGTTAAAAGGACCTTCAAGAAGTCTTATAATTTACTCCCTTTTCTGCAGGCATGCAAATTAGAGTCCACCAAAAAAGTGTTACCGAAAGAAATCAAACTGGATCAAGCAAAATTATACAGCAGATAGGATAATTTAAAAGATAAATCTCTGCTGTTTTACTATGCTTCTTTGGCAATAACTGGGCCTTCTGGTGAATTAGGATATCAAATATTAAAATTCTTGCTGAACATTCTTGGGTTTGGGGATCACCTAAAAAATGTTAATAGCTTAAGATTATTTCAAACAGAAGTTCCTGGTTATGATTCATGTGTGTGTGTGTGTGTGTGTATGTGTGTGTTACTATAAGAAGTTTTAAAATTTGTTAGAGTCTAAAAAATAATTTTTAAATTTACAATCATATTGTTCTTAACTCTTATCCAAATATTTTATTGACTTAAAAACTCATAATTGGACCTAAAACTTCTACATTCAGAAAAACGTGTTTGCCTTGCATGTCAACAATAATTATATGCCTGAAAATTAAAATGCATTCCTATCTTAAATCTTTTTTAAGACATTTCATGAAGAAACATATACTATATGCATATTTTAACAGAATATTGCAAATGGGAGAAGACAAATTAAAAGTGTCAAATATTCATCAGCAGTTTTTACTGGCACTAAAAGAAAGGTGACATTCACTGAGTCTTAGATGAAATCCACCTGGCTCAAACTAAACTAAGTAAAACAGCCAAAAGAATACTGAAGGCTTGGTTGAGTACATAATTGACCATAAAAAGTAGCTTTCAAATAAATCCAGATTCAACATTGCGTCTCCAGTCAATACTCCCACAAATGCTTATTCAGCACTCCTCTTTCCTAATGTATGTCTCAACCTACCTTCCAATCTTCTTTTACTTTCATCCTGTTTATTCCCCGTGCCTTCATACCCACTATTCATGTGCCTATTCTCCTCATTTACCACTAGCTTAGAAACACACCAAAATAATCTAAGGAGTTTTCAAAATGGCTAGATGGCTGGGTTGCCTCCCTGAAGATTCCATTTTCATAGGTCAAGGGGATGGAGGAAGGGGTGCTGGTGTTGACATCTTTGAAAACTCCAGGTAATTCTGACACGAGCCTCAGGGTAAACAGCGTGACTCTCAAAGGTCTGCAACTGTCAGGCTCCAGTCTGGTCTTGCCCTTCACAATCTCCTCAGCTGCCCTCTGGACAAGTCAAACGCTAAGATGAGGAAGTGTCCTGTTATTTCTAAGTGATCTTTCCAGCTCCTTGCATTAGCTAAGAGGATCTCGACAAAGCTACTATTTTGCTATGTGACAAAATCTAGAGACGCCTTGGTTGTCAAAACAGGTGTATGCCACTCCAACTAGTGTACAAAGGCCAGAGATGTTGCTGAACATCCTGTGAGACACAATACAGCCCCTCCCAACAAATAATTATCATTCCACAATGGCAGTGTTGTGAACATTGAGAAAAATGCTTCACCTGAAGCCTACCTTACTCTTCTCCATAATCACTCCATTCACGTATTCATTAAACAAACATTTCTATTCCTCCAAAATCATCCCCCCACCATCCAGTTGTCTCCAGACTTTCCCTAAACGTCATTCTGTTCCAGTTACTTTCATATGCTTACACCAAACTCTCCCCAAACTCTCACCAGTATGTACAATCCCCAGAACAATCTTTTTCTCTCCTCATGGTGTTTCTCTTAGGTTCCTTACTTCCAAGCATCTTTAATAAAACCAAAATGTACAATGATGATTTTTCTAACAGCTGAGCTTCATTGCCTCCTATCCTTCTCAATAACTAGACCCTCTACCAATTAGGTGGCCAATCAAGGGCCTTGTGCCATCCAGGAAGTGTTCCTCTTCAAGACCTAGATTTCTGTTCTTGTCTCTTACTACCACCACCTTATCTCTCACCTCTTCCATTGTCTCACTTCTGCTGTACCCACCTCCTTACTCTCAAATGTTTGCCTGGCATTTCAATCACCAACTACCCCTTCTCATTCTGACAGCATGGTTGCCCACCCACACCTACCGGTGCTCAGACATTTTATTCTCACTGTCATCTTAGAGCTCTCACAAGCCCTGCAACTTCAATTTTCTGCTTTTTCATTCCAATTCTTAGAAATCTGGGTACTGATGGAGAAATAATTGGTTCTCTTACAAATGCTTGCCACCTAATTTCACCAGGGACTTTGAAGCAGTTTAGCAATCTTTTAATTTATTACTACTCTGCCCTCACCTTCCCCGCAGGGCTTGCTGCAAACCTCAAGCGTTCACTCTCACATTGTGTTGTTTCTTATTCTACTATAGGGCACTGGGACATGCACCTCGATGAGTAACATCTACAGACACCTATAGACCCATACCCTATTCTATAAGGTCCCAAACTCCTTCCAAGGAGCTCATCTATGAACCAAACTGAATTAGACTCCTACCCCTCCCATTCCCTAAGTCACCTCACAATTCTTCCCTACTTGCCACTCAACTGGAACCTTCATTGTCCCACACATATTCTCTTTCATTCTCACCTTTCTACTACCATCATTTCTTCCACCTGAGATGCTTTTTTCTGCAATCTCTAGCTATAGAAATCCTCCCTATCATATACTAGGCCCCCATATATTGTTTGATCAACCTATGAGGAGATAACTAATCCTTACCATAAATTTCCTTTGTGTTTTATTCTCACTTCTCTTAAGTTCTTACCACGCTGCCCTATATTAAGGGTATATCTACATGCAACATTTAATCTCCTTGGCAGAGGTCAGTTTGGTTCTACTCCCCAACCCTACTCCTGGCTTCTCAAATTTTGCATTATACACACACACACTTGCACACTATATACACACACCTGCGTGTGTATATATGTATATCTTTACAATATATAGCTGTATATATCAAGTATGTACATAGTCTCTTAAATGTTTCCTGGGTTCAAAGTAACTGAATCAAAATTGATAAGCAGAAGTTCTTCATGAAATGGCAGACAAATAAAATTAAGAATTTATACTAGGGATTTTCATCTCAGTTTCACAGATTGAGTTCACAAGTTTTTGAAGCCCATTTTCCTGGTAACAGAGTAGCTTTTATCAGATTCGCAAGATTTCATGCCAAACAAACTAAAAACAAACAAAAAAAGTTCAAAACTACTGCTCTAGAGATATGAAAAATAAAGACAAAATTAACTTCGTTATTTATGTTCTGATTTAACAAAACCCTTGGAAGTAATGTTGCATCAAATGCATTAAATACTAGATAATATGAATTAAACTTACATGAATTAACACTTTAAAATGGGGCAAAATGACCCAGACATCCACATTTATGTCTCACCAAAATTGATCTTATTTACAGTAAGTATAAGTGTGATTTTATAGCACACAATGAATGAAATACAGTAAAACATGTTTAGCTTCTAGCATAATAAGTAATATGGCTTAGCAAATTAATAAATGATAAAGAATAGGTTGCAATTTAAACTAATCTTAAATTATTAAAACCACTAGATACTAGATTTATGACAGAAACATGGCTTGACATTCTTCTCAGTTACATCATATCCTAATTGCCAAAGGGTAGAAACACACAATTTATTCAGCACGTGTTCATTATGCTATTCGTATGTGGACATTTCATAAATCCTACTTGATGAAGCTGATTTAGTAATTACTTAATTTCCTCCCACTATTCATTCATTACTTCGTTCACTTTTAAATGATCATGACTGCAATACAGCACTGCAGGCTAAAAACCATTCCAGGCAAATGTTTTTCAGGGTCTTCACCTCCCAACACCCAGGGCAGGGTCTGCACATCTGGCTCTTCATCCATTGCATGTAACATTTTTATTCACATTACAAAAGATTAAGTTAAAAGATGTCGGAAATATGCAACAACCCTAGTTTGTGTGTAAAGTTTGCATCAAATCACTATATAAACTTCAAAAAAAAATTCACTGGGATTTATTTCTCTCAGTGTAAGGGAAAAAAATATGACACGAGTTTAATGTACTTAACAGTGTGTGAGTAAAGGTAGGTACAATAACACGGTGATTATTAACACCTCTTTCTTATGAAAAGAAAGTGAAAACCACAGGTCTCCCTTAAGGATTTTAATAAAAGAGGAATATAATTAAATGTCATCAAATATCGTTGTTGCAAGATTTATATTTATTAAATGTAAACTGAACTTATGCTATTTGCCTGATTTTTAAGGCAGCTTTTCAAAATAAAAATAAATCTATTAGAGGACAGCCTATAAAATGGTAAACTGGAAATGCATTGCCCCATATATCTAAGAGCCTGTGAAACTTCCCAGGAACATTTTTGATAAAACCAAAAATATGTTCTTAAGAAAATTAATCTATGAATTCATTCATGATAATTCAATTTATTGTGGATTCCAATTCACAATGAATTTTAAAACATTGTTTTAAGTAGAGTACTACTTAATTGCTTGTGAACTGTTAGACATTCAGGAGTTGCACCCACCCCTCCACACCCTGCCTTGTAGGAAAATGAAGGAAGCCTTTAACTTCAGGTGCATAGAAAAGGCAAACTCATAAATGCTACTGAATAGCTATAATTTAACTACTATTTTTTGGGTGAATAAAATGGAACCACATTTTATAAAACATGGTCAAAAATGAAACTCCATTAATTCCTGTTGATAAGGGTAAGAAACACATAATCCTATACATCGCTCCAATATTTGAGAAAATCTCAGGCTATAAGTTCACTACTCACTAAAGTTGTGAGCAACTTTCATTTAAAAAGAAAAAAAAACAAAAACACAAAAAAGGCTCAGAGCTCTTTATATACCAACTGTGTATCATCAAATCTACATTTTGAGATGAGTTTCACTCTGTTGCCCAGGCTGGAGTGAGTGGCACGATCTGGGCTCACTGCAACCACTGCCTCTCAGGTTCAAGCAATTCTCATGCGTCAGTCTCCTGAGTAGCTGAGACTACAGGCATGTACCACCATGCCCTGCTAATTTTTGTATTTTTAGCAGAGATGACATTTTGCTCTGTTGGTCAGGCTGGTCTTGGACTCCTGACCTTAGGTGATCTACCAGTCTTGGCCTCCCAAAGTGCTAGAATACAGGCATGAGCCACCATACCTGGCCAAATCTACAATAGTTTCTAAAAGGCTTCAAATATGTAATTATGTAACAGTTCCCAGTAACTAGGGGTAAACATATCCACAAACCCTAATCTCCTCCCTGCACTTCAAAGCAATCAGGTAAAACCTTCAGATAGCATCTCTTATAGGGTACCTTATCTCTAGCTTACAGACTAACAAGAGAGTGAGGTCAGAATCACTATGCCCACCAGGATGAATTATGATTTCCAGGAACAAGGTGCCTTCCACCACTGCAGGTGCCATAACAAAAGAAGTGCTCAACCCCAGGACAATCAGCACAGCCCTTCTCCAGGGGCCAAGACCACAGAAGGCAGCACTCCAACCCAGTATAATTTTCTCTTCTCCTTGTGGCTTGCAGAGGTTCTTTCAACTTTTGTGTCCAAGTGGTGTCAGAGACTGTAATACAAACAATACTCCGGGCGATCCACCTTGTATATCTCTTATGGCTACAAGCCCGTGTAGGTTAGGATATTATGAATTCCCTACCACCGAACAGTTCACATGTAACATAGACCCTTCCATCATTTGATACACAGCTGTCAGTAAAAGGATTTGAAATATCTCCTTATTCTGTTGTGTAATTAGCATAATACAGATGCACACAAAGACTTCTGTTAAGAGTAGGGTGTACCAATTTGATTCCTCCATTTCAAACTAAGACTCATTTGTTTCCAAATAATGCAACATTGTTGGGGGTTTTAAATGTGTTACTGTTTTAGAGTGTAATGCATTGATTAAAAAACAAAAGTCAGTATGAGGACTCTTCACCACTCCCCCGCCTAAGGCAAATACGTAGGCTGAGATGCTGGAAGAGCTAGCCGGGTCAGAGATGTAGGATACAGACATTGCTCCTCATCCACTGCCTTAAAATGAAAGTGCTTCTGCAAATGCCCTCTCCAAGGTGTTCTGGAGTTCTAAATATCAGAAGTTCCAAAACTAATGCAACACGTCAACCTCTTTGCCATAACAGCAATTGGACTTGATTGAGTTTCAGTTAAGGGTTTTTAGTGTTTGAAACATAATTTCAAGAAACTCAAGAGAACATACATAATATAAAATAGCCAAGCGTCTGAAAACAAGTTTCTGTTCATTTGTTTTAATAACTTGATAATATTTTATATTCTTAAACATCTTTATGCATTATTTGTTATATATCTGTTTAATCAGTTGAGTTTCTGTACTGAATTCTTAACCTTTCAATATTGTTTAGGCAATCACTGAATATTAACTTGTAGACCGCATCATTAGCCTGGAGTAATATTCCTCTGAAAAGTATTGCTGAAAATGCTAGTTCCATGGAAGATTAATAGGGGATATCAGAAAAAGACATTTCTTGGTTCACTGCAAGCACTCTAAATATTTGCTGAGTTAAATGGAATTAAGCAGGGGTTTAGTGCAGGACTTCCTGTAGCTGCTAATACGCTAATATGCACTGTGACTCTTGAGGGTGGGGGTGGTGGGAGGGATAAGAGTTCTTGCTCAGTACAATGACTTGCTGAACTAGTGTCCACAGAACACAGTTTTAGAAATACTGGCCTGAAGAACAATGTTGACTGGTTTGTAAAATCCAAGTTTCATTTTAATAAATACTTAAAGGAGGTATATCAGGCACATAGCATACTATCTAGTTCAAACCACTTGTACCTAGTGTTTTAATCCTTATTTATACAGCCTCACAAAATTTATGGGTGGGTGCAGAAAAAAATGATTGTACGAAAAAAAACTAGTTGTTCTAACCAGGGCCACTGGCCATAAACAACCCTGTAACTACTCCTGGGCTCACTAGATGAACTGTTCTGAAAGGTTAAACCATTAAAACTGCAAAGATATTAACTTTAAGCACATTCTTTCCCCTAGATACTTCTATTCTATAGGGTAAATAGGTCAGGAATTATTTGCCCTATTTTTCAAACGAGGAAACAGCACCCAGAAATATAAATGTCTCGGGCAAAGTCGTAGTTATTTAGCCACCCAATACAGAAGCACTAGACCCCTTGGTATATTAAAATCCACCTTCTAACTTAGCCCAGTACTTTTTCAGCATCTCTCTCTCTCTCTCTTTCTCTCTCTCCTTTCTCTCTCTCCTCTCTCTTTCTCCTTCCTCCTCTCTCCTCTCTCTCTCTTCCCTCTCCTCTTCTCT
The DNA here is from genome assembly GCF_000951035.1 of Colobus angolensis palliatus. Classification (NCBI taxonomy): domain Eukaryota; kingdom Metazoa; phylum Chordata; class Mammalia; order Primates; family Cercopithecidae; genus Colobus; species Colobus angolensis. The sequence goes on along the minus strand of NW_012115500.1, from coordinate 2,459,303 downwards.
CTCTCTCTCTCTCTCTCTCTCTCTCTCTTTCTCTCTCTCTGCCCCCAGGGCTGTGCTTACCCTAATGAGTGGCTAGGCTAGTAAAGAGAGGCAGGTGAAGGATCCAATTATGTTCTAGCATTACCAGACATGAGGGTGCTTGCTTTCAGATTCTTCTGTATTTCAATTCATTGCAAAGACACAAATGCGCTGAAAAGACCTTGCATTTCTCCTATTTAAACTTCTGAATAGAACTAAGCTGGAAGTCAGAAACAGGTCCTGGAGAAAAGTTTTCTTTCATATCAGTAGCAGGCCATAGGAAGAATTGAGTTAATTATCTAGTTGGATTGAAGAATTTCAAAAATAGGTTTGTGTTCTCTTGTAACACCATTAGGAGAAGACACATATTACAGGCCAACAGTTCTCAAAATTTGGTGCCTGATCATCAACATCAGCATCATCTGGGAATTCCTTAGAAATACAAATTCTCTGGTCCTGGCACAGACCTCTGGAGTCAGAAACTCTAAGGGAGGGCCCAAAAATCTATGTTTAAAAATCCTGCAGGAGATTCTGATGCACACTTAGGTTCAAAACGTGTTCAAGGATATTCAATACATACTTTAAATAACATATTTACTCTCTTTCTTCCCAAGTACAATAATTATGGCAAATATTATTGGTCGATGGTGGTCTGGATGAATTTAGGATCTGGAGCATGTAAAAAAACAAACAAGCAAACAAACAAACAAAAAACAGGCAAATAACATTACTGTGCACTGGCCATTCATTAAGGAGTGGTTTTAAAAACAGCTGGATTTTTTAAAAAATGGATGTATTTTTTCTTTCCATATAATCCATTTTAAGCATACATACCAAATTTCTAAGACCCTGCAGCATGGTTTATCTGTCAAAAGTCGGCCCAAATGCACGGGAACAGCAATGGATACTTGCTCTGAAGAGGGGAGCTTCCCCTTCTGCCCTTTTATTCTCTCGTCCAGACACCAGCTGCTCCTAGTTGTCAAACCCCAAGATTACCGAAGTCGGTCAGGTTTGGACAGTAGCCTGACATCAATCAACCCCACCCCTCTGAACCTAGGTGTTGACTAACAGGTCACTAAGGAATTAGTAGGTAGGTACTTAATTCCTTCAGTAAAACAAATATGAGAGGCTGCTATGGTTTTATTTCACATGGAAGGGATGCAGTGTGGCACAGGTTCAGAGTCAGGCTGAGATTCAGACAGACCCGGGTTTGAACCCAAGCTTCTCCACTTACTAAGAGGGTGACTTAAAAACACAGCTTAACTTTTCAAGGTCTCCATCTCCTCCCTGGTAAAGTGAGGATATTAATATCTATTACCTACCCCTTAGGATTACCGGAGAGGATTCAGTGGGAAAAAAAACATATTAAGCCAAGAATAAGTTTCCAATAAATAACAATAGTTTTCATTATTGTTTATTTTATAAAACTAGATTTTAAAAGCATAACAAGTTATTTAAAAAATGCATGAAATGAAAAAATAATTTATTTCAAAATGCACATAAAGATCAATTTATATATAGCATTTCAAGGAGTTTACACAGGGATCAAGTTAGCATGTGATCCACAAGTAGTTGAAAAGGTAAAAATTATAAGCCTTTGAAGTTACCTTATTCTTATTCCAAGTTGGAAAAACAGAAAGAGTCTATATCCTGCATAAGACTAAATCTTAGAATATTCCTATAAGCTAGACTCAGTGCCTGTTTTATAATTTAAGGAAAGAAAAAGAAAAATACTTATTTCCGGAAGATGAAGCTAGTAATTTCTTTATATATTGAGCATTTTATATCTAAACATAACAAATATTTTTTAACTAAAGAAAAAAGCATAACAAATTTATTACATGCACACATGTGCACAGGAGTATTACAAAGTATGAACTGAAATACTAAAAGAAGAGAAAACTAAGTTATAAATTTCATTTCTACCATAATCTGGAGAAAGAAAATGATATATAATTTTATCTTGTTCCTTCATAATTTTTAAATATGTTTTAATATCTTGGGGATGCTAAGAACAAAGGCTTCATATAATTTTATTTCCATCCTATAGAAATCAGGAGTAAGTAGAGTACTTATTCTATCATTGTTACAAAAAAAAGCAGCTCTACATACATTGTATCTTGATGGCTTCTGTATTTTATTGTATTGAAAATAAACAACAATCAAATTTCCATGAGGGGAAAAAAATAACAAAAATCAGAAGAGTTCATTATATCAGAAAAAAAAAAGGAAACAAATATTTTTCCTATGTGTGTGTTTCATTTCTGACATTTGTGTGTTATTTGAAATAGCGTAATTTCCATTAATACCAATATGAGTTTCAAAACTGCTTATGAAAAAATGATACTGCGCTGTTCGAAATTCTACCAAATAACAAAACTGAAATACAACCTTTGGAATTTTAGGCATTATTAGTATATACAAATATTTAATGCTATTGGTGCCATAATTTTTGTATTTATATTTCCAGGATCAACATAGAAATGTCAAAATATGTTTCTGTCTCTCAGATTTTATTTCTCTCAAGCACATACATTTTAAAAATAAAAAACAAAAAATGAAGACTTCCTATTTTAAGGAATCCCTGACTTCCATTCTGAAATTCTTGACTGGGCAAGTAGAGAATCTGACCTCAAAGTAAAGCAGCATCGGAGGTAAAGGAAGTAGCAAAGCACATTTGCATTTCTGGGTCATTACCCACATACAGGCCCCATGCCAGTGACGACTCTGGCATTCTGCAGAAAAAAATGCTGCCCATCCAAGCCTTTATTTGAGAAAGCAGGGAACAGCTCCACATGGGTTGACTTTTTGAAACTTTAGCTGTATTCAAGAAAAGAAGTCGCTACCTGCTTTGTGAATGAAGAAACAGAGCTGGACACTGGAAGAAGTTTCTAGTACCTCTTGGTATATATAAGACAGAGCAGAGTAGTGCTGAATTACAGGGAGGATAAATCAAAAACAAAACCATGTCCAACAATATTCAGGATGCATACATAGAAAACATTTAAAAAGAAGAAAGTTATCATTTTACAACTTAGCAAACTCAACATATTTTTATGTAAGTTTCTAAAGTATTGTATGGAGATTTTCAGTCATCTTCATGAATAAGTTTGGTTAACAACTTCAAGAGTTTATCATCAATGGCATCTGAATCCTAAAAAGTTAAAATTCTCTGAGCCAGGAAGTTTTGTGGCAGATAAAGTTGTAAAATTCCGAAGAACTGTCAAACTTATCAAAAGTATACTAGAAATATCATAAGATTCTACCTGCACTTTTCAAGCTACTTCATGGCAATGCTGTATTTTCTAAAAAGTAATAAAATAGCACATGATTATGAACACTGCATAAAACCATGATCACTGAAGTATTCCATAATTATAATAAAATTGTTTTTAATTTAGTCTACACTCACGACATTTTAAGAAAAAAAAAGTGTACCTTTGAAAATGGTTAGCAACCCTGAGATAGAAAGTAACTGATCATTCTTAATCAAGTTTCAAATGTAATCCTTCACACAGCTGCACACACAATGTGTGCTAACCTAATTGTTAGTTGCACCTGCTCCAAGTTAACAATATTTCATACAGTTCATGGCAACAGTGGCATTTTTCAAGTGTTAATCTGTGGAGTGTAAATCTAAACTTTCTTTCAACAGTTTATGACATGTTTCGCGCCACCCAGGGGTCTAATGTACAAAATAGGGGATTTTGAGTTTCTTTACTTGAAAACAAATCTGTCCTTTCAGTCTAAATTAAGTTATATTCTTTCATATGTTAACCACATTTTTTCACACTGAGAGATATCAGAGGTTTTTTTCAACATTTATAAAAGAACTCCGATTCAATCACACAATGGGGTAAAAATGCCAAAACTTTCACAACCTGTTGAAAATTACAAATAGTAAATAAGTTAAATACTTCTTGTCCTATACCACTACAACCACCACTGCAAATGCAGTGATGATTTTTGTTACTATCTGAAATCTTCAGTTTCTGAGTATTAAGGACAGCAACGATAAAAAGAAAATTACCTTCTTGAGATCATGAGCTTAAGCTCTGGATTCTGCACATGGAGTACATCTGCTTCCAGAGATCATACTTCTTTACGTAGGAATCACCCTAAAATCTGAAGCTGACATAACCATACAACTCAAAGATTTTCATTTATGATATATATGGAGACAGTTTTTCATAAAATGGAAGTTTTGTATTGAATCTCTATGGTATGAAATTCTAGTTTCTTGTTTTATAAACGGATTTCCTGATTTTTGAGAAGAGTGTGTGTTTATCTATACTTGTAGTCTGCCAAACATTAAATTAAATGTATATTTAACTAATGTAAAGCACAGATACAGAATTCTGACAGGTAAATGTCTCTGAAGAATCCGTCTCTGTCCCTCATTTGTTAAATTGTCAAAACATCATGTCTGGTCTCATAAAAACCTAATAAATGAGATTACCATATCCACAACACCAAAAGCCACCTCATCCTCTCCTAAGATTAGCTGCAAATTGGTGCAGATGTAAACATCCCCTTAAGTTTATTTAAAATACAAATACTTTGCTTAGAGGACAGAGATTAGTGTTTCCAGAACCTTAATCAAGTCACGTAATAAAGAAACGGAATAAAATTTCTAACTTAGACTCTCTTTGGCCTCAACTGATTTTAAGAAATCTTAAGATTTTTCCTGTACAGTTACCAAAAAAAAAAAAAAAAAAGATGCCCAAACATTACAAGAACACATACTAAACACTTCAGAAGTAACCAAAACTGGGTTAACTTTTATTTCAGTCAATGGTACATGAGTCATAACTTAGTCTAGAAACCTGGTTTATTTGTAAAACAATCTACTCATAATAGCGCAAAGACATGAAAAGTTTTTAAAAATCTATTGAGAGCAAAAGCAAAACATACACACCCACCTACTTTTTTAGTGCAGGGCTTTGCAACTATTAATTTGCAAAAGAATTATTTTATTTAAAATCAAACACTGTATTTCCAAAAAGCAACAATTACCAAGAATCTCTGAGGTCCTTTAAGGTGTGATCTTTTCACCCTATCAAAACAATTGGATTTTCTTTGTCCTTTGTTTTTTGTTCTGCATCTGCATTAACATGGCTGCTAATTATATTAGCCTGGTGGCACATAAAGTCTGAATGGGCAAAATCACATGATTCTTATAGAACATAAAACTCCTTAGGATTCCAATGTACACTTGCTTAGACTGTGCTCTTCTGTATTACAGAATCTAACTATTCTGTTAAAGAATCTAACTATAATTCAGAATTTCTGTTTCACAAGTGATGGTGCAACTCTCCAAGACATCACTGTATGTATGGAAGCATCCATGTAGTCAAGAGCATGTGCACATGCACACATGTGTGAGCACACAAAAACACAAAGGAGCCTTTAGCTGTATCATTCTACTTTGAATAGTTTCCCTACTGGTATATTTACGTTTTTCTAAAATTAAGTTCTTGAGGAGTTTGTACTCATCACACAAAATGTCATATAGATCTAGTGCAAACATTTGCCATAAGAAAGCCCTATTATATTAAATGATTAGAAGTTAAATCACATTTTTCAAATTTTAAATTGAAAAGAGCATAAGAATGATCTACACACCCACTCATTCTCACAGTTTTATGCTTTCACACAGTGAATCAGCAAACGTATTCTTTTCTGAATAATATATATAAAAAAAGGATATTTTGAAAACCTTTATACATTTTGGCAGACTTGGCCTAATGGGTTGTTTAACAAAGTAAACTCCCTCATTGTTCTGGTTAGCTTTATTATTAAGAGTAAAAACCCTTTATTGCAAAACTTATATGAATCTGTGGTACAGAAAAATAAACTGGTTTACACATCATTGAGAAACTACTACATTCTGAAAATTATATTTATAGTTCCATCTTCTTTTTCTTACAACCAAGTGCATAAGTGCATAAATCACAGATCAAAATAGACACCATCAGATAACTTTCATGGGAAAGAAAAACATCCTAAGACAACACACAACAAAAAGCACTGTTTCAGCTAAATATTAAACAAAGCAGCAATAGCTAACACTCACGGGCTTCACGACAACTGATAAACAAGAACACTTAAGGAATTCCTCTGTCAGTTTCAATGGCAAATCCTTGCTCTTTTGAACACTTTACTGATTGGACACTCAAACATCTTCTGCCTTGTAGTCACCTCAACCTTTATGAAACAATTGTTGAAAATGTAGATGACTATTCCAGTTAATTTATACTTTCTAAGGAAATCTACTTAACGACAAGTGTGAGCAAGTAGCTCGTACCTCAAATTAACCACTTAGAGTGGTATATTTTTCACCTCTCAACTCTACTCAGACCCTCCTTCCATTGCCCTTAGGGAATTGAAATTCAGAGACATGACGATTTCCACTATTGGTTCCTTGCCTCTTTGCAACTGTACAATATTCTTCAAAAAGTACATACAATTCCCCATCCTATAGGATCAGACAACAGTATCTATTTCAGGAGCAATAATATGCAAAATGTAAGACAGAATATTTTTTCTTGGAATTGTCTGTTAATTGTGATTTAAAGGTACTGGTTCTGTCTATGACAATGGTGTTGCTGAGTTCATCTAAGTATTTTTGTTCAATCTGCATACTTTAAAACTCAATGTGGCTTCTAAATTAGACTGTTGTAAGGATACAATCTGCCCTGAATAGTGGTTTTTTAGAGCATTATACTTAAAGACAACATTTTCCTAAAAAACATGTCTATGAATAAACAAAGATACTGCAAAATTAGTATAGAGAAAAGTCCAAAATTCCATATTTCTCTGTTTAACACCTGTACAGTAAATTGTAGGTGACAATCACGTTGTTACATGAATAGGAATGCAAAGCATAAAGAACAAGAGCTACACCTTGCTTTGCCTAAAGAAATTAAAGACAAGTTTAACCCGCACCTGCCAAACTGTCTTAAGAGGAACACAAATAGGTGGGAGCGGAAAGGCTCACCTCTCCTGTACCCCAGAGTGCGTCTCCCTGAAATCATCTTAAATATAGGCAATATATCTGTCACCTTCTATTTTTTTCTTCCATTCTAGTCAATGGCAGACCCTTTACTGCACTCCCGTGCCCATTATCTCCAAGACAGATTACAGAATAAGGGGACCCAAGTGTCACTTACCAGTTGCATGCCACAGATAAAGATAAGCGTGCACCTGCCACTGCAATAACCCATGGTTTCCGAGACCCCTGCCACAGCCAGACTGTCCCACGTCGGCCACCGTCGAGCCCCCACTTTATCCAATCAGATCGCGGGGAAGGACAGGCAAACCTGCGGAGGGCTCGGGGGCTCCGGGCTGCTGCTGCCAGCGTCCTGGGAAGTGACAGGCATTAGGACCTGCTGGTGCGGCGGCGGCGGCAGCTCCAGCCGCGCCCG